>NC_089869.1:4970675-5570675 GCF_036373705.1 Amia ocellicauda | reverse complement strand
AAATTGGACTTCAAGGCATTCAAGACAGAAAACAGGAGACACTTCTTCACACAGAGAGTCGTCACAATCTGGAACAAACTCCTCAGCGATGTGGCTGAAGCCAGCAATTTGGAAACATTCAAAAATAGACTGGACATGATCACTTGGTTATTAATGGACACCAAACGAGCACGATGGGTTGAATGGCCTCCTCTCATTTGTAAACTTTCTTATGTTCTTATAATTCAGGACTATATTTTCTCTAACAAGAGACTGGCAAGCTATAGTCCTTAAAGGCAGCAGAACAGCATCACTTATAGGTATCCGTAAAGCACGAAAGACTTTGCATGTAGGAATTGTAAGAAACTGACACAATTTAACTAGTACATGAAGAGTCAGTTTGAACAGGAATCAGAAGACCCTCATGACTTTCAAAGCTCTGGGGCTACTTTAACTGAAAGAACATAATGGAGTGGAAAGATCTCTGTAATGTTATTTCAGCAGGTCCAAGTAAGCTCTTCAAAATAATGATCCTGATGATGAATTAGGTAAATGTACAGAGGGAGAGACGTGTTTTCCAACTAAGGTAGTAGAAGTAATTCCCACCCCCAAATTATATTTTCATCACGAGTTGATTTATTTATCTGGAATGTTCTACGATGCCTAAATCCATAATATACTTTAATCCAGTTACTCTCAAAACACCATATCCCACCTCACAAAGGGAGTACTAGCATGTTATTGTTTTTAAATAAATGAATTTACTTGAATATCATACTGTAGCTGTTTGTTTGATTTTTCCTGTGATGCTCATACACTATTTTCTCCTGCTGCTTCTTCTTTTGATCTTTATCCCAAAAATGCATATCATTTGCCAAGTGCCAAGAATATGATGACACGTTTGGTAATATTCACCAGCAATCATGCATTGTAATTAACTTCAATCCTCCTTTTCATTTCCTGGTAATCTAGCATTATTGTCATAGGCTGAGTCCTGCAATTTCAAATTGATCACATTAAACCTAAGCTTAGGCCTGTAGATATAACCCACTCTCCTGACTTCGTAACGTTTCAGTTTGTGCAGGATGAAAATCTGATCAAGCAAGAGGGAAATATTAAGATGGTCAACAATTATGTTTTTACATCTCAATTGATTAAATTCGGATTTCTGACTTTTGAAATAGATATGTACTGTAATATAACACACTCTTTCCAACGGACAAAACATTCTAAATGTCCCACAACATATTTCTTTGTTGGTCATCACTTGGATTGGCATTCAATTTACAGCTCAAGTGTTTCTTTAAACATCATGCAGCATTAATTAAAAGTGCATCATAACTTGATTTTCTTTTGTATTCTATTTAGTCCTGATAACGTACTATTATGATCTTTTTCTTTATATATTTGTTATGAGACTGCATTGACATTAGCTCTTCAAAATGTTAGACCACTCAGTATCAATCTGTACAAACAAACTTACACAGGTGTGTCCGTGTGAGTCAGACCAATGTAAATAACTAAACAGAACACTGTACTCTAAAAGTGTAGAGGCCATTTGAAGTTTAAAAAGATATATAACATTGCCTATCTAGCTATAAAGAAATATCACTGTTGTACACTTGAGCAAGGCAGTGAGCATATGCTTTCACTTAATTAAGCCTTGTTATTTGGTAGGGTGTCACTCTTGTGCTAATGCAGAGAAATGAGAAAATATTGTAGGAACAAACTAGAATGACAGGTTTGCTTAATCAAAATTGCCTACCGATTGCCCTTAATGGCTGGCAGTATTTTCTGGTCAGCTGGAGTGAATTAAACATGGTGTCGAATTAAGCAAATCATCTTTCTAAGGAGAAACCCCTACAGTTAAAAGCTGTGGAGCACATGAGGAACAATATTAAACTCCATAATTTTATATGCTACCTTCAGAAATTGTCACATTTCCCATCTGGAGGTGGCATGACATTATGACTAAATTGCTTCAGATCAGAATGAATCATCGTTTTGTTTGTCTCTTTGCTGGCAGTCCTGTTTTTGCTCTCATTATCTCCTACTTTAAGCCAACCATAATAGAACATATTTGCTAATCCTCTATACCACTATTTTAGTGCTTTACTGTGCATCTCATATGTTGAATGTGAATGGGTTTCAGGGAAGCCACAGGAAAGGTACAGGAATTGTGGAAGTTGCCCATTTCCTTTTACTACAAAGAAATAGGGTTTGTTGTTGTGGTACAGTGTTTTAAACATTAATAAATTGAACATGTTTCATGAAAACCAGTAAAAGCCAGAAACGCATAGCCTTAGATATATTTTGTGTATATTGTGGCAAAGGTCATCCAATTATTCCAATACAGTCATATCTATGTAAGCATCTCTGGAGAATTGTATATTGACAGTTCACGCTTTGTACATCTACTCTTTAAATAACTAAATCTGAAAAATGTGATAATGGAGCCATTTCTGGTGTCATGTTTTTATTGTCTAAAATACTTGTTTGGCTGCTTCAACCTTTGAAAGACAGGTGCATAAGTAAATGTATTGTAATGAGAGAATGCTATTGTACACACTGTTGAGTTCATTTTTACATCCAATCTATAATGAGCCTTCCTGAGCAGGTGACTCTACTCAGGTTGAATATTTGTGTGGATTTTGAATATAACTCAGTAAAAAATAAATTCAATTTGATTGAAAGTCTATTTCTGCTGGGAGGGAACGCTATACAAACACAGACACACACACATATTCACATACACACCAACACAGCAAACCATTTGGAAGCACAATCTCATTTAAAATGGGGAAACAACTGAGAAGTATTCCTTCTTTATAGCTTTTTCGTTATGCCTAGCAGTACTGTAATGGTTTTCCCTGAAATTACAATAAGAACTTTCTCATCTCGGCTTATTCTTGATTGCTTCCGATAATGGTCACAAAGGCCGGATGATTACAAAGTATAATAACCTAAAGTAAGAGACTTGCGCGAGAGTTCAATTTCCCAGCGCTATGGAAAAGAAAAGCTACAGCAGAAGCACAATCCAATCCTGATTATATATGAACCTGAGCTATATAGCCCCCCCAGGGGATGGACTATATTGCTCAAGTTCCCTAATAGTCACAGCACTGGCACTGTGACCAAATTCAGCCTCTGAATGGTCTCTCTTGGAAGGGGCACGTCAAAAATAACTACATGGTGCTGTGTGCACAAAAAGAGAGATGCAAGGTGTGTAAAGAGCACTCTTTGGCATTCCACATCATTTCCAAAGAGTTTTTCAGTCTGTGCTGTGTGGTAGACCATTAGTACCTGGAGTACTTGCATCAATTTAATCACTGGAGATGCTACACCAAACTTGAAAACATGATTCTGTGTATACTCTAGCTGATATGATTTTAAAAAGAAATCAGAACCCATTAGGAGGTAGTGCCTTGAGCCCTTTTATTTAAAAGAGTTAATTAAAAACACATCAAAGTCAGCAGGAAGCTGATCAGTAACCGTGATTATTATGCAATTACAGCGTGACACTGTTAATTGTGAAGCTCTGTAATCATTCCTGTCCTTTGCAACACAAAGAGCTGTTAGTAAAAATAAATAAATAAATAAAATGCTGGTTTCTCAGTTCAATACATGGACAATTATTCAGAAACTTCCATTTTGGATCTTATCAAATACCAAAGTTCATTGTGAACCTTCCAGTGCCACCAATAAACACACAGAAAATAAATTAGGAATAAATAAATCTAGGGCAAAAATAAATAAATACAATTATTCTGCAACTTAACATTATAACTGTACAAGTTATTCCTTTTAACTTGTGTCTGACAAAACAGAGCTGAAGAACAGCATGTTCAATGTTAGTATAAGCTTACAAATATTTCATGAAAATGACAATGTTTAAAAGCTTGCATGTCAGACATTCACAATTGCCTCAACATAATTTCCACCATTTTGCAATTGTGTTCAAGGAAGGTGGTCGAGTGCTGCTATGCTTCATGTACTGTTTAAAATACAAAACGCTGGCTCCATTTCCTCCATCACCAATGAAGTACATTCCTGGGCCTATAAAAGGCAATAGGTGCATTTGGCAATTTGGCAATTGCAAATAGACCCAAAGGTTTAAATCAGGGTTTTTTTCTACATGGAACTAAGAGACTGCTTTCCCATTCCCAAATTCCATGTATATAACAAGAAACCATTCTGGTAACTACTGTTCATCAAATGAACAATCGGAATCCAACTGCCAAAAGCCACATTTGGGAGCATTACCAGACAGTGACACATGCCTGCCAATAAAGCAGTAAAATGTATTTAAAAATGTGAAAAACACATCCTAAGGGGAACACATTGCAACTGCAAAGACGAGACAAAATAAATAAATAAATAAGTCCAATAAAATCACCTGAAAACCCCAGTGTACACCCACCCACAAAGGATGAAACAGACGTATAAAGGCCTGTTGTTGTGTTTTGATAAAGCAGGGAACAGTACAAACTCGCAGGTCCCTGCAGCTGACTTGGCTGGCTGCTGGACAAGCAATGTGAAAACGTGCTGCGGTAGATAACATGGGCACTAACTGAGGGAGAAATCCCAGCTGGGTTTCCCATTACTACACTGCTTGGTGTCGACACAAGATTAACACAAAAATTACTTACCCCAAACTATGACTGTGGGGTCCTCAGAGATTCTGTACAGCATCGCTCGCTGGGCCTAAAGCCCTGAAGTGAGATCAAGCCTGCAGGCTATCCCTAGATTCCCCAGTGATGAATGAATCCAAACATGTAGTGCAGGTTGACTGTTTTTTTTTAGAAGCCCTACTATAACCCCCCCCCACAAACACAAAGCCCTATGAGCAGTTTTTCAACTTTGTTTAAATTCTCTATCTTTATTCTGTACTTTCTATACTGTACATTCTCCTATCTATTAATGTCTCCCTGTCTTTGTAAGTCATGTATTTACTTATTAGTATTTGAAAATACTAGGGCTATATACACTCACCTAAAGGATTATTAGGAACACCATACTAATACTGTGTTTGACCCCCTTTCGCCTTCAGAACTGCCTTAATTCTACGTGGCATTGATTCAACAAGGTGCTGAAAGCATTCTTTAGAAATGTTGGCCCATATTGATAGGATAGCATCTTGCAGTTGATGGAGATTTGTGGGATGCACATCCAGGGCACGAAGCTCCCGTTCCACCACATCCCAAAGATGCTCTATTGGGTTGAGATCTGGTGACTGTGGGGGCCAGTTTAGTACAGTGAACTCATTGTCATGTTCAAGAAACCAATTTGAAATGATTCGACCTTTGTGACATGCTGCATTATCCTGCTGGAAGTAGCCATCAGAGGATGGGTACATGGTGGTCATAAAGGGATGGACATGGTCAGAAACAATGCTCAGGTAGGCCGTGGCATTTAAACGATGCCCAATTGGCACTAAGGGGCCTAAAGTGTGCCAAGAAAACATCCCCCACACCATTACACCACCACCACCAGCCTGCACAGTGGTAACAAGGCATGATGGATCCATGTTCTCATTCTGTTTACGCCAAATTCTGACTCTACCATCTGAATGTCTCAACAGAAATCGAGACTCATCAGACCAGGCAACATTTTTCCAGTCTTCAACTGTCCAATTTTGGTGAGCTTGTGCAAATTGTAGCCTCTTTTTCCTATTTGTAGTGGAGATGAGTGGTACCCGGTGGGGTCTTCTGCTGTTGTAGCCCATCCGCCTCAAGGTTGTACGTGTTGTGGCTTCACAAATGCTTTGCTGCATACCTCGGTTGTAACGAGTGGTTATTTCAGTCAAAGTTGCTCTTCTATCAGCTTGAATCAGTCGGCCCATTCTCCTCTGACCTCTAGCATCAACAAGGCATTTTCGCCCACAGGACTGCCGCATACTGGATGTTTTTCCCTTTTCACACCATTCTTTGTAAACCCTAGAAATGGTTGTGTGTGAAAATCCCAGTAACTGAGCAGATTGTGAAATACTCAGACCGGCCCGTCTGGCACCAACAACCATGCCACGCTCAAAATTGCTTAAATCACCTTTCTTTCCCATTCAGACATTCAGTTTGGAGTTCAGGAGATTGTCTTGACCAGGACCACACCCCTAAATGCATTGAAGCAACTGCCATGTGATTGGTTGGTTAGATAATTGCATTAATGAGAAATTGAACAGGTGTTCCTAATAATCCTTTAGGTGAGTGTATATAGTAATTCACTGAATTTCAATACTTAGCTTAGCTTTTACATATTTAGCCTAATTCACAAGTCAGCCGAGTATGACTGGGTCTCCAAAGTATATTTAATACACGTGAAACAGCAGATTTGCACACAACCAGATGAAGGTGAAGGCAAACTTGAGATGAGAGGATTAGAGGCTTAACTACTCTTTCACCCCCAGAGTAAATCTACTTTACACTGGTTAGACAACTGAGGGAGAAGACGGTAACAGCTGCTTTTTTAATTCCCTTGTTGAGGAGTGGAAAATATCACTTTTACATTTACATACGTTTCTGTGCATACTGTATATATTTATGTATAATGCGACCTCCACAATTTTGACCTACAGTATACCAAAAACTCAAATGTCCACATATAATGAGACCCCAGAAAGTTTTGTTCATACTACTGTATAACTGCAGTGTATTAGCAGTTCTCACCCAAACTTCAGTCCAAAAGCATATCATTTCACATTGTTTTTACATTTAAACCTCAATAAACTGTTGTTGATTTTTCCCCAGATTGTCCTTTTTTTTCAGCCACAACTAAATTTGATCGTAGTTGCTTTATTGTGTTTCTCAAATAACTGAACTACACCTAACTTACATCCTGCATCATAAGAAAAACACTTTATTTTCTGACAAAATTTCCAGCAAATGTAGGATAAGAATTATTAATTACTTGATTTTAAATAAATGATTTTAGGAAGATACATTTCCGAGTTTATATTCCAGTTGCTAGATGGCACCTATGATAGGAACATTGTATGGTAGGTATCTTTGTACGGTATCTTGTAACAATAATATTACTTTATTGATGGGTCATAACAAAATTCAGTTGGCTGTAAGAAATTCAAATTATATTTTAATATTTTGATTTAATTATGTTTAACAGGGTGAAAAGGGCACAATTTTAAAGTTTTATTTTCAGACATTTTATTTGAATTGGTACTTTTAATGGTGCCGTAAAGAATGGTTATTATTACGTAAATCGGATATATCAGGTAAAATAAGGTAGAATTAATGATTATTGTATGTAATCTGTCCATCTAAATTTAGTTTTATTTTTGTTGACACGAATATAATGTGACACCTTATCTTCTAGTTGGTCAAATTTACCATAGATGTCTTGTATCATGTATTATATGCAATGATATACTATAAACTTAATCTGTATTGATTTTCTTCACGTAAAATGCCGTTTCACAGTAAACCAAGGTGAAAACCTGCAGTCTTCAAAATTGGGTCTCTGTCATAAATATCTCAACTTCTAAGTGCTTTTTTTCATGAAAAAAACATTTCCTATTAAATCTAATGCAGATATCACATACAAATGGATTTGTAAAATATTTAAATTGCACTTTAAAATGTGTACGTCCACTGGATTCAAAAAATATATCCAAGATTTGAAGAAAGGTATTTATGCTTAGTCACTGCAATTGGCATCACAATAAATAAACGACACGGGAGAAGCAAAAAGTACAAATTATAAAGAGAAGAATTGAACAAAGTACTGTAAGTCATTGTCCTAAACCTTAAGTTTAAAACAGGAGCTTGTTAAAACTTTAATGATGACTATGAAATTCCATTCCACAGGCTCCAAAGTACATTAAAAAAATATATATTTGTGACAGAATGTCTTGCGTAAAAGTAGCACACCCAAGTTTTAATAATCTCCCTTGACATCAGCACTTCTTATCTCTGAAATTAGGCTTTAAACTGCCATTATGCAAGCAGTCTGGGTGTTTATCTACTTAACTGAGGGAACACACAACACGCACGCAGGCACACACACAATCAACCAAGGGCCCACAACTTGCAACAGCCTGATTTTTAATTCCCAGAATTCACTTAAGTATAATTGAAAATTGCTTTGGAGAATGTCCCCATTAAGGTAGAATTTGGTTGCAGGTGTTCAGCAGCAAGGGGAGGAATGGAGGCTGGGATGAGAGTGTGTCTGTGAAGGTGGGCGACAAATGGACCTTAAATATTTGCTGAGTCATTATACGGTGCTGTGAATGTTTGCTTTCTCTCCTCACCGCCTGACAAGACACAGTGTAGATGAAAGCAAAAGTGTAATGGAGAAAGCTAAAGAGTAAGACATTTTGGGATATCAAGTAACCCCACTACAAAAATACAGCTTCACACAAACACATATATATATACAATTTATGCCATGTTGAATCCTGAGAGGAATGGTATGCACCTGATAATAAAAAGACGATTTATTGGGTTATCTGTAACGTCAACACTACAAAAAAAGACAAGAAACTGCTTAAGGCTTGGTCCTCCATCACTGTCTCTTACAATCTCAGCAGAATCTCAGATCAATTAATGGGAAACACTTTTTTTCCCCCACTTGTGCATCATAGCCTTACACTATAACAAATCTTATTATCTGGAGGGCTCATATCTTTGTTTTCAGTCTGACACATGCCTTTCCCTATAAATGAAGTGAACATCGATGATTTTGCATCATTTAAAAAACTTGTCATAAAGAAATAGACATATTCCGAAAGCAGAATGAATATAGAGGTGAAAGGAAATAATTATCTTGCTTCATTGCTCATTCTCTACAGTTCCAAAGTAGGCTACCTACAGAAACTAAATTGTCTTTCGCAAAAGACACATACTTTTGTTTGTTTGTTTGATTCACAATCCAGTGATTGAGAAAAATGTTTGTTTGACACTGCCTGATTGGTTTGGTGATAAATAACGATCTCCCACTAAGCACAAAATAAGAGAAAAATGAAATCCACTCAAAGACAAAACATAATAGAAAACAAAGCAATGAAGAAACAACAACAAAGAATAGTGCAGCAACTGTATACCACAAAGAAAGATCTTCAGACCTTTTATTATTGTATCATTTTACATCTTCACAAAACATGAGTGCCAAATGCCCTTTTAAAGTTCGAGGTGTCTGAAGGTTAAGTCTGACCACTTTTTCATAGTAAAACACAATAGATGAATAAAGAAACTAATAGATTCCGTTTGCTTTAACACAGTAATCTCTGGCAATTGAACTAAATCAAGGTGGTTGTGTCTCTAAACAGTGCATCAGGTTTTATGGATAAAAAAACAACAAAGCTATATGAGGATGCAGTGCAATGCCAGAAAGAAAACATATGCATTGCTTTCTAAAAATATATGTTGACTTCTTAAAAGGTTTTAGAAATTGCTATGTAAAACTGAGCTTGTCCTAAAAGATGTTTAAATCAGTAGCTGAACTACTTCCCTAGGGGCTCACAAAAAATACAAAATGCTTTACTGTAAACCATGGTTCCAGATGCCAAATGCTAAGAGGTAAGAGAAGAATTAAAAGGATGGACGTTTTATTTCTGTTAATTGTACAAACACATTTAACTTCTTGATTTATGGCTGGCACCTAGACCTATTCATCTTATGGGCTTTTCTGTCCCAGCTTCCTATTTTGTAAATATATAAACACAAAGCACCCAATTAATTACAGTAAAAATGCATAAAACAGTAACTCAAGGTGTACAGTGGAATATAAGCATGACAAATCATGCTATCCATGTATTTAAATACAGTATTCACATGTGTATATACATGTATACATTAGTGTTTTCCACAATTAATAATGTTGCATTACAGGTTTAAGCCAAATTAAACTGTCTAAACTAACCATTACTGACAAACTAGCAAGTTTTTTTTTTTCTTCTGCTAGTACTGTGTCATAAATGATAACGGCAAAGTAGACATCAACAGACTATGTATTTACACCTATATTAGTATGATCCAAAATGTCGGACCTCGTGTACTTTATAATGAAGTTCAGATACTTTCTGTTACACAAAACAAACCGTAGACTTACACTTGATTTCATTTTAATCACCCATCCTGCAATTTGATTCTAAAAAAGCCAATGTTACATATTCCCAACCCTGACTCCCAGAGTTTAGAGAGGAAGCAATTTAACCTTGGACAAGCTCACTGGTGAAGCACGACTGTGACAGGATCCAACACCATACGTCCTAGTTCCCCCTTCCTTAGAAACTTGTTCCCTCACTTCAGCTGCCAAAGAATGCAATGGGCTGCTAAACCATTCTCATTTCAAAACACACTCATGCACTGACACCCTTTCCGTTTGGCTAGTGTGCAGCTGCACTGATTTCCAGCAATCCCTGCTTCTGCCAAGCATACAAAAAACTGTGCATCACCTTTATTTTCCACAAAGACTGTACATAGAAGGAGCCTTTTGAACCCATCCTAAGACGTGTAGGGAATAGTAGAGAAAACCATAACATGATTTTTGATTGTATATAATTAGTGACTGATATTTGCCAAATTACTCTTAAATTACTGTGTTTTACCCTGTGAAAACATCCACTTTGGCATTATTAATTCTGAATATCAGCACACTGCACTGGTTCACAGCAAAGAATGAGAAATCCACTTTAAGGACTATAAACTTTGTTATTCTGAAAACTATACCTTATCCCTCTGCAAAAGAACAGCATTATATATAAAAGCATACAATACACTTGTGTCAAACTCCAATTCAGTTTTTTGTTGCAGTTTAGCTGATATCCCCCTATCTTGAACTCCCTTGTAATAGTTGAAATTGAATCACCTACAGAAAACAATTTCACTAAGAGTTCGGCAGAGTGGCCTGTATTGTTGGGCTCTATTGTTTGAAAATCCTCCCGATAAAGAGACGCGGATAAGATCGGGACCGACTCGGGAGATGGGCTGTCATGTAAATACTGCCAAACCAGGGACCTTCCACAGGGTTTCCTTGGACTGAAATAAAGGACAATTTTTTTTATATATATATATATATATATATACAGTAGATAATGATGGCGTGCCAACATTTCTCCAGCTCTCCAGTCAGCGGTTTTAACAAGGAGACACTTTTTCAGAATTGTCATTATAGATATATGGAACTCTGCCCTAGAGTTAAAAAAAAAAAAAGTTGATGTCAGCCTAGATACTTTATTACAGATAACTAAATACTAGTGGTTTTGCTTGGATTATGTGTGAAACAGACCAGCGGCCTACATCTCAAACAACGCAAGGGGGAGTGCAACTTGGAATGTATAAGGACTTTAAACTCTCTAATCTTAACTGTAGTGACAAGCACTGCTGACATATTTGATGGCCCCGGTAATTAAATAAGGAAAAGCCTCAAGCCTGGATCATTTTGATTGATTTCTCCCTGGGATTAAACACATAACCAATCTGCACATATTGACAGATAATAAGTAGTCTTCGTTAAGGCTGTGATCACCGCAATTAGAGATTAGTCTCAATTAATGTCATTATTAGGTTAAAGAAATGAAAAGAAATATGTAATAATAGTAATAAATGCACATGAAGACAAATAAGAATCTCCATAGGCTTGTGAAGGCAATGTCATTACAAGAAAGAGGCATGACAGGTAGGTACAAATAAAATAAAATTGTAGATAAGTGGAGTATATTAATTAATTCCATGATAAAAAAAAAATAAGGCTTTCTTTTGCCTGGACGTGAGTTCAAAATGTTCTGTTTTTCATCGTGTGTAACAACTGCACATCAATGATGTCACCACATTTGAATAAAAATCTAAAACGTTTTTCTTTCATTATATGGACAAGCATAGTGGGGTTAATGAGATCTTTTCATGTGCCACCCATGTGCGAATGTTGTACTAGATAACATCTCTATTAAAAAGAACCTATGCATTAACAAGACACAAGAGTAATTAAAAGATTACAAAAAAAAGCACGGCTGACATTTATTCCTGGCGTTCTCTTGCACTGGCTTACAGTTGAAAGCCTAGCCGTTAAATTGCAAATGAACACAAAACTTCAGGAAGATCTAAATTAAGATTAGGAAAACTTTGCTTGAACCAGAGCATTAGCACCACAGCAGAAATATGCCTCTGTTGGTATTCCAATCACAGCCCAGTGAAAGGATACTGTAGAAATGCGGAAATTAAAGCTGGCGTCAACAAAACCATTTTCAAAACATAAGTAGAAGTGCTTTAATGAGAATAAATCTGCTGAATACAATTAATAATCTTATACGCACAATGTCATACTTACAGTGATCATCTCAAACAGGGCTCGTTTGATGCACAAATCTGAGCTACCTTGTGTTTGTGCATGATGTATTTTATGACTGGAGCCTTGTAGTTGTATCTTTTTAAATATTAAACGTGACGTATGAGTGGCATGCCAAACAAATACAGTACAATCACTATTTGTTATTTGGTGAAAGTCTTCAATACATCAAAGTTGTAATAACATAACATACACTCTTTTGGTATGCAGATAAATGTATAAAGACCTCTTAGCCCTGGCAATAATAAGGATCTGACAATAACCTCTCACAGTGTAAACGAATATATGCTTTAAATATTTATAACTCAGAGTACATTATGAAACAAAATTTCCATTATTACCCAAAAGCATACGACTCAAATTTAAGGAGTGATTATTTTTTCATGAGGGCAGTGCTGTTTTGAGGTCAGCACCAGACACACACCCTGGCCTTTTTGATCAAAAGTCACTTAAGGCTCTGCCCTGACCTGAAATGTAGTATGATTCACGCCGAGTCGAGTTTATTAATCTGTGTGAAGGAACAGTGGGAGTGAGAGATCCCACAAGGCCAGGTTTACATTGTGCCCGACCTGATCGATTCACAGAGGACTGCTGCCAATAAAAAAACAAAAAAAATTTGATCAATAAAATAAAACAATGCTGAATATTTAAAAATGTCAGCACATGAAATACATTCAGAAGTAAATAAGTCATGTAGGACTGTGGTATCTGGTTAAAGCATGACTCTGCAATGCGGGGTGTGTCTAATAACAAGGATGATCTGCTCCAGATGATGCCATTGGGTTCCGAGGGGCACAACAGGCCAAGCATTCCTGGATTGGGGGGAAACCGGCTGGGGAAAATCCAGTTCACTGCACACCACTGACTCCTGTGGCTGCTCGGGCACCTGCAGGTTCAGGGTATTAGATGTTCCATCTGCACCAAATCAGGCGATTAGTGTGATAAATGGACTGAAGGCATGTCGGGCTTCCAGTGCGAAAAAAAACAGGGATGACTTTGATATCATGCCTATTGGAGGATGTGTGTTTCTTCTCATCCCTCCTGAAGCAGCACAGAGGTTGTAGTAGTAGATATTGTCATAGTAGTAGTAATAACAGATACAAGAATAAATGGCTAATGCCCTCTTCCGAAGTGCTTCGTTTACCTTTTTTTACACCCATATTGCCTGTGTCAAAGACATCAAGAATTGTTCCACATGCTCGTCAAGAAATAAACGACAGGGGCTAGGATGTCAAGTATATAATTAACTAGAACTTTTCAAAATCAAAGTCATCAATATATTATTGTATATTTGTTGTGTAATGCCATGCTGTTATATAAAACATAAAGGTTTAGATGTTCTTTCCCAATTTCCAATTCGGTAGGTTACTCTTAAAGCCTGCAGCACTTTCTACTTATGGTAAGAAAATTGATTTTGCTTTTGTTGTTGTTTAATGCAACAATCAGTTCTTACAGCAAAAAATAAAAATGAAATAAGAAAATGGAATACGAAGACACAGAAATGCATGGCAGTAAAATAACAGTGTGAAGATAGATAAGAATTAGCTTTTTTCCTAATCTTGTTTTATCTAAGCCTGAGACCGTATCCTAATGAGTTGTGCTGAATCGACTTCTGCTGGTTCTTCGCTGAAATATAAAATACGAAATTCTAAGGGATCGATTTTCCTAATTTGAGAAATGACAGATGAGAAAGCCACCAAGAATGGGGAATATTAATCACACATTTAATTAATGTTACAAGAGGGACAGAGAGATGGAGAAAGAGAAAGAGAGAGAGAGAGAGAGAGAGACAGAGAGAAACTCCACAACCTTATCTTATTGTTGGGCCTGTCTGAGGAAAGAAGAGAATGCCATGTTTTTTCACAAGAGAGCTGGCCATACCCTCTGGCAGACCTTTTCACGTACTTCACACCTCACTGTCACTTTCTGTCCTTCCCTCACTCTAACACACAGCTACAGACAACCCAGCCTTGTAGTCAATAGAGGTTAGCCGCTGGCATTCAGCATGTTTTAAGAAAACGTGGCCAGCATGAACCATGCAAAAAATAATAACAATAATAATACAAATTAATAATATATAGACCATCAGCACTCGGAATTTAAAGTAAACCCTCTGGTATCTTAAGAACGGTTATAAGTTCTACCCTACAGGAGCACACATACTGCATTATCTAATATTATGTTTTTTTCTTCTCTCGATTAATTTTCGATCTGGTATTTTTTTCATTTTAGCGTGTTCCAAAAACAAATCCTTGTTCCTTGAACCCTCTCATAAAGAACTAATTAAATTTTAGTCAGCTTTACTTTAGATTTTATTGACTTTCCTACCATGTTTGATGCTGTTTTCTTGTTGTTTGTTTGTTTGTTTTCCCGGGAGGATTAAAAAGTTATATATGTTCTATTCTGTAGTTAGTATAATTGTGAGCAATGCCAAAACATTTCTATATATCTAGAATGACTTACAAAATAAAAAACAACCATTTTCAAATATTTACCCAAATTAAAACTTGTTTGTCTACCTGTAGGATTTGAATAATACAATAACAGAAAAAAATAAAATTTTAATATGCAGTTCAAGTTATAATGCAAATACCTTTGGTAGTCTGATTAAATTAAAATGAAAACCTGAAAAAGTGGTTCAAACCTGACTTTAAACAAAGTAGGCCTACTCGTAAACCTGAACAAAGTTTATGTTCTACGTTCTCTCTGCTTATTTTCTTGTAGGATTCATTTGTTTTCCCTCAAATTCAGAATTAATGATCTCAATTAATTGTGATGGAAATTAAGCCCCTTTCTGAAATTGCATTTTCACCTTCTTAGACTGAAAACAGTGCCACCTAAATCATGTCATTAATGAGCCTTTAATGAGATTCACAGCTGCTGTCAAGATAACACCCTAAAGACACAAGCAATGTCAGAAATATAAAATGCATAATGTGTGCATAGGTAAATATGGTGTTACATGCATTGCCATTTCATGAAATGCAAACTCCTTGATCTAATAATGCTCGAATTAAATACATCTACTGATGGGTTTCCTGTACTTGACCCACACTCCACACTTACATTCAGCCTCAGCATCTTTACATCTGCCTGCCTTTACCAGTTCAGGCTCTTTTCGATGGATACAATCCCAATTGGATACAGGTTTATTTAATCACATTTGCATTTTCTTCTCAGTCTCAAGATAAAACACCACTGTTCCTGTAATGCACATCAGGCATGGTGTAAATTATTCAGCACTGCATGATACATGCCACATGACCCACAATCTGCTCCAAGGTTTGTGCCACGAGCCGGACAATGCTCATGACCTTGGCACTTGTTGGGTCCAGCAGTAAGGTCAGCATGGTTTCATAGTTCGCCTTTCAGCACTGATCTTTCACTGCTCTCCGTAGTCATTCAGGAGATTACAGGAAATTACATGGTATATCTAGGCAACAGATGAGAACACTTACACCCTGCTCTACAAGTCTGAGAGCTATATTCATTACCTCCTTTACTTTGCATCAATGCATAATACGTCTTTGTATAAGGCTGCTATAAAATGTAGAGAAGAGTAATGTCACCTCACTTAATTGTCGACCACAATGTCGGTAAAAATATATAAAATAGAACAGGCTCAGTTTGGAGCATATAAAAGTAAGGTTTAAATTGTCTAAATGTAATTTAGTTTGAGTACTTCTGAGTAGGAATGGGCATTTGAAGCGTTTTCATTTTCGAATAATAATAATAATATATAAATACATATTATATATTTGAATATTCGAAAAAACATTTCCGAACTGAAATATACTGTTGCACCCTATACGTAGCTAACTGATTGTAACTAACTTGGCAGAACCTATTCTTAAGAATATCTAATACATAGTATTATTGATATGCCAACAAAACTCTGGAAACAATAACTTACTCAAACTATTTATCATATTTGTTCCTGGATAACCTCCACATAAGCTTAATCAATTACAATAAGTGTCTGAAATTTAAATGAATCACAGATCTATAATTTAGCATCAACTTTTATTTTGTATGGGATTTCTTTGAAAAATATACCTTGTCCCGAAAACATTGTCAATGGATCAGGTAGTGGTTGTATTAAATCGCTAATTGTTCAAGGTAGCGATTTATTTCTGCCGTCGGTAATCTGTCAAATTTGCATTGGTTTCATAGACAACCCAACAACTCTGATGCATGAGCACTTAGTTGTCATCCAGAAAACAGTTCACAGTAATGAGGGCTTAACAATAAAATTAAAATGTTCACTGCTTCATGCTTTTTTATAGTTAGACAAAGCTTTTTCATTTTTTAAATATGCACATTTTCATCTCACAGATTTCGACTACAGTACTCTCAGAAGTACTCGCATACTAATGTGCCTTCAAATATTCAAATATTCATATACTTGTGCCCATTCCTACCATTGAGGTGATTTCAAGAATACAGTTCTATACAAAAAAATGTATTAGCCTAATATAGAAATAATTTTGCTATATTTTGATTCTCATAAAACAACATTATTTCCATATAATTAAAAACATTGCATAAGGTTTTAAGTCAAATATTGGGCAGACTTCAAATTATGCTTTAAGTAATGGCCACACACATTATTAAAGACACACAGTTTATAACTATGCTAATAAACATTAAAGGCAAGTGTTATAGATTAATTTACACTGCACACAAAGTGGTACTGCCGCTAATAACTTCTTCATCTCACATAAGTATCTCTGCTCTGTAATCAAACATTTCACAAATGTTATGATGGGAATTATTTTATCACCTAATACAAAAGGCAAATTGACCATATAAATTATTTCAACGCCTAAGCAGTTAAGTCAAACAAATGCTTGCATCTGAAATGCAAAATCTAAAAGTGCATCACACACTTTTTCTATTGTGTGATATACAGGATTAGCTCAGATTAGATATAAAAAACATATTAAAACATATCAATGATATGAATACATGCCTGGTTCTATGGCAAATGGCACAAGAGATTTGATTGAAAAACATATACATATACACACACAAACACACACATATATACATACAAACACA
The DNA here is from genome assembly GCF_036373705.1 of Amia ocellicauda. NCBI lineage: Eukaryota > Metazoa > Chordata > Actinopteri > Amiiformes > Amiidae > Amia > Amia ocellicauda. Next base: position 5,553,341 of record NC_089869.1, on the reverse strand, counting down.
AATATATAAGGGGCTGTCAAACTTTTTTATCATGATTAATCTAACATTTTCACATATTAATCATGATTAATCACATGTTCAAATTACATAAAACATTTACATAGTATAATTCTAGCAGAATGGGTGTGAAATAATCCCAAAGAAATCCTTTAATCAAATCAACAATTCAAAAAATCCGAAACAAAATTGTCTAAAATAAAAATAAAAAAAGTCACAAGAGATTGCCATAGTCTGAAGAGTTTTCTGTTCCTTCATTATAAATGTTCAGGGAGGTCATGCTTAACATGGTTTCATTTCCCAGTTTCAGAACCATACTGTAAAATAATTAAGGAACAAACTCTCTTAGCACAGTCAAGTATTTGAGAAGGTAAATGATCTTCCAACATGTTTAATATTAATGAATGACCTACATTATATGTATAGCTAATATGTTTAAGTTCTAAATTAATTCCTACACTTATTTACCATATTTATTCTCACTTGCTGGCTTCCATTAGTATGCATCTTCTTTTATAACATATTCCTATGAAGAAATGGGTTTTGTTTTTCACGATTTCAGTAGCACGGTCATTTTCAGGAACACATTTAGCATGTTAAACGACACCTCCCTGAAAAAGGTCCCATGTCAATGCGGTTAGATCATTAAATTAAACGAAAAAGTGAAAAAAAAAAATTTGTACTGCATCTTATAGATTCAGTGGCTCAGTAAAGAAACTAAACCTCCAATACAGAGGTCACCTTATTTCATCTCATTGAGCCAATTGCCCAGACAAACTAGTCTTAACATTTTCAGAAGATAGTTATGCTCCTCTCTTCTTATATTATTAGTGATGCTGTACACTGCTTTGACTAGCACTTTCAACATTAGCATGTCTGGCTTTAGGCGATGGCTCAAACTTTGTGTGCGCTTCTATGATATTGAAATTCACCTTCACAGAGATTACATATCATGTTTTTGTCCGTTGAATCACTTGAAAGTGTTTTAAAACAGAAATAGACATTCATTAATCCACCTTACTTCTGCATCACGATCGCTTCTGTGGATCAAAATAGAGAAACGCAATTGATTGCAATAAAACATTAATTTTGTATTAATCACATGCGTTAATGCTGAATTATATACATTATATATAATTTACGGATCTCCAATATGTAAGCTTCAACAATATTATATAAATGTATTAATCCCCCAAATCACATTGGACCTGTCTGAATTCCTACATTGCCACTCATCCAAAAGTTTGAAGTCTAAGGGAAAACAAAAAAAAAAAAATCGCACGTCCACACTTTCAGTAAATGTTAGGAGCTGCTTTGTGGAGGACTACAAATTACCATAAAGGTCACACACATCACCTTAGTCCTCCAGGAAACACAGCAGCCCTATTCCTTCCAATGACCTGTAAAAAAAACACACTGGCCTTAAGCGTGCACAGCAAATGATGCAAGCTGAAAGGATGTCACTCCTCACCTCTGTAATGAACCACTATGTCGAGTTCCAAGCCAGAGAGGAATAGCGGGGGGGCAGCTCCTTCATGCTACTCTGACTGCCTCATGGGATCTCCCCCTCCACCTTGCCTCAGAAGGCATTACTTTCAAAGCCTGGTCCACGCTCAGCATTGCACTCAGCAGTGGAACTGTTCATTTCAGTGCTGATGCTTCCTGACTAACTGTTGCCATCTTTCTTTTGTGGGCATGATGACCTGTCCTTTAAAATCACGTTAACCAGCCGCTATAATCTTTCAAATATCCATCTAGTTGCCGCCCGGGGTGTCGAATTTAGGCAAATCAACCATTGTTTCAACTTCTGCCCTTGTGTCAGTGATACTTCTTTCTGGCACCGTTACCAAGTTCAATTTATTTGTTGTATATGTTAGATCGGATTCTTTTGGGAAATAATTAAGCATACTGTAGGCCTAGTAAGATCTACTTTACCACAAAAACAAACTATCTTCAGAAAGTCAAACACAGTTGGTTGCCAATACCTTTTCACAGCCAGTGAAAATTGACTGATTGTTATTCCTGTCAGTTTAATGCATTTCTTCAAAGCTAGTACAAACGGGTCATCAAGAAGTTTCACATCAGGTCAGCAGATGTGCTTTACAATGTAGTTCACTTTAGAAGCTTTAAACATACCATGACAATACATTTGTGTTCCGTTTCTTTCACAACCCCTTGGAGACTTAGATTTGTACACAAAGGCAAGACATTTTCCCACTAACAGTTTTTTGCCTTCTAAATTCTGTAATTTAAAAATGATAAAGATGTGGAAAACACTGTGATGTGTTAATGAGAAAGTATATAAAAAGGGCATTTTCAGATAAATGTATTATGCCCCTTGAAGTCTAAAGAAAAAGACTACAGAGAAACATTCATAGTATGCATTGCATTCCTCATTAATTCTCTCGTTTGCCATCTCAGAAATTGAATTAAGTCATTCAAAAGCACACAAAGACAAAACCAAACCCAGGTATGAATCCAATATCTCTAGTTGCATTAATCATTTTCACTAAATTCTCAGAATTCACCATGCTTAACAATAAGTAATTGATATCTACTTTAAAAGATGCTTTAGGAACATATTACTAATTACAACAGAAAGCAATAAGTGGCTTATTCATAAAAGAGGAATACAGTGAGGGAAAAAATTATTTGATCCCCTGCTGATTTTGTACGTTTGCCCACTGACAAAGAAATAATCAGTCTATAATTTTAATGGTAGGTGTATTTTAACAGTGAGAGACAGAATAACAACAAACAAATCCAGAAAAATGCATTTCAAAAAAGCTATATATTGATTTGCATGTTAATGAGGGAAATAAGTATTTGACCCCTTCGGCTTAGTACTTGGTGGCAAACCCCTTGTTGGCAATCACAGAGGTCAGACGTTTCTTGTAGTTGGCCACCAGGTTTGCACACATCTCAGGAGGGATTTTGTCCCACTCCTCTTTGCAGATCCTCTCCAAGTCATTAAGGTTTCCAGGCTGACGTTTGGCAACTCGAACCTCCAGCTCCCTCCACAGATTTTCTATGGGATTAAGGTCTGGAGACTGGCTAGGCCACTCCAGGACCTTAATGTGCTTCTTCTTGAGCCACTCCTTTGTTGCCTTGGCTGTGTGTTTTGGGTCATTGTCATGCTTGAATACCCATCCACGACCCATTTTCAATGCCCTGGCTGAGGGAAGGAGGTTCTCACCCAAGATTTGACGGTACATGGCCCCGTCCATCGTCCCTTTGATGTGGTGCAGCTGTCCTGTCCCCTTAGCAGAAAAACACCCCCAAAGCATAATGTTTCCACCTCCATGTTTGACGGTGGGGATGGTGTTCTTGGGGTCATTCCTCCTCCTCCAAACACGGCGAGTTGAGATGATGCCAAAGAGCTCGATTTTTCTCTCATCTGACCACAACACTTTCACCCAGTTCTCCTCTGAATCATTCAGATGTTCTTTGGCAAACTTCAGACGGGCCTGTACATGTGCTTTCTTGAGCAGGGGGACCTTGCGGGCGCTGCAGGATTTCAGTCCTTCACGGCGTAGTGTGTTACCAATTGTTTTCTTGGTGACTATGGTCCCAGCTGCCTTGAGATCATTAACAAGATCCTCCCGTGTAGTTCTGGGCTGATTCCTCACCGTTCTCATGATCATTGAAACTCCACGAGGTGAGATCTTGCATGGAGCCCCAGACCGAGGGAGACTGACCGTTATTTTGTGTTTCTTCCATTTGCGAATAATCGCACCAACTGTTGTCACCTTCTCACCAAGCTGCTTGGCGATGGTCTTGTAGCCCATTCCAGCCTTGTGTAGGTCTACAATCTTGTCCCTGACATCCTTGGACAGCTCTTTGGTCTTGGCCATGGTGGAGAGTTTGGAATCTGATTGATTGATTGCTTCTGTGGACAGGTGTCTTTTATACAGGTAACGAGCTCGTTACCTGTATAAAAGACACCTGGGAGCCAGAAATCTTGCTGATTGATAGGGGATCAAATACTTATTTCCCTCATTAACATGCAAATCAATGTATAACTTTTTTGAAATGCGTTTTTCTGGATTTGTTTGTTGTTATTCTGTCTCTCACTGTTAAAATACATCTACCATTAAAATTATAGACTGATCATTTCTTTGTCAGTGGGCAAACGTACAAAATCAGCAGGGGATCAAATACTTTTTTCCCTCACTGTACATTACTAAGAATCCTAAATTATTATACTTAAACATTTAAAGCAGCGATCTCTTTTTAACTAGGAAAGTGTAAAATAATTGTATCATTGTACTAGGTCTCTAGAATTAGTGTTATTGTTTAAAGTAAATTCTTTATTTTGATTTGATGAAGCAGATTGTTAAAATGTATGTTTAAAAAATTACAGACCAGTTTTATAAGTAAGAAACAACTTAAATGTAGTCGCAATTGTGTTTCCTTACACTGTTAATCATTTGTACACATTAAGTACATTGTAACAATGCATACTCATGAGTAACATCCATCCATCCATCCATCTTCGAAACCGCTTATCCTGGTGAGGGTCGCGGGGAAGTCGACTTATGAGAAACTACAAATGTAATTACTGAGTATTTACTATGTAAATACACTAACTAGGTAGCTTTTTGTAAAGTGTTACGCAATTTACTTTATGTGCCTTCAGTAAAAGTCTAAAAGTGTTTTGTGTATAAGACAATGATATGAAATGAAAATGAAAATATGCATAATGTTAACATGCACGGGTGACTTCTTAGGAATTAATTATTATAAGTATTGGTTTTTTTCATAGTGATGAACTTTGGGTGACATGCTGCAATGTGTTTCTGGCATTCACTGCCACAACTCTAAAACAGCTGTCAGTCAAGAATACAAATACATTTTTACACATACATGCACACATGTTTGTATGCATTCATGGACATTATTAAAACTGGGTTTCAATAAGTAACACCGGCTTGGCATTTCCCTACAACGTATATAATTTGAATTGAGGGCAGACCTTTTTATTGTATTTTTATTTTAGTGCAGAAGCTATTTAATGAGAAGACTGCCTGGCACTCTAATAGGCCGCATTGGATAGATCATGAATGGCCCTTGAGGATACATATTAGCATCACAAGCTCTTCATACAAAGCAGACTTCCAATCTGCAAACATTTGCGGAGAATGGAATAGCACGATTCTAATTAAAGTTCTGGACAAGTCATACATTATTTCTTTGAGCTGAAAACTAGAATATACACTGTTTGTTATTTTATAAAATCATCTGGCTACTTTTTATCTACCTTCAGGAAAAACATGTTAGATTTAACAACCACAAACAGAGATTATGAGATTACATCAGACTCATACTGTATACTAGTTTATAATTCTCCAGCCCTGATCCATATTCTGATCCCATAATGCCTGTCTGATTTCTAAGAGTTGTGCCCTGATTGACTTAACAGGACCAATTATTGAACTGCGGGGCTGATAACATTTTCCTCAAATGAAATTACACTGTTGAAGCTTACATTTTGGAGATCCGTATTTTGCCACACGGAAGGAGTGGCTGAATGAGACCCCTTGAAGTCAGTGGTAAGGATTTGCTTCTTGAGTAACTCTCTATGTGGAGAGGTACTTTTGAAGAGAGAAGGAACACATGCACGAGTGTTAGCTGAGGTGGCGAATTTCAGTGATAACTATTAAGACAAGAATCAAATGGACATTTATTGTCACTTCATGTGCACTGTGCTTATTTTGTCAACTTGTTTTTTAATAAAACATAAAACAAAAAATGAAAGATATTCAGCTACCCAAAACTGTCAAGAATTGGGGTGGGTGAGAGGGAAGCTTACATGGGCAGTAAATGTTCCACTCTCTATAATATCGTCATTCCCAGATAATTAAAACATTCCGCCATACCTTGTCATACTTGTCAGACGGCTTTCTTATTAAACAGTTTTGTACGTATCGAAAAAATATCCAGTGCAGTCAGTAAATAAATGCATTGAGTAGGACGAGAAAAGCGTCTCATTAGAACTTTATTTACTTTTGGAAAATATTATATCCATTTTAATTTGTGTGTGTGTTTTATGTTGTGTGCTTTTTTCTGCTGGTCTTTCTTTGGAAGGTGGAAAGACACACTAAAACATATCAATCCTAATATCACTCCACAAGCAAGGCACCTACATGCTCCCAGAGGTGCTTTGATAAAGAGATTTGTCTGTGGATTCACTGCTTTACTTCAGGCCGCAAGTGTTCAACCCATTTATCCATATGACCATCATCTGTCCTTGAACAGCGAGTGATTTGATTTACTCTGTTTAAACTTTCGTGTTTGAGCTTCCCTTCAAAACTTCAGGAAGAAACAAGATGTTTACAATCAAAGCCTGGGATGAACTCAGTTTTGAGAGGCTGGGAAAAGTGGTTTGTGTTTTTTCATGAGAGGATCACAATTTACACGTACAGTATACACTAAAGATGAGAGGTGGAAACAGCAACTTTTTTCAGGGACCCTTGAAAGTATAATCACCTCTCAAATTCAAGTCAGCCTTTACCATTTGAACACAGTAATCAATACCAATTTGTTAGATTGATGTCATTCAATAAATTCATCCAGCTAAGTATTGTTTTTTTTTTTCACACACAAAATCTCATCTATAAAATTTCACCCCTATTGGAAGCAAGTACAAACTGTTTTGCCTGTTATTCAAGTGAATAAGATTATTTAATGGAAGAGTTTTTACTACTTTTTTTTTTAGTTCTGTGTATCTCTTGCACAAGGACTTTTCTTGTATTCGGTCATGATCTACATACACATTTCTTTAGTCATACAACAAACGGACTACTGCTTGCAGGAAACAGTAACAACGTGACATATTGGAGGGTCTTGCTTCCACTAAAGAAAAAAAAAAGCCTAAACGATTTACTGGGAATGGGAGTACAACTGCCAGCTAGTGTACAAAATTGGCGTAATTTGATTCCTGATTATACAAGCAATAAATAATTTGCCTCAAACACATATCAGGCATTAAAAGCTTGGACTCAGTGAGAAATTACTACAAAGCCTTGTCGTTTTGTATAATAAAGCCTAAGGATATATCTCTAAGTTAAATGAGCTGAACAGAACCTGTGTTCATGTGTCCGCCTACTGCGTCTGGCAAGGCCTGGCTCCTGTGCTGTGTGGAGTACTATTATACTTAACATTAATAATACAGAACCAGATTCTCATTCAATCAACCTTATGCCAATGTGTTTAGTCCACCTTTTCTAAATGTCATATTTCCATTGTCATCGTAAAGAACAGATAAACTCATGCATGTTTCATAATGGTAACGGTCACTCTAATGTACATTTTTACAAGTAATATCCTGTGAAGTGTAAAGCTTAAGTGTTTGTGCATAGATATTAAATAAATCTAAAGATGCATGGAAATGGTTATTTAAATAAAGATTTAACCAGGAAAGATCAAGTGAGTTTTTGGGTGAGTTGGGATCTATTCCAATTCAGTTCTGCAATTGGAATTGAAGAACAATAGAGTCTGGAATTAGAATTGTGTACATTAATTTGGAATCAGAATTTGAATAAAAACAACCGACCCCACTGGTTTGTAAAGCCAATTATTATTCTTAACAATAATCTGCATCATTATCATCTAAAATAAAAAACAAAAACACGGCCATTTGCATCATGTAACAGAAGTTCGATTTCACCATACCCTTGCATCAGAACATTTTCCACTGCAGAAGAAATCTGCCCATATCATAAACTGAAAAACACTACGTTAATGCAATCATCCTGCACAGAGGTCATTGCTCTCCTGAGATCAAGTGAAGTTTTACATCCCTCTTTTAGCATTTTTCATCAGCCGGTCAGTGCAGACCAATATTAATCACTGCCCTGAGCACTGTAAAGGTTACTTTTGTATATGGCAAAAATATCAAATGTCAAACAAACTTGGAGCATACTTTTTCTGTACAACTAGAGAAGCTAGGAAAACAAATTAAAAGCTGTAACTGCTTGAGATCTCTTCCAATTGAACTTCTCGTCTAACTTTTAGTGTACACTAAGAAATCGTTAGTCTGTTTCTCCTGCAATGAGTCTTGAAGTACCTTAATTACATAGGAAAGAGGATGAGGGAGTTTAATGCACTAACTCTGCAGACAGAGCCCTTATCCCCTACCACATCTATCAGACCAAGGGCAACCCGGAGTCCGCATTAGCCTCTCTTAGATGTGAGGGCTAAGATTTAAAGTATTCTCCCTTCCACTTCGTCTCAGGTGCACCTTCTACACAGTGTTCATTAAGACTAAGAACTGGGCTTTGTCATCTGCTGGGAATGGAATACCTTGATTTACTCATCAAAATCAGCCTTGTGAAAAAATAAATAAATAAAGCACCCCAAGGTATCTGCACAAGACAAAACAAACATAAAACTGATTGTTTTAAGACAATGATAAAATAAAGGTCTTTAAATTGTTATTACTTTAATGTTTACCAATTTAAACATTAATTCAGCAAACTGTGTATTTCTAGACAGCGTTATTTTAATATGCCAGTCCACAATAAAAACAAAGGTTTCTTTGAAAAGAACACCTGCTAATGAGAAACAAATTAGACAAATTACATGTAATGTACACTGCAATTAAGGACTTGTATGTGTTCCAGCCCCCTTCTGCTCCACAGTGTTTCCATAGGATAAAATATAAAAATTCAACATGAATATTCATTCAGATGTTGTTTTCTCACAAGCAGAATCCAGAAAACAAATGTGACACTGAATATTGAGGGGTTGTTTTTGTGTGTTTATTTTCGTGAAGGTCACCAATAAGATGGTTTTCATCACTAAAATAATCTGAACAGATTGATATTGGAAATATACTCAAACGCCTCCAGTCTCACGGTGCCTTTAAAAAGTCAGCATCTGCCTGCCATTTGATTTCAGAAATGAAAGTGGATACGGGGCATCATCAACAGAGGGGGGTTGAAATGGCACAACTTTGCAAGTCAGAGGGCTACTATGTAAACACTGAACATAAAAAACACCTGACTAATTTACAACATAACACAAGTTTCTGCTGTTACTGAAGTTGGAGGTAGCATTCAGAAAAACACAAACTGGCATTTACAGACTACCTGAATGATATGAAAATGTGTTGCTACAAATTGTTTCTTCTCACTCCTACTCAGGTCCCAGTACAAATGGAATGTTCCCCCCCCATGGAGTGACTATGTAATAATAACATCACAACAAGCATCACAGCGACAGACTCCTGCCGAGAGCGCGTCTGCACAGTGCCTGTATTCATTTAGTCTTGCCGATACCCTGCCTAGCACTCAAAGAAAATGAAAGTCCTGGGCAAGCTGCCAGTCTGGACTTGTACGTCTCTGAAGTCAGTTTATTAACCTTTGTATTCAGCACATACGACTAGCACTTACAAGTTTAGACGCTCTCAAAAAGTTCTTATCTTAAAAATGTTTACAATCAGGGTCAATATGATGCCCAGGTTGTAATTAAATAAGAACTGTAGCTTTGGACTCAAAACATAAAGTAAAGTTACAGATAGAAACTCTTCTGAAGTCAAAGAAACTGAGCTGAACCAAACATATGAAATATTGCCTCATAGCTCAACCAGGAAAAGCCTCTATGGGAGGAAAAGCTGAGCCCTGCAGTGTGCACTATGTGACCAGGATTCCCCACGGGGCCGCGGAACAACTTGTCAAGTGCTGTCAGGATCGGGTTGACTTGAGCCAGCAAGTGATTCCTCGAATTGTTGCGCAACAGTAAGTCCCGTGGCTTGCTTGACACCTGTGAGCCTGCGGTGTTATTAGTAAGAGCTGCATTAATCCTTCCTTCACTGCTGTAGCGCTACTGCCGATGCACTGGACTCTCGGTGCAGGAAAGAGAGAAAAAAAACAAATGGCACATTTTGAAGGACGTGTGGTAGCTGCCTGCATCACCCCTGCCTGAGTGCAAGAGTCATGGTGGGGAGCTAAGTGGATTATCAGTGGTCAATTCCAACCTGGCAAAGGTACCGACAGAAAAACAATTGCCAATTCCCAATTAGAAGGAAAAAAATAAAAAAATAAAATAGAACTAGAACTTCTGTATTCTTATCCTTCATTTTTCCTAAGATCCTTTGCAGCATATCCTCATGGTAAGAAGGATGCCTTTTCAAGTCCTGGTAAATGCCACAAAATTAAATGTTGATGTACGTTTATATATTTCAGACAAATTACTGTATAAATGTAAACAAAAGACAATTAGAGAAGTAAGCAATTTACTGCTAAGTTTACTACATTAAATGCTACAGATTGGCGGTCCAAACTGCCAAAGGAGATAGGAAAGAAAAGTTGTATTCAAAGACAGAACTATAAACCTAATTGACTGAGGAATGGTATAAAACTAACAACCAACAAAAGGCAACCTGAATTTAAGCAGACTGGAGTCCAACAAGATACTAAATCAAATCTTCATAATTAAATATTCAATTTTTTTAATTAAATTTTTCCTCCAAAATATAAACCAGTATGTAAAGATTGATAGATATACAGGCAGATGTGCAATACAGAAACACTAACAGACTACTGAGAATCAAATATACTGGCAATTTTCAAAATAACTCTACATTCTATCAAATGTACTATCGTTACAATTAATATTTCAAGAGAACCTTTGCAAATGACAGCCTTACTGCATACTAACTGCATGGCACTGAATCATTGGATGTTCTGATATTTGCGTAACATTTTAAACAGTGGTGTCTTACAAAAGACTAAATTTATAATCTCCATTGGGATTTATAGTGGAATACTGTATGTGGAATGTATGTTCATCATATGTGCTTTATGTAAAATGTATTTTGTATTTTTATACTAACTTAGGTAGGAAGCCTTAAATGTTCTTCCTTACATAACATTTTACAAAAAATATACTCCATGGCAATGGAAATGTTATTTAAAGTAACCCCTTTTCATGAATCGAGGTCCATCACGGTGGGATTCATTGTGTTTTCTTTATTAATCCCTACATCTAATAACATCAAGTACAAAGTAAGACAGTGTGAAGCCTTCTTTGGATCAAACTGAGTTCACCATTTTCTTTACTATGGTCACGCACACCATGCAGAGGGGTAGCGTGTTCCATCTGAACCAAAATCATTACATTTTTAATGCACTCGCTAGACCCAGGGCCTTTTCAAAGGATGCTTTGTGTTTCCTGAAAAATACTGTAGAAATAACTACACACGTAAAGTTTAAGAAAACACTGGCTTTCCAAAATGCTCTGTAGGAGGTGTTGTGCTGTATGAAGTCTTGGTCATGATGCACATCGATTCAGACACAGATACAGTCCCTTGTGCTGTCCCCTTGTAAACTGCATTAAGTTTCCAAAAGATACTTGGGGACTACGTTCATATATCAGATAGTGAATGTTGGAATTGAGCAATAACTCTATGAGAGAGTGCACATGGTGTGGAATGAGCTTTTTATGCTTGTTTACAATTGATTTTATTTTCCGCTTTGTACATCTCAACTGAGGTAAAGGCAAGACTGGATTTCTTCTGGTTAACTGATCTACCTATGATATACAATGTATGGAAATGGATTCCAACATGGAGAGAACCTTAACCTGATGGGTTTTTGATCATTTGTAAGACAGATTAAGCTTTTGTATTATTTTATGCCCTTCCGTTAAATGCAAGTGCTTCAGTTTAGAAGTGAGGGAAGAGAGCTACTTTAATTTCAAGTCTGTCATCTTACCTCCATAAAGAGCTTTCAGTGACGCTCCCCAGGTTAAAGTCATAGAGCTTTGTCAAGATGAGGATCACCTGAAAAACACAAAAAGAATACTACTTTGTAAACCACTTCAGTATCCTGCCTTCATAAACTTTAGTGTTACTATGGCAAAAACATCCCAGTCAAGCTCAAAGCAATCATACCGTGGGCTAGGCAAATCAAAACTGAACTGCAAATTACAAAATGGGTACTCCATCAGTTTAAATTATTGTTAGAAGCCACTTCATACTATTTATAAATCAACCACGTCATTTTGTGCTTCACAGGTGGGTCAACGCTTTGATTTGATCTAGCCCAATGTTTTGCAATTATTATAATTCTACTGCCTTGACTGTTTTAAATGGAATAAACCACTTTTAACAAGATTTACCACTCATGTGCTGATCACTGGGATGTGACTTTTGATGATTTTGGAAAGGAAGACACCACATTAAAGAAAATCAATGCCAACAGCACAGCAGCAGGGATACAATGGAGGATGTTAAATGCACATAAAGTCTGGCCATCATTAAAGCGTGTTGAGGACATACTTACAGATTATTAAAACCTTCATTAGTGTATTCAAACTAGCTATTTATAACAAATAGTGTCGATTAATAAGCCATAAGAAAGTAATTCCCCAAACTTTAACATTAAATTCCCTTTTTAAGGTTTTTAGACTAACTAAGTGCTCTGGTACCTGTGGAAGAGTAAAGCTACAGAGCTGTGAAACAAAACAAAAAAAGGATAATGCCAGGAGGCAGAACAATAGGGAAGAAAGGCTTTATTGAATAAACCACACAAAGCAAATAAACGAACAATAAAAAATACCAGCCCCTGAAGAAACGGTCCAACCACAACCAAAGAAACACAGGTCCCAATTCTCCAACAAAAGAACACAAACAAAGGCATCTGGTCATGATTATAGCCAGGTCAGGACCATCAGTAGCTGCTCTGTTATGCTGTTTAAACTCTGACTCTTCACATTCTGCCTAACAAGCAAAACTCTTGTGGCCATTTTCTCAACTACAAAGCAAAGAACTCTCTCATGTCTGAGGCAGTCAAGTCCTTCATTCACCAGCCAATCAAGGATCACATTCCACACATTCTCAGGCCAATCAATCAATAAGTTAAACTTCCTGCATACAGACTCCAAACACTGCTGTGACTTTTACAATGGGAAATAATACTTAGTCAAACTTTAGAGATATATTTTTCCCTCTGGCGTGACATCTTGTGTCAAGGTATGTTAATTTTTGAAGACACATTTCAACGATTTCTCAGTAATGTACTATAATAAAGGCTTTAAAAAATAATTCCAAATTCAAGTATTTCATTAATAATGTAACTTTAAAGAGCTTTGTATTTTTTTACATAAGACATCAGCTGAATTAAGTGAAAGCATACATCCTTCTGGAGAGCTGACATGTACTTACAATAAAGAAGATGGGCCTAGGGGTATTCAATTAAAATAGTTTCTGGAAAGATATTTTAAAGATGGTGTATTCCAAGGACGAAATTGGGAAGCAGAGTTCGTGTAGTTTGAAATTAAGAAAGCTTTGACGGTGGATGCTTTAAAACTGATAAGTCCACCAATTACACTCTAATGGGTGGCTTCACAGAGATTAAAACTAGTCCTGGACTACCCTATGATATTTTGGGTAGGGTATCCAAAGTTAATGCCAATCAGGGTCTGAAAAACCTGCTGTTAAACTATTACAGACAAAACTTGAAAACTGTTCATCCTTTATAAAATTATTTAATGTAGCCTATTCTAAAAAGTCATTTCCCCATTTGTAACATATTAAAGTAATCAATTAATCCCAATTAATTTGCAATTCTAACAGTTACAACAGAGGTTCGACTTCAAAAGCGTTTCTGAAAATTACAGAAACCATGGTGTTGCGTTCTAATAACACTACTATACCTTGATGAAAAACTTAATTCCCCCTCATAACAAATGTATCCTTTTTCATTAATGTTATATCATCCCAAAGTGCTAAGCGGAAGAAATAAGAATCCTGCTGAGCAAACAGTGGGGTCTCTGACTAATAGCCACCCAGCAAAAGATGCAATCTTGCATCACTGAATCCCACACTACACAGGAATCCCACACTACAGAATACTGGGTACTTTCTTCTAAATGGAACATAAAATACAAAAACGAATTCTTATCCGACAGTATTGCCATTTGATTTGATCACCGACATTTTGACTTCAAATGTTTTTTCTTGCCACATAATGGAATCCAATTTTCCCCCATTTTATCTCTGGCTTTAATCAGAATTATGAAGAACAAAATTCTTTTTTTGGTGGTGTTAAATCTCGTCATCGCTAACGATTATGAGGCAGCCCTTATTGTCTCTCTTTACCAATCCAACAATTTATATATTCAGAGTGGTGGTGTTACTAATAGCATTTTGTAGCTAAATTCAGCTGGAGGTAATCTCTTGACTGTCCAGCTGTCACATCAAAAGGCACCAGTTGTTTTCCTGAACCTGCTGCTTCTTCCCTCCAGCTCACAGACTTCACCAGCAGACCCAGGAGCATGAGCACTCCCAGGCTGCCTCACTTCTCGCAGGAGCCCATCTGACCCCTACCGTGGGAGTGCTGGTGCTCAAGCCCGAGGCCCATCCTTGTAAGGTGAAAAGCAGATGGTTTGAGCAAAGCAAGGGTCCACTGGCAGGGAGGGCAACGACAAAAAAAATACACTACAAAAAAGGATTGTGACCATGGCAACAGAACACGTACCAAAACTTTCCATGATAGTGCTTCAGGACATACTCTGTCAGACAGGGAACATGGTAACCTATTCACTCCGGTGGCAAACAAGAGGCAAAACGTTCACTTCGCATTACTGCAGCTCTGAGATACACACGGAAGAGCAGGAGCTCACACTCAACATTCAAACGTGTGTCTGAAAGCGTGAGAGCATCTGAGAATTAGTAGGATTGCAGCAAATGATACACAAAAGAACAACATGGAGAGAATACAAAGACACGCACAGAAAACATACTGACAATGAGATTCAAACAAACAGCTTCATTTTAACTTTGCTTGAACATGGCACCACATGGCACCAGGTTTTTGGCTTCTGGAAAAGTCACAGCATTTCTCTCCAACCAATCATTGGTCCACCCTTCCTTTTCAACTGACCCCAAATTTACATGGGAACTGTTTTAGCACTGTGCTTTCATTATCATTACTATAAGCAATTAACCTACTGTGGAAAAAAAATACACCATTAGCATAACTATATGCAAAGTATCTATGGAGTTGAATTGAAAATGCCAGAATCAATTTTGAAAACAGTTGTCGTTTATCAACATTGAAGTTTGCATCAATGGCGATTTTAAGACTCCCTCCCCACACACACACGCACCAAAAGAGAAAAAAAGAAAAACCCCAATGCTGCCTTCAAGCTGTCAGCAATTTAAATTTTATTAGCTTCAGATTGCTGATGTCGATTACAAAAAAGGCCAATACCTTCCATTGCCAATATTAACCTGGCAACAAACACAGTAAATTAAAACTGCACATAAAAAATGAATATCTGGCTGCTACTTCAAGAGTAACACATCAGTCCTTACAATAAAATACATTTCAAACTTACTAAGATGATTCATTTAGGTTTGTCAACTCTCCTGCATGTATCAATGCTTTCTTTTCTACTCTCAAACATTAAAGTCAAACAAATGGATAAAGGACTGGACTGCAAAGCCTCTCAGAAGAACAACAGCAATTACTGCAAACACACACAGCCCCGTTTACAGGACTCAACCACACGACAAGCTGAAAAACAATGAAGATTTCTGATGATCATTATCCGAGGGTGATAAAGCCTTTGGCCCAATGCAAATATGTGAAGTGACAGTAACTACTGCACAGTCTCTGGGAGGTGAGGTGAGTGTATCAG
Organism: Amia ocellicauda; assembly: GCF_036373705.1. Lineage (NCBI taxonomy): Eukaryota > Metazoa > Chordata > Actinopteri > Amiiformes > Amiidae > Amia > Amia ocellicauda. Next base: position 5,537,696 of record NC_089869.1, on the reverse strand, counting down.
AAAGAGATCTGATCACTTTCTCTAAACCAACCATATTAAAATCCATTCCAGTGAGGGAGGTTGGCACATCCAGCCCATTAACTGCTAGATTAATAGGCAATTAATTAAATTAGACCATTACCAAGTTGGTTGTGACATAAGACCTGCATTCGTATGGACTGGGAGGCCCGTATTTGGCTATCCCTTCTCCCTATAACGATGAACCAATAATTCCAGTCATGGTAGCAATCTATTTTTAGTTGTCTGTATTTCTGCAAGGTTGAGGTAGCACAACCAAATGGAAATAGGCCTACATATATGTTTGGGCAATGTACCTCCAAACCTGCTTCAACTCCAAATAATAATAACATGTTGATTAAATGGGTAAAACAATCTGTATAAAGAGTGGTACTAATGTAATTTACTTCAAAGTCACATAGGATAAAAGTACTGTAAATACTGAAATTATAATACTGAAGTTCTGTTGCCCTATAGATAATTTATGTTTGATTCTGTGTGTTTTTAATTTTTTAGCAATCCATACTGAAGCCTCAAATCTATTCGCATGATGTCTTCTCTGTACATGTGCAACAGTTTGCCCAAGAAGGCAGTGTAGGAACTGCCTTATGAGGGGGAGTATAACTTCAGAAATATCCATTTTAGAATGCTGTCAGCAAAAGATGTGTGTGAAGATTTGTGTGTGCATACGAAGGTGTCTGGAACCCCATCCATCTGTTTTATTTCATTTTTACAATTTTTAGACTGAACTTGGACAGAGGAGTGTGCTATTTTTGCACAAGTTGATTTGCAAAAACACATTGCTTTAAGGCTGGAGCACACCGGCTTCAAAACGGAGTAGAAACATTTTATCGGTGAATGACAGCATATCTTTGATAAGAATTGCAGAAACCTGTCTTCAGAATCTGTATATCTCTTTCTATAGTTTGGCACATGGTGGTTTGACAAGGATTCTTTTGTAAGCCCATTTTTTCTTAGATATCAGCTCTTTTGGACCCTTTTTAGGGATATGCTAATGTAACTGCACTGTGCGTACTTAAGTATCTACCATAATTCAATCAGTTAGGCTATTTAATTGCTCACCATTTTAGCATTTGCATAATTGTAATTAAAATCACTAAGTTAAATAGTGTGTGTTTTATTCATCTCACAAGAATGATAAATTAGACCTATATAAAGGACTTTTCAGCTTAGCGCTTTTAAAATAAGATTGGGCTGCTTTTTGAATGTTTGACTTCCATTTGATCCACATTACATTTAATGGACACGGAAAAGGCACATCAAGCACTGGATACATCATCATCATAATTAATACTAAAATCCAAGGTCCTTAAATATTGTAACTGTTTACAGTGGACAAATGGTACGTACAGTATAAAATGACCCCAATTATAGGGTTGACTCATTGCAAATCTCCTAAATTCTTGCTATTGTTTTGTATGCAAAGTAGGCCAGTATATTTGCACACTCTTAACAGTCCCAAACAAGCAATAAGCCTTTATTAGCTGATATACTAAATAGTGTTGGCCAACACAGTCATCCTTTTGCAATCATTAACTGAATGAGAACCAAGGTTAATATGTTATATAATTCAGCTAGAGTATGTTTAGTTTAGCTCTAATCTCTTTTTGGCAGTGCTGTCTAAAAGAATATCTGGTGCTGGATATGTTCCTTGGAAAATCTTGAAATGATTGCCAGGAGCTAATCAACCTTGCTAAGTCTACCTTGATGTGGACAATGAAAATCACTGGGACAACTCCCAAACAGGGCAAGGCTAACAATTTGGCAAACAGGTTATTGCACTCTTCAGTTCTTTACTGTTAAAATCAAGTTGATAGTGGGGGGAGTCTCAGGACATTCTTCACAGGCAATGTATCACTCACGGTCTTTTCCAATCTCCACAGGCAGTATTTCAGAGGATGAAAGTAAAAATGATACAGTGCGCCTGCAGCAGTGCCTAATTAAAATCAATGTAAATGTAGTGATTGCTCATTACACTGGAATGGGTGTTCACGTCTGTGTAGATAGTAATGAAATATTTCCTTGCATCGTGGGTCAAATAAAATTGTAATTTATTAATAAAAAGCAAACCAAAAATAAATAAATAAAAATAAAACAAACAATTGTCACGTCAGCCATCAGCATTGCCGCATTATCACAAACCTGACATATAAAGCATCTGCTCCTTTTAATATTTATCGAGCTGTCTTGACAAATTAAATGTTTGATATTCATGAGCCATTGATTTTGTGGGTCTGAAGTTGGTTTCTAGTGAATAATTGTTTGAAAATAATTTAGTGCAAGCACTGTGATTTAACAAAAAAAGAGCAAATACATCATTATAATAAATAGGACATCATAAGCTGTTGTTTTTGTGTGTGTGTGTGTGTGTGTGTTATTTTTCTTTACATCTATTTTTTGCATGCAGTAGGTTAATAAATCTCCCCGCAGACAAATGTACACTAGGTCGCTTTTGTCTTTAACAGCCAACCAAGTTACTACAGATTACAGTAAACTGACACAATTGGCAGCAGTGGTATTTATCATTCACACCTACAGGTTTCCCTGTAATGATCTGGCATAAACAGCTTTAAAGTTAATCTGACACAGAAAATGAAAAGGGATGTTGTTTTGTAAGTACCATGGAAATGAACCATATCGTTCAAGAGCTTTGTAAGGATAACACTTGCTGCTATTTTCATATAAAAAAGAAAGAAAGAGGCACATCCAATGTAAACATTTTCACATCTCACAGTGGTGCATGCCATTATAAAACTAAAATGGTGTCGAAAGCACATCTTCGCACAGTACTGTTCTATGATCTACATGTAATGATTTTGAATTTAATATATGTCAGACCTCCATGATAAAATGACATATTAAGGAGACAGTATATAGTGCAATATTCAAAATACACTGAAATGGAAATATATACATTTGTGTTATCAAATATATTACATTTACATTTTCAGTAACTGTGATTGTAAATTATGATTACAGCTATGATTTAGTTCAGGCTTGAATGGTTCTAATTAAATATTTGGTTATTCAAATTGGAAAAATGTGATGCTGCAGTAATAAATACAGGGTCATACCTTACTAAGATACTTATCCTGATGGAATCATGGCTTTGTCTGCTTGGGTACCGATCTAAGATGTCTGCCGTGTTCTAAAGGAGTTTCCATTACAAACCTTATAATCTTGCTTTAATAGTTTTGGTCTTTGGTAAGAGCAAGGTCTTACAGTGGGTGTTGGAAGTAATTGATTTGTTTAACACTGCCTTTGAAATTGTATAACTGTACGTCTTTGGCCTCCTACAATGCCTTTTGGGACTAATCCTCTTACACACCCAGAAGACAAAGGCATGTGAGTCAGAGGATCGCTCTCCATTTTCAACTGTCAGCAGCATCTCGCTGTTCTGGAAGAGATACACTCCTGTCCTGCCTAGAGAAAGTTCAGTAGTGAAGTGTTACTATAGCAACATCAGATCCCGTTTGAAACTGCATAGTTTTTCATCTGCAGTCAGACAGTCTATCGGATGAACTAAACCTGTACAATGCTGTGCTTCTCCCAACAGGTTTACTAACCCAGTGCAAAGGTGTGGAGCACATCATGAATGAAAGACTGCTTCAATTAAAATGCACCCTGTCTGCCTCCTTTCATTGCACATCGAACATTTCCTAGAATTGCAAGAAGCTCATCATTTATTCCTTTCCTTTCAATATCTTAAAGCAGTTGGTTTCATTTTAATCCGAATATATGTGTACATAATGTAACTCAAATACTGTTCCTTGTGAAGAGAGTCCAGAGTTTCCCAAATGGGAGAATAAAAAACGTTTTGCTTTAGGAACAATCTCGAAGTCGTGTCAGATGCATTGTTGCTTGTGTTTGAAAGAAACAAGCAAAGCAGAGAAAGCTGTGGCTTTTATAGGCTTTCTATTTAACACAACAGTAATCACGGTTAACACATTGCTTTAGAAATGCTTCAGCTGTATGAGAAAAATAGCTGTAGAGCTGATCAAAAAAACAAACATCCCCCAGCCTGACGAGCCTCAGAAACAGGGATGGCAAAACCAAGTCAACAGTTGTTTCTTTTTGCTTCCTCATGCAGTGACATAGGCAGCAGACCTGTAGCGAATCTAGAGACTCCAGAGGATTACCAGGAACCCTGAAGGGACTGCTAATGGCTCTGGCCTGGATGCACAAAGAAACACATACTCATCTAAGAAGCCTTTAAAAAGCCTTTAAAAAGCTCTCTGAATTACTACCTGGATACTGGATACAGCTTGCAGTTGCTCTTATCGAACATGATAATATGAGCCATGAGTGAAAATATTCAAAATGCACCATGGTGTCAGAAACTGGACTATAAGCTTTTTTTTTTTTAATCAGTCTAATATTTGCAATGTTCAGCCTTTTCGCAAACATCACAGCTTATTTCCATGCTATAAACAATTAACTGTAAACTCTCTAGCTGCCTTTTGGCATTCCACATGTTACATTGTATTTGTGTCATCTTATTTTTCTGGCATTAAGTTTTGTTTTTATTATCAAGTGTGATGTGTACGTTTCCCTGAGGCTGAAGTAACATTTACCACCCTTAGACCCATATGTCACTGACCGTACCTTCTGGTGTAGTATGGCATGGAGACAGAAGGGTGGCTGATTTACACAGAGCGAGTGTCTGAAACTCTTAATTAAGTTTGAGCTGCCTCCTGTCAAGGATAGAAACCTATAGAGAGTAGCTAAGAAAACAGCCTTTCAAATTGAGTATCGGGTGGCAAATATTTCACCGCACTGTTTAGCTCTCAACCAGGCACAATTAAAAATTCAATATGTTGTCTTTTTAGTGCTGTGAGATACGGCTCACCCACAGCAGGAGTCACCAAGGGAGATTTTGCAGTCAGGCATCAGAGACATGATCCATGGGTTTTAAACGATATAACCCAAGTAATGTATGACTCCGAGGTGATTTCCATTAACACCTGACAAGATAGTGTCAGCAGAGTAGGGTTACGGTTTGATCCAAGATGTCATTTTTTTATTGTATAGCAGCTTGATTAATTGCAAGCTATTAAAAAATATAAAAACAATCCCAGAGGGTTTATAAAATATGCCTTTGTTTTCCTATATTTGCAATTAATATCCTTCACAGGGAACAATACAGAAAATGTTGTTTCTGCTTTCCACCTAGCCAACGAATTTGAGTTAACCATGCAGATTAATTTAATTTATAGTCCATGCATTATGTATACTACCAATAGCTCCACATCCATTATAAATATAAATTGCTGGAGTAACCTGTATAAACTGAGTTAAGGAACAGGGTATAAACTTCGGACTGACACTCCGGGGAAATTAATAGAGCGGCAGCCAAAAGTCAATGACCTTTGCAGATTACTCGGTGCTATGTTCAACAATCTTTCAATAGGTGATATTGATAAATACGATCCTAAGACTAACTAATCTGCAAAATAACATTGTTTGAAATGAAAGGGTGTGGATTCTTTCAGCTATATATATATATATATATATATATATATATATCTTCATCATCATTGACCTTTATCCATCCACTGCTGGATGAAGACCTCCCCAAGATGTTTCTATTTGTTTTCATGTACAGCTCATATTTTCTGGTAACTAAATGCAAACATGAAAAACAAATAAATGCATCAGAGAGCAAACAAAAGTATGGGGCATCATTGAAAGAATTAAAATGTTAAAATGGTAATAGTTGGGTACATTGCAAGAAGAAACCAAAGATGGACAAAATAAACTATAGAATTGATCCCAAGAGAAAGTGACACTGCTTAAATTCCATCTTAAAGGCAAATTATTTTTTTGCAGGCTCATTTTCATAGAAGACCATGTAAAAGATGGGAAAATTAAGTAAGAAGCTTTACAGTTACTTTTCAGGCTTAAGAATAATCATTAATAATTGCAAATTGTCCTAAACAATGTAAATGTTTACGATGATGTATATAATATATATAATGATGATTAATGAATATGTATATATAGGCTATTTAACTATAATATTTAGAACAATATAAAATTATTATTATTAATAAAACTGAAAAAGTAACTACTGTTGTTTAATTGGTTTGTTTTTAGGAATTATGACCATACACTTTTGAATAAATTACTAGTGTTACACAATGGTCTTTAGATTATAATTTTCTGTTGCATTATTCACACAGTATTAATAACTCGTATCAGTTTTGTTCTAATGGCAATTTTTTTTTTAATCAATAATTAAAGGGAATTTTATGATTGTTATTCTTTGTTCGCACTAAAGCTTATTCAGCTCAAAGCCAGTACTGTGGCGTCATGCTGGGCTGTGTAAACTGCCGACTCCAGCACACAGCACTATATCACAAGACACTTTAGACACTGCAAAACCCCATCTGAGCAGCCTGTGTGAACACTCAGGGCACACTCGTACCAGATTCGACATAAGGAGATGCTGCATGACACGACAAGTCATTGCACTTCAGTCTTAGATAACATTGTTTTAATGTTATACTCACACCAGAGGCAAATGACACAATGCAACACTGAGCTGCATCACAGCTGAAAATATCCCATCTCTGGGAATCATAAGGCATTATCAGAAAGTGATGCAAGGTGGGATTCCTTACAAATAAGGAATAAATACTGTTCAGTCCAGCAGCAAAAACTATTGTGAAATGGAATTATTTTGAATTAATAATTTGAATGAACATGGATGAATTCTAAAATAACAAACACGTATTATGAAGAACAATTAGTATGCACGTGTGTTGATTTTGTTCAGTTACTACAGGAATGTGTTGACTGAAAGCAGACAGGCCTCAGAGCTGGTGTCTCATTATCCCTTTGGCTACGTGAAAGTGTAATGACAGGATTATGTTGCACAAATGCTGTGTGAATAATGCGTGTATCTTTTGTCTTCTAAGTGTAACGTTTTGATACGTCTTCGTCTTCCACATGGTTCATTAACTGCTGCCATTTTATTTATTTTTAAATCAGATTTTATATACCAGGTACGTCTTATCAGCACAAAGTTAACCTCCTAGAAATCAAGTTAAATCTTATCTCACTATAATGATTACACCTTTTCCTGAAGCTTGTTTTGATTTCCACCCCACCTCCCTATAAATTTAAAGGTTGTAAAGGTTATCACAGGCTGGAGTATTAAAAGAACTTCAAATATTTCATTCCATTTGATGTTTACCATATTGTATTTTTTGATAGAACAACACATTTTATGTTCTTTGAGTCAGCATTTTCCGCTTGTTAAAGGACACCTTGAGTTATTTCACATTATATAGGCTATTTTACGGTTGTGCACATTCATGCACTGCTAGTGTAGAACGGCAGCCAAGGTGTAGTTAATTCTAATTTGATGCCTGTTTAATATGACAGCTTGCCCTTTGTTCACAAAATTAATGGCAATGTGATCAGATATGTTTTTCAGAGGCTAGGGGTTAAGTAACTGGGTAGATATGCCTTCTTTAATCTTTCCCACATTTCATTTGACCTTGAGAGCTACGTTGTCGCAGTACATCGGCAAAAACTTGCCCAGCATCTCAATAAATACACAGATGTTACAGCCCGGAAAATTGAAGCAGCAAAAACTCAACAAACCTCACACATGCATTAGACTTTTTCAGTTAAGTTAAAATGTGTTGCCATGGGTGACTTTCTATAAAGCAATTATGACAAAATGGCTATAGTCTTGCAAAGAAAAGATCAAAGTAGATTGTTCCACGACTCTGTTTTAAAATTAGACCATCAAAGTTCATTGCAATTGAGCACCTTAATAAGCACATTTCAGAAGAGCCTACTCCCTTTCTTCATACACTATTGAGAAATAAATCCTCATCTCTTTGGGGAAAATTATATGAAAGGGGGCAGTTTCTATTAGTGGTGTTTGCTCAAGGATCTGAGGCTATAATCCTTCTGTGTATATGACACGCATTTTTATTAAACATAGTATTAGTGAAAAGTGAGCAGCAGTTTTTTATTTTTTCCAGGGTACACTTGAAAAGTCATGTTGAGTATTAAACACTGCAAAGAAATCTCAGACTGGGAGGTTCACTGCACAACAAAATGGAAGAATAGCAGCAGATCAAGTGAAACAGAAACATGCGGTTTTAGTATGATATACAAATATTTGATTTTCTATACTACAATGGTAACATGAATGAATGTATATATGTATGTATGCATTTATTACTAGATTACTTCTGCAGTTTGACTGTGTAATATAGCTTATAAAATAAAACTATTCTTCAGTGGTTTGTGAAACTAGGGATTGCTAGGGATATATTTTTAAAATATTGATGTTCTTATGTTTTATAACTTTCATAAGTCTGAGTGGTCTTTACAAATGAACATCTAGACTAAGAAAGTCTGCCTTAGACTGAGTGCGTTCGTGCAAATTTCAGAAACTTTTCCAAAAAGTATATACATTTCTGCATAACTAGCACAGATTTTCAGTTACTGTGAACTGGGATGGTTGCTGTTTTTTATTTCTTCAAGTGTCTTAAAATTCCCAGAATGCCTTGCATGATTGACTAAGACCAGTCTAAGGAATGTCTGTTTTATGGAATGGTTTTAACTGAGTGTCTATCGTATGACTTGTAAGTATACTAAAAGAAAGACTGTTGTCTATGTTTAAGTAACCCACCCCAGTACGGTGTAGCTACAGGCTGGAGGAACAAGGATGGCAGCTGAATGATCAGAGATCATACAGGGCAATGAAACGTGCAGCTTTGAGATGATTCTCTGGTTACTCAGGTAAAGCAGAAGATTGGGGTTTGGGAAGTGTTCTGGGGGAGGCCTCACCTAAAGTGTGTGTATATTCCAAATGTACATTGCAGATTAATGTTTTATAACTTTCATTACCATGTGATTACTACTTTTTCAAGCCAGTTTTATATACTCTATTATTCTATAGTCCACTGGCTCAAATCTGGGATATATCATTAGCTACCAGGCAGTGCACAACGGGCTGGTCGCGACTGATATTGGGTTGGCTCCCAGTCTAGCACTACAGGAGCAACCCCTATTGCAGGCCAGGCACCAGCTAGATTGAAGGGTTAATAACCGAGATCAGTCCTCCATCAGACACCTTTAACTGCGATGTTCGCACTATAGGTCTCAGAGTATGAAAGGAAGTGGATGGCCTAAAATTTTGGAGCATGCCTGAATGTTGTCATATGAGGGCTGCAGTAGGGACCTAAGCTGATTAACAGTAAGAGATTCCAAAACTGCAAAAAAAAAAAAAATAATTGCCATTTTACAAATTCCTCTTCAAAAAAAGGACACACATTTATCTTACTACTAACAGCTGTTTAGACACAACATTAAAACAATATGATTCCTACTTAACATGTGCGCATGCCTCATCCTACGCAGAGAGAGAAAAAAAATAATTTAATTTCTTGCAATGCATTTGAAATGTTTGCAGAAAGAAACAACAGAAGGTGCAGTACAATGTATCCTCTGATGTCCCGCAATATAAGATAGCTGGTTGCTAAATGTGAGGATTAAAGGATTTCCTATTTAGAAAGTATTTTTGAAACCATTAGACCTAATTAAAGGATGCTACATGACATTCGGCCGACTCCAAAGATGAGTGTCTGCAGTCGTGGCCATCATTACAAAGCAGAGCTCATTTATCTACTAAGCTTCCTGAACTCAGTCAACGCATCACATGAATTTCTAATTCTTAGCAGCCCACAGATTGCATCCTTTAAATAAATCTCTACTAGCTATGCAAGAACACTCAATAAGGGAATTAGAATAAATACATAAATACAATAAAATAAAATAAAATAAAATAAAATAAAGAAGGACATTTTTTCCCATGAAACCTCTCCAATTCCCTCATTTAATTGCTTCACAATATGGACATCCTAATAATGCTCAATAGGCTCTTTACAGAAGCTTTGGAAAAGGTTTTGCATTTTAGTGACAAAAATTCAAGTACATTCATGAAGAAAACTAAGTATTCTTTTCCTCGATGACTTTGGCCAAATTTAATACTGTAGTCATGCAGTCATGAATAATATGTGTAACTTCATTTCAATTAACTTCCAACAGTTAAACAACTATGACTATTTTATTCCTGAATAAATATATTTTGGTGGCACCATATATTCAAACAGCAGAATGTTTTTTGATTGCTAGTACTTTACAGTGTGCTGCCAAAATCCACATAAAAATGTGGTATGTTGGCTTATCACTAGAATAAATAAATGAATCAAAATTACGCTTTTTAAACAGATTGTCATTACCTCTCTCATTAAGGAGCCCAATTTGTATTAACCAAATACACTTGCAACGCCCGTACTAGTCTTAAGCAGCTGCCGTTACTCTTCTCCCTAAAGTCAAACATCACCTTTCTATAAATAGGGTCCAGACAGGGGTTAATAAAGCTGTCAGGCTTTACAATGAAGAATGACAGTTATAATAATGTGTGTATCCATTTAAATAATTCATCATTCCGGTTGAGGGCTCATTATCATGGAGGGATTACATTGCCTGCACTCTCACTGGAAATACCTTTAGGTCAGGTGTAAAGCGAGCATGTGAGAGTTGTGTGTCTGCCCAATTAGGAGGGTACGGCTCTTTCTGAATTTCAATGCTCGTCTTCTCGAAACAAAGCGCCACTCTTGGCTCCACTCACTTGAAGACGGCGCATAACCCTTCGGATTTCGTTATTGCTAGTGTTTCAGGGACAGTTTGAGAACAGTGGAAAACAGAACAAAACACATCAATTCCTAAAGGTAAGCCATTAACAAACGCGTGTGCTTTATTTTCTACCCTACCTGGGGATAACATGATTTTGCAGCAGCTCAGAATTCACAGTTCCCCAAGATAACCAAATTTCCCAAACATTTGTCATGCAGAGAGAGGCCAGAAGTTCAGTGAAAACGATGTAATTGAGAGCCAGGTTAAAAGGACAGGCCTTAGATTAGGTTTCCATTGCCCTGAAGCAGACAGAAGGATGTTAACCCCATCCCTTAGTTCGGGCTCATCAAAATGAAATCAACCTCATTGGAAAGATAATGGAGGTAGATTCACAATTTGGTTGGCGTTATAGATTCTGGATTATTAATACTTTTTAAGAAATAGTGGGGTTGTGTACTTTGCAGCAGTGAGAGCCATTTTTTACCACCTTTGGCATGTTCAAAATTATTTCAGATTTTAGATGTATGGACCTTTAACATGTCAAAGCTCAACATTATTAGCATTTAGAATACACAGATTATCAATTTAATATTAGATATTGGGATATGTAACATTTAATATATGGCTTTGGGTGTCCCATTGGAAGATGACACTCAAAGCACTCATATTTAATTTAAATTCTAGACACGACTGCCTTTAAGATTATTTCAAATCCTCACCCTTGACATCAAATAGATTGAATGCAAAAATCTAGCAGGCCATGAAATGAATGGTAACAAAGTAAAATGCATCTTGTTCTCAGAACTTTCCTGTTAGGTTTAACCACAAGTAACTCTGATGGCAGGTTGGAGCTACCTTGCATAAAGATGTAGAAACATTAATAAACACCAGTATTACGTACAGCTGTTGTCTGCACTTGCTCTTTAAGGTTTGTAAGCAACTTGCTCAACATGCTTCATGAACGGTGCTTATGCCTGGAGGGGATATAGTAACACCTTCTGTTTGTCAAGTATTTAAAGCTTTTGCATTCTGCTTTTGTAACATGTGTGGAAATAGTTCTAGGTGGATTCAAGGAAACAGATTTGCTGAGCAGGCAGGAGGTCACACTGCTGTTCCCAGGCACTAAGATGTTTCTTCCCCGAATCTCCATAACATGAGAGCTGGATTACACTAATTCTCTGTGCCAGTCAGTCATGATGTGTTATGTTGGTTTAGAGCTGTGAGGGAAAAGAAAAAAAAAAGCTTATTCCTCACAATTGTTTTCCCATAAAAAGCATCATCTTAATGAACAAGGAAGGAGGAAGGAGGAATGGAAGATAGTGAAGCAGCAGTCAAATGGACTGTAGGTATGAACAAATAAGAGAAAGGCGTGCGAATAAAGCAAGGTACAGGTGCAAGCAAAAGTCTTTATAATCATCAGCACTCCGTTCAACACGATTGTGCATCCTTCAAAAGCTCTTAGACAGTGGGTTTATCCGAGAGTACAACAGAAGAAAGGCAGTCTATCTGAGTTTAATTTATTTTTTTAGGTAGATCCTCTACAACCCGTTATAAATATGCCACTCAGTAGATACTGGACTGAGCCAGTCATAACCACTCAGCTCGGTAACAGGTTTTAATTAGATTGCTGCAGAGCCGAAATCTCGGTACAATTCTATAAAGAGAGCGCAGAATAGGAAACTTAATAGTGTATCAATTTTGAAGAACTGCAATACAGCTGTAACTGTGTTATGCTACTGCTGTATTGTAGCATTTATGAAGAGGTTTTTTTTTTTAAATCTGTATAGGAAGAGAGATAATGTACCAAAATGTACTTTTCTTTCCACAATATGGCTGATTAATTTTGTCTCCCATATTTTTTTATTGACTGAGGTTAAAAACAACGGTTTCTTATAATTCCAGATTTAAATGTATGCCAAACTGGATGCAGCATTATAGATGTTTTCTGCAGCTAGTTGTTTTTTTTAACAAGTGGTAATTACAACGTATTTCCCCCTTGTCTATTCATTAGAACACAAGTTTGGAAAATAATATAATAATACGTTATTTCTGTAAGTAATGTTAAGGATCTATGCTGCCAAAACACATTGAAGTGTGGTTCAGTAGATAATTTACTTTGTTGATTTTTTCTTTTCCAGACTACAGTAACCTGCAGAATATACCTTGCTGTAAACTATTTCTAAGGTCAAAAAAGTCATGAGGATTTACACATCATTAAATATAAATCTTTACAAATACCTTCACACCTGCACCCTTTGCACTGACCTGGTTCAGATTATTTCACTTAACCTCCCACACAGTTTTACAATGCACAGAAGTCACAATAATTCCGTTTCGGTTACCCACGCACTGACAATTAAAAGGAAAGCTACTGCAGTCTGAGAAATGCAATCTTATTGTTACTGTTTCTCTTATACATATAATTAAAATGAACAATACAGATACAAAGGATACTTATTACAATACTGTACAATAGTGTATTTCAAAATTTTGTCTTTAACCTTGTGTACTCTGTGGTTTATTTTAATACTCAAACGCTGAGTGATGTAACAAGCCAATGAGAGCATAAACTTAGCTTCCCATTGTTTAACCATTGCACCTCTCAATAAATATGTTATAAGTTAAATATAAGTTAAATAATAAATAGCATAAACCAAAGGGTTCATAAGAGAATACCTGCTTTAGGTCACCTCACACAACAATGAATTATCAACACATATGAGCTGCTGCAATAGTCTTGGTGCTGGCAGAGTATTGTGGACTTTGGGGTAAGAAGCACTAAAGTGTGAACCAATGGTTGTGAAAAATGTAGCATTACATGTCACCACATTCTTTTAGCTGTTTAAGCAGCATGCCTTAATTTCATTTCAATATTCACATCCTCACGTGGTTTTAAACTGACATGCTCTTATTGATGGCTTTAATTTAATCTTTGAATACAAGAATACTCCTGAAATACCCTTACACTGAGACTGCAGCTTCATGTTTCTAGCTCCATATAAGGAGACGGCTCAGTGGAGTCCTTTTTGCAAGATTAATGCGGATTAAAACATGCCAAAACCCTTTTTTTTCCACCGCTTGAGAACTTGCACAAGTCTCCCACATTGCTGCCAATACACAGGTATCTCTGGGGCTTCCAAACTCAGTCGATCGATTCTGCTGAATGTATTGTTTTCTGAGCTCTGCTGAGTAAGGAGTCAAAATGTTTTAAGCTATGGTATCGGCAACTTGTGGCTGAAGCATCAATCCATCACAAATAAAAATCCACTTAGTCTTTCCAAGACTTTCCCAACCATTACCACTCAAATTTCACATGTACAGCATCATATTTTAGTCATATAATTGTTTCCTTTTTTCTTCCATGATTGTGTGCGATTTCAAGATCCATAACTAACAAATTTAATAACAGAAAATATGACACTATGTAAAACAATCTCTTGGGTCACGCTGCTGGCAAAAATACAGACAAACTCCCAAGTTCAGAACTATCAGCTACATTCCACTGGAATGCAAAATATACAGGAGCTCCAGGTTGCCTTTATCTGTGCTTGTGCATTTCCCTATATTTTCTCGTGTTGCAGAATTCGCCTGTCACATACAGCTTCAGGCTAGATTTTTGCCCAGAGCTAAAGCAAGTTCACAATAAAACAAGCGACAGTCCATTGAACTGTGCATGACGATACGGCACACAAACAAGCCTGCCTTGAGCGTAAATTCGGAATAGTAGACAACATTGGACCACTGAACATTATAACAGTACCCAGAGAAGGTGTTATGGACCTGGGAAGTGCACGGCAATAGTGAACATTTGATGGCTTGGTTCCACAGCTGAAGTACATTGAACTGCCCTTACCCTCCGTACCATCCTTACGCCAGAAACCAACACACTTCTTTAATTGTGTCAAATATACCTTCTGTCTTGCTTAGCTGAGGCTCAGGACTGAATCAGGAGTGTTTCAGGTAAGTAGTGTCACAGTGCCAAACTATAGACAGCACTGCCAAACTGTGTTGGTAACATTTTGCTTGAAGTGCACTCTCTCAGTTCTCACATAAACCAGTGCAGAGTATCCAGGGCTCTCAATGTCACTGGCATTTCCGAGTGACAGTGCTACCCAGATACTGGTAAGAGCCTAAAAACGACTCATTTCATTTTAAAGTGACACACTGTGGTTTTGCAGTATTGAGAATATGCCCTTAAGTTTACCTCAGGCCCTGGCTCTCCATTTGCAGAGGATGTATTTTTTTTCGTTTAGATGTTTATTATCTTCACTCTATCCCACTCCTTATCATAAAAAACAAAGTTCTAGGCTGTAACTTAATCCTCACTTAAATGCATATGTGCATTTCCCAAAAGGTGGCGGGAGAAATTTTTGCGTGAAGTTCATTCATTTTTATGGTTTATTAAACAGAATCTCTCTGTGGGATTAGTGACAGTAATTTCTTGCAAACCACTTCCAGGAATGCAATTCAACTCCAGTTTGCTACTTTTCATCCATCGGTGTAATCACCACAAGCAGCAATAAATCCCCGGGTGAGTGACAAGTCTCCCTACTTACATGCTATTCCTACCACATAATTGTCTAAGAAGACTCCACTGGGAATATTATCTCCATTGTGTAAATGTTCCAGCTGGCCATCTATTCTACTAAACAGCAGTTTTCCCAACAAGCTGTTCATTTACTTGATGGGAACTTATGCCACCTACTTACTTGATGAAACTCTGCTGTATTCAGTTTTTGTTCAAATTATATTTCCAAAACTGAGAATCAAATATCCTTGAATAAGATAGTGTGAGAAAATGTTAGCCCAAAGCAAGATGACAGATTGTTATCTTCCAATATATTTTATGAGGTTTCATACATCTAGGTCTATGTTTGAAATGCAAAGCCGAGATGTCTTGCCACAAATGATAGACATTCCCTACCAGAAACTTATCTGACTAAAATGAAAGCATATTAAAGTGATTCAACTCCTGTTTATACTACAACTGTCCAGTAACTGATGTATGACTGCTATATATAAAATAAATAAATAAAAGACTTGTGTATGGATTTGTTAGATTTAGTCTTCATTCCTTTGGGTATGTTTGCTCTTAAGAAAGAATGAGATTTTAACCCACCCTATAAATTGTGACATTCACATTTACCCATACATTAACACACAGCCCTGTGTGTGAAACTTCAACTCTACAGTGTACAAATAAAATGTTTTTGTGTTATTATTATGTTCAGACTCCAAACGTAATGCTTGGATTTTTGATTATTTCAATTTCTCTAATGTATTTTAGATTCCATATTTGGGATATCTATCCTGCTCTCAAAAGAGACTGATTAGACATACATCGTCATCCCTTCTTCTTACTGAAATACCTCAGAAGATGCATTTGGTCTGTCAAACACAGACAGTTGCTTAAATCCTATGTATCCATCATTTAAAGTGCCTAACATAATAAAACAGACTTAGGGCAAGTAACCCAAATAAATAGAGACATACATAAAATACAGTGCCTGTAATAAGGCTTCTAGTGCAATTTTTGACTGAGACAATTAGACATTCCTCAATTTTGAATGTTAATATCTTAATACTTTAAGGAGCTGATGGTAATTAGTATTAGCATTTCTGTTAAGTTTCTTCAGAGCTGGCACTGTAAATGTTCCTCTTTAACACAAAATACAGATTATACCTATTGTCCAAAGAACTACATGTATAATACATTCTACGTATGATAAAGAAATGTGAGGTTTTGTGTTTACACTAATTATTAGAAGTATTTATGAAGTGGTAATACATATCATATGCATTTTATATCATCCAATCCCCATCGTCAGCCTACATCGATTCACAGCTGGATGAAGGCCTCCCCAAGATGTTTCCACTTGCTTCAATCTACAACTTGTCATTTCCATCTTACGCCTGCAACATTTATGATTTCATCTCCCCGCCTTTCATGTGGTCATCTTCTAGGTCTTTTTTGGTATGTATTTTATATAAGTATTTATATACGGCTTCTTAGACCTCCGGAATGAATGCTTGATGAGAGACACTTCCCGTTTTATTTATTTTCGTGTGAATCAGTGCAGAGCTTTTTCTTTACTGTAGGGTATCTGCCTAAAATATTTAATAAAATGTTGTTATATAATCAGGAAAAAAAAATCTACAAGCAACACCAACAATAATCATTATTATTAATCATCTAAGAATTCTGTGAAGACTGATCAAAGGTAGTATCCACTATGACTAATAAAGACTAAAATCTAAAATCCTTTAAAATGTTCTAAAAAACGTAATTCGAAAATGAGGACGAAGCCAGAGAGAATCTCAATAATAAACAAAAGGTAGACAAAAGCCAGCTCCCTCCCTGTGCGTGTGTGTGTTTGTGTACATGTGTGTGCGGGGTGCTTGTTGTGACTTCAGTGCTTAATTGCATAGGTCTAAAAACTGACATTGAGAATTGTTGTTCTTACCCTTTAGCAGAACTAAATAAGAACACAACAGGAGACTTCAATTCGTTTCATTTTCTATCAGATCAACAAAGTGGTTTGATGTTACAGATAAAACCCCACAGTTGCCGGCTTTTGTTAGATATGCATAATTTTCCTGTGTGAGCATATTTGTTCCATACTGATGTTTGCAGCCAATGACAATTAATGAGCTTACAATTGTCAAGCCAGTCTGTCAGCCTCCAAACTGTCAACTGCTGAACCAAGGAACTTCAAAAATACTTCAAAACTTATTTTTTATGTTGGTATTATTACTTCTTCATTAAGAGGTTAAGCAAAGCATACATCTTTCTCATACATACATATAGCATTCAAACAACTGGGTATACATAAAAACATAACTTAAATTAAGCATTACAGGGCTCTGAGCGCAGTGTATTTATTCAAGCTAATGTTCTATTAATGCAGAGTTTTGCCTCCAGGGAATTTGTACAAATCATTTTAGCTTCGTCCTTTCTCTGTAGGGTATCAATCATTCTCACAAGCTAATGGTGCTATATTAACACAGGAAGGAATTGTATTTCTCAGGGCTTGTGCCGAGCGATGGCTGGGCCCAATTCCAAAACCATAATAAGCTGAGAGGAAACCCACAAAGTATATTAATATCTTAATCATTTTGACTTTTAAACATGTCCACGCCACTTAACCTTGTTATACAGGATTTCAAGATTCAACTCTTCTCCATTGTACTAGCTCTGAAGGAACGTGTTTTCAATCTGCATGTATTTAAATGTATTTTAACCATGCCTAACAAAGGGAGGTTTTTTTCGCTTACATAATTTGATACATGGGTTCTACTTCCAATCCTTCTCCATATACCACTCCCACAAAATCAAGCACATTTGGATATAATTAAAAAAACACAGGTGTATTGCCTAGATAAGCTTCTATTGCAAAACATAACTTACAAGCTAAACACCAATAAAATCAAAACAAAAACAAAATTAATCATGTGGTTTCTTCACAAGGAGAACCCCTGCTCCTAACCTTTAAAGTGTATATTAAAATCTCAGACATTTTGCAGCCCTGTGATTCTGTGGCAATTTTTATTCTACTGAGATGTCATTATGCTTAGATGAGCAGGCACCATAGCAACAGCAGAGTTCTGGTCATTAATTTCCCTGCGCAATTCAGCCTGATACAAGCTGAACACAAGACTGAATTTAGACGAAAATCAGGCCGGCACAGTACCCACACTGGCTCCCACCTCTCAGCCAGATTATGAGAACCGAACAAAATGAAGGTGCTGACAGTGACCTGGAAAGATCGTCAGAAAAATGTTAACGGGAGCGCAGAGTGTGTGGGAAGGACAACAAGCACTCCCTGCCAAAAGTAAACGGATAAATTCAACTATTTTGCTGAAACAATGGTGTGGGTAAGATACAGGGCTCTATGCTTCCTCAAATCATCGACTGCATTACAGGCTAAGCTGTTTTTGTGGGGGAAAAGATCACAATCCTGAGGTTGCCGTCATTCATGCTATCGCTCCCTGCCTGCAACACAGCTCAAGACAATTGATCATCTCACACTCTTCGTTCTTGCTAGCACATCCTGTAAGAAAGGCCCTGTGGTAACCTGAAAGCACGAGCTCCTCCTCCTGTGTTGCATTCATTCTTACCTTTACAAATTTGGCCTTTTTCATATTAATTGCACTGGCGCTCCAGAATTCACCCAGAGGGCTGACTCCCCTGCTAGTTTCTAAGCAAGAAAATCTGAAAGTTATGCCTGAACAAGATAAATCCTACTAGTAAAAAAAAAAAAAATGGGGGCATCTCCAGCCTACATGTGCAGACATTTGTGAGCAATAAACTTACATGAGCATCTATACCCATCTTTAAAATGTATCACACTCCACAAACGTAGGCACTGAACATAATTTTTGTTTTGTTTTTACCCCTCAAGGGTGTTTAGTTGCAGGGTTATTGTATTGCACTGTAAGACAGAGACTGTTGTAGTACTGCTCTAATCTTTGCTGGCTTTATAAAGATTGCAAGCGCCAGCGGAGTTTACTGGGCCCTTTGAAGGGGTAGAAAAATAGACAACACGAATTTCACAATATATTCTTATCAAAGCAATTTGCTTCCCTTTCCCGCCGATTTCCCATGCTCTGTGTTTAGAACATGATCAACTGTACTTTGTTTTCATCTCTTAATCTCAATGCTTCTGGCTTTTTGGGAGAGATGCAGAGGTGAAAAGTCTTAAACTCATCCTCAATCCACGAAACATCCAATACAACATTTTTTCCACAGTTCAAAAATAAAAGTTTCCTGTGATAAAGTGTGAATTAAAGTTGTAAGAAATTCCACATTATTGCTTGGCCTTGACTTTATATTATTGCATATATAGCTTGGGAGTACTTTTATATGCCAATTTTAAATCTGTAATTTAGGATTACTACCCTCCAAACCTACAATATAAGTATAGTTTTACACCTCTATCCCGATATTATACAGTCATCAGGAGCCAAAAAAATCTTTCTGCATTACAGGTGAAACCACGTTATATCGAACCTGCTATGGACTTGAATGTTTCCATTATTTATAGTCAGAAAATCATTTTTGCTAGAGCTAACATGGTATATGCAGTAAATAAATCTGTTCTACATATGGTTACATTGTATCTTCTTTCTTTAATTACAACAATTATTTTAAAACCTTACTTGAAACATATAGTGTATTAGCAACACTGTTAAATGCAACCATGTGGGCTTGGTTTAATTATACATCAATTGTTTGGACTGTGTGTAATGCTTAGGAAAATGCTACATTTAAATAAAATATCAGAAAACACTTTTAATTACACATCCTTATAAGTTGTTGTAAAAAAGGATTTGGGTATTTTAACAAATAGGAACATTGGCCACTTTGTCACTTCAACAGTTCACCCTCCTCTCCCATCACGCCCAAGTCTCCCACCGACCAAACTTCCTTTTCTTCATTCTCACCTCTCTCGGACTCTGAACTTTCCTCTCTCCTCCTACGCCACAAACGTACAACGTGTGCCCTGGACCCTCTCCCTACTCGCCTCCTCCAAGTGACCCCTCCTGATCTTCTCCCCTTCATCTCCTGCCTCCTCAACTCCTCACTCCTCTCTGGCTGTTTCCCCTCGGCGAGGTTCCTCATCCACCCCCAACCTCTCCTCACAGGCGTACCCCAAGGCTCCATCCTGGGCCCCCTCCTGTTCTCTCTCTACACTCGCTCCCTGGGCCCCCTCATCGCATCTCATGGTTTCTCCTACCACTTCTATGCTGATGATGTTCAGATCTTCCTGTCTTTTCCCACATCTGACCCTCTCATCCCCTCTCGCATCTCTTCCTGCTTGTCTGCTATCTCCGGCTTGGTGCACTCGCTCCACCTCAAGCTCAACCCCTCCAAATTTGATCTCCTCTTTTTTCCCCCACTCTTCCTCACCATCTGCTGATCTCTCCAACTCAATCCCCTTGGAATCTATGACTCTCTCCTTCTTCTTCCGCTAAAAACTTAGGAGTCACCCTCGATCCTGCTCTCTCCTACACTCAGCACATCACCATGCTGACACGCACCTGCAGATTAATCCTGAGCAACATACGCCGAATCCGTCCCTTCCTCACTAACTACTCGGCTGCTCGTCCAGTCACTGGTCCTCTCCCGCATGGATTACTGCAACTCCCTCCTGGCCGGCCTGCCTGCAACTACTACCCGCCTGCTCCAGCTCATCCAGAACTCTGCGGCTCGTCTGGTATTCTCTCTGCCCCGATTCGCACACACTACTCCACTGCTCCGATCCGTCCACTGGCTCCCGATACCGACACGCATTCAGTTCAAGACATTGACCCTCACCTACCGCTGTCTCGACCACACTGCACCAAGCTACCTTCAGACACTCGTCTCTCCATACATCCCCTCCAGACCACGGTATTCAGTAGACTAAGCCTGCCTCCTCTCCACTCTCCTTCCTCCAGAGACGCTCCTTCTCATCCCTGGCCCCTAAGTGGTGGAACGACCTTCCCACCGAAGTCAAAACAGCAGAGTCCTTGACCTCCTTCCGGCGCTTACTCAAGACACATCTTTTCAGAAAGTACTTGTAATTTAGTCCTTTACTCTCCTGTAAGATAGCATTTTACAACATTTTATCATTCTTCTTGCCTTGCGTTACTAGTACTTGTATTATTTTGATTTCCCCTATGCTCTCTTTCCCATTGCCTTTGACTGTAACCTAACATCTTGTCTGCACATCTTGTCTTGTCTTACAATCCAGGATGTAAGACCACATATATTGTATACACTTGTGTAAATTGGAAAATGGATTATGCTTTCAATTTCTCTGTATTATGTAAATTTGAATTTGTAATGTTTTATGACTGAACTGTATTTTTGAACTCTGTATTGTGCTTAAATTTTGTAAGGTGCCATGGATAAGGGCATCTGCCAATAAATAAATTGATAAATAAATAAATAAATAAATAGTTTGAAAACATTTTAGAGTTTTTACTTACTATAGAAAAGTTTAAAATGTATCTTAAAAGTAAAATAATAAAAAGATTTAAACTGTCAACATTAAAACTAAGACTAGAAGACACATTTTTTATGCAATGAAGATCGGAGTGAAAGTTTAAAAATGCTGTAAATGCGCTCTACTTTGTGTTTCAACCATTTTTGCTTAACCACATTATATCTGTAATTATAGCTGTAATCAAGCACTTTGCATCCTTAAGAGGCAATATAGAAAAAATAGTCAAAGTCTTGATTAGATTTCCTCAATCTGTTATTTGGTTAGTTACAATTGCATCCATCTTCAGAACAACAGGCTGTTTCCAGGTCTATAAATGCAAGATTTCCTGACTTATGAAACAATGTATTTGACAGGAGGGAACATGTACTTTCACACTCATAAATTATGAATGACCAAGACTTAAGAGAAGAGAATGCATCTTCATTGCTCCACAGCCACACTTTCATGAGTAGATTTTTACAGCTTGATTTGTACTGATGCTTTGTGTATATCCCATGAACACTTACAAACTATTCTGCGTTTTCATTCATCTGCAAGACAAATGGACTGTGGCAGCCCAATCAGCAACCACAGCAAAAATGCAATGATACATACTGTGCAATAATAAAGGATTATATATGACTAATACTAAGCAGTGCTTATTATATTTCTTAATATGTTGTAATTGTTCGTCTTCACCTAAATAAATTACTGAACATGTGGATAAAAATCTTTTTCCTTTCAGATGTTCCATGTCTTTTCTGACTGAATGGATCTGTTTTACTAAATATTTTGAGCACAGTGCAATACCCTACAGTTAAATTAAAAAAAAAAAAAAAACAGAATCACATGCAGAAAAATAAAACAGGAAGTGTCCATCATCAAGCATTTATTCCTGGGGTCTAAGAAGGCATTAGTCATGCTTCAATTGGGCTGTAACTGTTTAGCATTAGAATGACATCTTTTCAAATCTAAAACCCAATTTGTAGAAAATATATACCATGTAGTCACTTGGAAAACCATGCAATATATAAATTAAACATCCCCGGTGTTCAGCAATCCAGTTATCAATTTAAATTGCAAATATGCCTGTGTGTGTTCAGTCAATAGCACAACATAAATAATCAGTAAATCATTAGATCGAAAGTATTCTTATAGACAATATATCGATTGCAACTTTAACAATATGCGACATGCGTGGAATGTAAAGATACCCTTTTAAAAAGGTACAACATTGCACTCATGCACTTTATGCCTCATTCAGCAATACTGCCACACTCTGTTTTTCCTGCCAATCTTATAGAGATACTTAAATTACTATGGGAGTTGCTGCAATGTTGCATGCCAACAGACGGCAAATAAAAATCCTTTTAATATATTTGTCAATTTTCCAATCTTCATGCAGCACATTTAGCAAAAACAATTCAGTGATCATTTTTTGTTGCCATCATGAATGGAACAATTTTCCATGCATCTTAATCAAGGTATGTACTGGATTTGATTCAACAATTTCCTTTCAACAATTGCTGGTATACATTTTTTAATGTTGTTCATTATTTTATTTGTATTCATATCCAAAGCCTCAAAAACAACAGATCCTTTACAACATTTTTCCCTATTCATTTTCTTGTCGGCCTTCACAGGACTACTTAAATATCACCAGTACTGTGATTTCATTTTATCAATTAGATATTTGACATTGGTCTTTTAACACAACATTGTAATACAACAATAGCAGTTTAAATAAAGTGCTTTTCGTCATGAGTAAGGTTGGAAAAACATGCCACAGCAATGGCTATGACCAACAGTAAAGTGGAGCTGAACCAGTTTTACATTAAAAAACTTTTCTACCCACATACAACATTACATATTTTTTTGTTGTTGTTTTTATGGGAGCAGACTGGACCAAAAAAAGGCCTGTGTCTGCCTCTGAGACATTAATTTGGATGGAAAAGCTAGATACCAGGGCAAATGATAAAGCATAAAAGACAACTGTGTCATGTACAAATGATAAATATACTGAAGCAGTTCATTATTTGAATTCACTAGGAAGGCAGATCAGGTTCAAACAGGGGAGATAATAGAGAAAAGGACAGAAAAATAAACCATTGGCATCACTCACAGTCATGTTTCAGAAACGTGATAGACACTTGGGCACACGTTCAGAATTAAAAACATAACGGGAAGCTTTCTTCATGGTGTTTGAAAAAAGGGTGGCTCGTAACTTGCCACAAAAAAAGATAAAGAAAACAAAACAGACATTTTCTCTGGGTTTTTGTTAAACGTCCTCTAAAACCTAAAGAGAAAACTGACGTTGGAGGATGCGTTTCTATGCCCAAGCGTCATTAAAATAAGGCATTAGAGCTTGGTGTAATGCTTGATTTGTCTTCAAAATGAATGCTAATCCCACTCCTGTATATCTCCCCTGTTACTTCAACGAGCTCAAAGTGAGAGGCTGCTGTTAATCTCTTCTCTGAAGGGGCCGATAAACAACATGAAATATAGAAGAGATCTCCTGTTTGAGCGAAAAAAAGGTCGAAGTTGGCCCTAGGCAAAGCTGTTAGTAGTTTTCTTCATGCTTGAACAACTTGGCAACAGTGTTTTGCGGGGCTTTGACCTTGTAAAAGGACGATAAAGGTTATTTATCATACAGGCCACAACGTTTTTGTCACCCTATTTATTCACGGAGTATTTAAAAAAATGAACTGCAATGATGGGACATGGTTAAACAATTTCTTTGGAAGGGCTAATAAAAAAAAAAAGTTATTCTAATCTTTTGGGCAATGCTTTTGCTGATTGTGTCTGTATTGCATGTCATGCTGTATGAACTAATTACTTTGTTCCCTCACCATCCAATCTGTTAGATTTTTTTTTTTCAGGATGCTCTCAGTTGCATATTTGCTGATGGTGTTACACTGCTCCTGTATTCTGTATTTAAAGTGTGAAACACTAATTAGAACACCATCATTACCATATAACAACTTTTTATTCAAATCTGAATTCCACCCATGTTGCATGTCAGTTATTTGATCACCTCACCTGCAGCATTGAGCAAGTAAAAGAAAGGGTCACTTTTTATAATTAAAATGCATTTATTTATACATTAACTTACTAGGCGTAATTAAAAATGTGACACTTTGAAAACTTGCAATATTCTGTGGCTCTACTAGGCATAGCAGCTACAGTGGATGAGCGGCACAGAACGGGTTTAAACCACAGATGTCCAGGGTAAGCACCAGCTTTATAATTGTATTGCATTATAACCTTCTAGAATGAGGGCTTTCTGCAAAATTCAAGGTTCAAAGATCAAGGATTGTATTTTGTCATGTCAAACGAAACATGAAATTTGCCTTCTTAGTGCATTTAAAACATATTAAAACCGCAAAAACAATAAAACATGGTAATACCATCATGGTAGCAAACACACATATAATCAAGTAAAATGAACTGGTGCCGCCTGGCCGAAAAAAAGGACTTGCTCTCGTTCGCTACCGCCACCCCCCTTCCTCCCACATACACACATATATGTATTATGATTATTGTTGGTTGTATTATTAATTGAAAGAGGTATATGAATAGAATGTAAAACAAGAGATGGGGTGCATGCCTCACTGCCTCGAATTAAACACAGCTTGGACTGTTCAGAAATATATAGTGCAATAAGAAATTAATATATTTTCAGTTGTTTCCTGATAGTGTTTTTTAGGGCATTAACCTATAACGTTACATTTTATAATATATATATATATATATATATATATATATATATATATATATATATATATATATATATATATATATTAATGTACAGGTGCAGAATTATGTACTACATGCAGTGGGTGATTTGTGGAGATAAAATGATGGGATTAAGTGGCATTAAGCTTTAGACGTTTCTCCAAACACCAGTGTGCATTGTGCTATGTTAGCCTCCTTTATTCTGATGCATTTACCTGAATCCATTCAACTCTTCACCGCTTAAATAATTGGCATATCTTTCCCTGTGCATTTTTTTATTTATTTGAGTGTGAGATGTTCAGACATTGCTTATATTATTCAGACTTTATGTTTGTTTATTTTTAAAGAATCCTGTATTCTTTCAATGAAATTAGGAAAACAATAACGACAAAAGCATTAATTATACAATTACATCATATTAATGTTATATAAGAGTTTGAAGTTCAATTAAAAGTACTTTTATGATTTTTTTTAACCACATTGTTGAACAAAGGGTACTAAACAACTGTGGAAATATGTTACAAAAAATGGAAACAATTCACATCAAATGTTAAGATCAAGAGAAAACAGGTTTACAATGATTGTGAATCACTATGGTTTTAGTGGTTCCAAGTGTATCACTGAAAGTTGTTTTTGATGATATACAAGCTTGATGAAATAAAGTTTTGTGGTAAAAAGAAGTGGAGCTGATAATATAAAGGTTTGCCATCCTTGAAACCTTGAGATATTAGCAAGATTATGGTTAAAAACATTCTTCTTCAGAATCCAGTAAGAACAAGGGTTGTATCAAAGAACAGATATTTCAGAGAATTTTGTGGATTTAGTATCTTATGAAAGATCATCAAATAAGTTACCAGTACATGGAAACAGGTCATAAACAGGTCAGCTACATGTAGCTGGTAAATGCAATGTAAAGGAGGCTTGAAGACATCATTCACCCTAGGGGCAAATTGCGTGACTGTTTGGTAAGAGTCAGTGGAACCAGCAAGGAAATGTAGCCAAAGACTGAGGATCTTGGAAGTATCACAGTTTAGCTCAATACATGTTGGCCAGTATGGTATGGTAGTGGTATGGAAAGAAATTGAACAGGGTGGACCAAATTGCCTACTCACACTTGTTTTCTGGTGAGCGTGGAATTAAGACTCCTATTGAAAAGGGTTTGATCAAGTTCAGGTTTTGCTAGCTAATGAAGCACAAAAATGTGTGTGTGTATATATATGTAATATCAGCTATATGTGTCTATGCAAATTACCTCTAAATCTAATAAAAAGCTGTAAATAGTTGCTGGTTGCCTAATACAAAGAACCTGCACATATTTTAATTTTAATTAATTTAGGTTAAGCCAGTGGTAAAATAATTAGGTGTTGTGTGAAGCCACCATTTCTGTCATGTACTGAATATTATATGTTCCTTGTGCATCCATATACTAATGAAGATTAATTATGATTATGGTAATTATGATTGAATGTAGTTTGCCTGAAAACAAGAAAAATACATTTCCAGTTAAGTGGAGGTAATAAAAAGCAAACATCTGAAATATTCATTATACATAATTTCTACTTGGAAAAGTGAGGCTAGAATTGAAGAGACACAGCATAGAGAATCTTGATTATAGCTATGCAAGGAAATTAACGATATAATTAAGACATTGTTTGTTATTAACCCAAAGGAAACTTTGGTTTGAAGGATTGAGTCAAGTAATATTTAATGGACCGGAGTGGTCTCCCCAGGAAACACAAATTAAAAGCAGCAATATGTGCAATAATGCAGTAACCACACATTTTATCTATATTATTTATATTAGCAGTAGTGGTAGTACTAGAAGTGGTATTTGATTGATGTAATGTAAGTAGTTTAGATCAATAGCCTATTTGGAATAAATATTAAAGGTCTAAAGATGGGGTAAATTAATAAAGTTAATTATGAATTGTTGAATTCGGGACATGACTAGTCTTCTAAACCTATGCCTTGTCATCTTTTGTCTAGAATTACATGACTGGCTGCTTTTTCCAGGGGCATGTCAAAACCAAATTGAACAGATACAATGAAAGGTTTTACAGGTGTCTTATTATTTTATTAAAAACAGGAATATTTAAACTTAGCAGTTACTCAGTTATTAGCACAGCAAGTTTGAATGCCAGTTTTCACGTTCAAAACATTATCCCATTCTCCTTGGGGGAGGTTTCATGCATTATGTAAAGCCACACAAAAACAATCTAATGACAAGCAAATCCAATGCAAAGCATATATTAATTTAATAAGGAAACCCTATAATTAACCTGACTGTACAAATATTTCATGAAATTAAATTAAAATCCATTAAAACAGATATCTCTACACAAATCTCCCCTGTTGACTGCAATATGGGTTTTAATTTTAATAGTTAATTCATTATTAAAGACAATGGGTTTGGAGAAGCATATAACTCCATAATATGGAAAATGTGCATGTATTGGTCTATTTCTGGCTATTAAAATAAATTGGTAGCCCTTGTTCAGTTCCAAACATCGTTAGGAATGTTTATCAGTGTCTCTTGTATTTTTGTTGGTCAAAATATTTTGAGAACATAATGAGCACTGGTCACCCAAATGATTGAAGAGAATTGCTGTTCACGCTGAGAGACTGTATAGAAAATATAAAGTATTATATAAAAAATTAAAATAAAATAAGAGTCAGAGAATAATAACCAACAAATAAATGATGATACTTTCTTGGCTGTTCCTGCTCATACTCTACAATGTTTGTGTATGAGGTGTGATTGCATAAGGGAATTTGCTCTGTAAGACTTCACGACTTCTCCCCTTACCAAGTATAATTCTACACCAAGGAAAACATAACCTTCTCACAAATCACATGAATAACAGTTAAATACAGATCACAGAAAACAAATGTTTTAAAGGGTGAAGTCTATACAAGTTAAATAAGACCGGATTCCTCAGCCTGAACAACTTCAAAATCTTATTCCAATCGAGTACAGTAATGAATATCCATGTTACTGGGGTGAAACAATGTATAACCCTGACCTCAAAATGTTAAAAAGTGTGATGTGTTTTTAAAATATCTGGTCATTTTATAACATCTTTTTAATCTTTTAAGTCTGTTTTAACAGTATTAAAAGTGTTGCCAAGGTAACCTAATTCGATCTTGCACCTAAGAAACTATATTTTGCTTACCGCAATTAGCTAGACTTTCTTTTGTTAAAAAGGAAGACACATTCCTAGTAGCACAGGCTAAGGACTTACATATAATCTTCTAAAGACAAGACCGTCATCTTTTCTTTTCTTCACACGCATAAGTGTGGCTTAGAAACTCAGACAGTAAAGGTCCACATTAAGGTGAAAAGGAAAAAAAAAAAAAAAAGCAGTCAATTAAGCCTAGAGCCTAACCCATCTCCTGAGTTTTGAAGACTAGACAGGGTTTATGTCAAGCAAGATCATAAGATGGGATTCTACAAAAAAAAAAAAAAAAAACTTTTGTAGTAAAATACAAAAAAAAAAGACCTAAAGAATGATAAATCTCTATGAAGTCAAATTAAAATCAATAAGACCCTACTTAAGGACACAAAAAAAGAAATGTCAGCTTCATAGAGCTACAAATCCACAATTACTTTGTTCATACATAAAACAAATGTTGAGGCAAAACAATTGCTCTGTTCAGCATCTAGATATTGTAGCAAAAAATAAATACAATAAGCAATATGTATTACATGTGGGATGACATGCAGTTGTCACCAAAGGTATGCACACCCTTCATGTGAAACAATGTTGTTTGGTAATTCTTTCTGTTCAATATTACACTTTCCTTTTTATCATAAAAATGATATATATTCAGTCAGTTGAACAGATTCAGCTGGCATTACTTGAATGTGTTTGGTTACAAACTGGAAAAGAAAGTATGGGCATTGACAAGGCAGATCTAACTAAGATCTGAAGAACAACCTGATCTAAAATGATATAAATTCATGGTCATTACATTGAGAAGAAAAGATGTAATGAAAGCCACAAAAACAACAAGTAATATCAGAAAAGAGTTAATCCAAAGCCAAATAAACAGAAAATGGGTATACACCGATCAGCCATAACCAGGGCTTAATTTGTGCCGGAACAAGCAGGATCCGGATCCAGCACCTCCGAATTTCGATCCGGCACCTGTTTTGGGGGATCCCAGGTTTTGATCGTCACCACCCGCCCTCACATCCTGCACTGTTCCGGGACCAGCACCTGCCTCATCAAAACCCCGCTCTCATATAAACTTTGCGTTCCAGCACCTTCGGATTTACAAATTAAGCACTGGCCATAACATTATGAACACCTTCCTAATATTGTGTAGGTCCCCCTTTTGCCACCAAAACAGCCCTGCCAGTCCAGTAGACCTCTGAAGGTGTGCTGTGGTCTCTGGCACCAAGACGTAAGTTCTGTAATTGTAAGTTGCGAGGTGGGGCCTCCATGGATCGGACTTGTTTGTCCAGCACATCCCACAGATGCTCGATTGGATTGAGATCTGGGGAATTTGGAGGCCAAGTCAACACCTTGAACTCGTGATTCATCAGACCAGGCCACCTTCTTCCATTGCTCCGTGGTCCAGTTCTGATGCTCACGTGCCCATTGTAGGCGCTTTCGGCAGTGGACAGGGGTCAGCATGGGCACCCTGACTGGTCTGCAGCTACGCAGCCCCATACGCAACAAACTGCGATGCACTGTGTGTTCTGACACCTTTCTATCAGAACCAGCATTCACTTTTTCAGCAATTTGAGCTACAGTAGCTCGTCTGTGGGATCGGACCACACGGGCCAGCCTTCCCCACGTGCATCAATGAGCCTTGGCCACCCATGACCCTGTCGCCGGTTCACCGCTTTTCCTTCCTTGGACCACTTTTGATAGGTACTGACCACAGCAGACCGGGAACACCCCACAAGAGCTGCAGTTTTGGAGATGCTCTGACCCAGTCGTCTAGCCATCACAATTTGGCCCTTGTCAAAGTCGCTCAGATCCTTACGTTTGCCCATTTTTCCTGCTTCTAACACATCAACTTTGAGGACAAAATGTTCACTTCCTGCCTAATATATCCCACCCACTAACAGGTGCCATGATAACGAGATTATCAGTGTTATTCACTTCACCTGTCAGTGGTCATAATGTTATGGCTGATAGGTATATCTGAGATGTATCTGACCTCTACATTAAAGTAACAAAGTGCCAAAGATTTAAGGTACTGGTCTTGTGCATTTCGAGGAACATCTTCAGAATGGGACGTTTTATTTTAACACTATATAAATATGTTTAAAACTCAGAATGCCACAAAAAAGCAGCAAAATCATAACAGACATGCAGCTAACTTGGGACTAAACAAGTGAACTTGATTTAAGATGGCATCAATGCCTTTAAGAATTGTGCAAAGTAAACTCTCAAAAATGATCAATAACTTATTACAAGCAAACAATACTCTAGTGACTGATATTAATTTGTTTTATGAATCTCCTAGTTTCATAATACTTTAGTTCTTATAATTTGTAAAATGTTCACAACATATATATCATCATCATCAGCAGCAGCCTATATCGATCCACTGCTGAATGAAGACCTCCCCAAGATCTTTCCACTTGTATCGATCTATAGCATCCCTTTTCCATGTCAATTTGTTTTATCATTTCATCTTCCCACCTTTTATGTGGTCATCTTCTAGGTCTTTTTTCATCTCTTGATATCCATTTGATGGCTTCCTTCGTCCATCTTTGATATGTTTTTCTTGGAATGTGTCCGGCCGATTGCCATTTTAGCATTTTCACTCTTCAACGATGTCACATATATCTCTTCTGTTATCCCAAACTATCCATGCTGCTTTGTGTTGTCTGCAGTTTCTGTATCATTTGTGTATTAAGTGACCAGATTTCACACCCATAAGTGAGCAGTATGCATCGATCAAACCTGCAAAGCTGCCTTCTAAACACCCTCATTTTACAGCACATTTTTATCATTGAAGTAGTGCTCAAGCTTTTCCCTGACCGCAGCCAAGAATATGGGACAGAGCTTTTGGAAGCAGTGGCTTCACTAAGCTCCAGCTATGGCAGTTGTACATGCATTCCCAGAAAAGTAATCCATTGGTTTTGGAAACAGATGGTATGTGTTCCGGGCCAGGTATTTACTAAGGATTGTATATGTTAATAAATCCTATTTCCTGTCACAAATACCATTAGCGATTTCATCAGGCATGATGCAGAAATGGGGAGAAGCAGTGTGTCAAAGATCTCAGACTCCAACACGCAGACAGAGGGAAAGCAGGAACATCCAGGTCAGTGGCTCATTTCAAACAACCAAAAAATGCCCTTCTGCTCTCCTACTTTTTTTAAAATTTTATTTCAGGCTGAAGCCGTGGATAGATTTCCAACAATGAAAGGAAAATTAAACCATCTGGGTGACAGAAGATAGCTTTGGATATGGATTTTGAAATTGTTATGTTCTGCAACATTTATAAAAAAAGATACAACCATCGCTCTGTTTATATCAAAGAGTTTCTTGTTGCATGTCTACCGGCACAGTATTTTGCAAGCGTTACATTTTAGAAGTGCTGTAGTTATATGGATAGAAAATAGTCATATCAGGCTTTTACAACAAATGGAAGGGGCGGATTACAAAACAACAACAACAACAAAAGAACCTGCCTTGAGCCAAGATTAAATTACATTATAAACCCCTTCATGAATGCAATACACAAACACACACAGAAACATGCAGATGCTGTGGATATGCCGGACTGCGTCAGAGAGGACAGGCTATGGCAGTTCCCTGCCACTTTCAACACCTGCTTGGAATCTGTCCTGGCGATATAGCCCTGAGTGGCATCCATCCTAAGACGAGTGTAGGCCAAAGCAAACAGGCATTTCCCTTCACTACATACACAACAGCCACGCTACCTCTTCCTATCTCAGGTGAGCGATCACGCAGTTCACGGCTTTTACAAAACCTTTAACAAAACCTTTAACTTCCCGGTGGCACAAAGCCCTTTACATCTCCTTTAATCACCAAATTTAGAAAAAGAGACATCTGCGTGATATCAACTGAAACCAAAACTTATGATCCCTCCATGCCCCTTTAAAATCTTGTCAAATAGCAATATTAATAACATCTGTGTAGGCCACAAATTAAAACACTTTTGCAGAGGAGCCAGTCTGGGCTTTATCCAGTTTTTCATATTTCCAAATCATTAAGCAGCCATGTCTCAAGGGCCTTAAAAAGGAGAAAGTGGAGAAAAATTAGGCTCCTGTCCAACACGTTGAGTACAATAATGTTTTTAAGAAGAGGCAGGATTGGCCTAGGTCTGGGTACACTAACTGCAGGAGGATTAATCGCACCACTTCATCGTAGCATGTCCTGATGCTGTTACAAAGAAATGCAAGCTAGGTACCATCAATCACAAGTAAACAGTAAGCAGGCTGTGTTTCGTTACACAGTGAATTCCTACTTAAATCCAGCTACATTATTTCAGGTGGAAGTTCACACAGGCAAAACTCTTGAATTATTACAACTCATTCTCTCTCTCTCTCTCTCTCTCTCTCTCTCTCTCTCTTTTCTTTTTTCTTATTGTCGTTTTCACTTTTGTCGATGTTGCAGTTTTTGATTTAAATGTATGTAAATAAAAAAAACATACCTCAGCAAAACAGACTTATTTTAAGCTGACCTAGAAAATGAATCTGAATCAACTGATACTTTTAATTTCTTGGGAGAGTCGAATACTGCATGCAGGCCGGCATTTCTTTGTGAAAAATGTTCCTGCAATCGGCCAAGCTGCAAGCCGGTGATAGGAGCTCCTGCTCATAACGGGAGTTGTAACTAATGTTATGATGCTGATACCCAAGACAAAATGATACTACTTTTTCAACTGCTATAAATGCTAATTGTCTTTTCTCTAAACACATTCATCAAAGCTTACAAATAACTTCTACAAAATCATAAAATGTCTGTAATAATGTTAAGCAGTAAACAAAAAAAGAGTTTTAGTCAGTATCAAAACTATTTTCAGATTACATGGGGCTGTGTACTATGTAAATTTGGATACCAAACTGGGCAAAACACACATTGCCTTGGTGTATATGGTGTCTTGTGTCATATGGACTCATATGACAGCAATGGAGACACTTAATGTACTGTGGATGATGGTCTGACCACTGCAAACCTGCATATCAATATAAAAATACAGTTTTTAGAAACGTCTGGCTAATAATTAGAATTAGTGAAGTACATTAAGAATGTGCCTACATAATTCTGTATAATACAATATAGCATGACTTGCTACACATGAATGTATAAACATTAGAGAGTGTCTACCTGATAAACTGGTTATATCTGTACCTCTTATAACTATGTTCTATTTCGTTGCAAAAACTAAAACCAGGGCTTTTATAAAAGCATAATCTGTTGATAATATAATTAAACAATTATTTTGGCATATACACGTCTCCTTACGGTCCAAATTTTATTTTTCGTCTCCATAATGATGAGGGTTACAGGGTTTATATATATATATATATATATATATATATATATATATATATATATATATATATACACTCACCTAAAGGATTATTAGGAACACCTGTTCAATTTCTCATTAATGCAATTATCTAACCAACCAAACACATGGCAGTTGCTTCAATGCATTTAGGGGTGTGGTCCTGGTCAAGACAATCTCCTGAACTCCAAACTGAATGTCTGAATGGGAAAGAAAGGTGATTTAAGCAATTTTGAGCGTGGCATGGTTGTTGGTGCCAGACGGGCCGGTCTGAGTATTTCACAATCTGCTCAGTTACTGGGATTTTCACGCACAACCATTTCTAGGGTTTACAAAGAATGGTGTGAAAAGGGAAAAACATCCAGTATGCGGCAGTCCTGTGGGCGAAAATGCCTTGTTGATGCTAGAGGTCAGAGGAGAATGGGCCGACTGATTCAAGCTGATAGAAGAGCAACTTTGACTGAAATAACCACTCGTTACAACCGAGGTATGCAGCAAAGCATTTGTGAAGCCACAACACGTACAACCTTGAGGCGGTTGGGCTACAACAGCAGAAGACCCCACCGGGTACCACTCATCTCCACTACAAATAGGAAAAAGAGGCTACAATTTGCACAAGCTCACCAAAATTGGACAGTTGAAGACTGGAAAAATGTTGCCTGGTCTGATGAGTATGGATTTCTGTTGAGACATTCAGATGGTAGAGTCAGAATTTGGCGTAAACAGAATGAGAACATGGATCCATCATGCCTTGTTACCACTGTGCAGGCTGGTGGTGGTGGTGTAATGGTGTGGGGGATGTTTTCTTGGCACACTTTAGGCCCCTTAGTGCCAATTGGGCATCGTTTAAATGCCACGGCCTACCTGAGCATTGTTTCTGACCATGTCCATCCCTTTATGACCACCATGTACCCATCCTCTGATGGCTACTTCCAGCAGGATAATGCACCATGTCACAAAGGTCGAATCATTTCAAATTGGTTTCTTGAACATGACAATAAGTTCACTGTACTAAACTGGCCCCCACAGTCACCAGATCTCAACCCAATAGAGCATCTTTGGGATGTGGTGGAACGGGAGCTTCGTGCCCTGGATGTGCATCCCACAAATCTCCATCAACTGCAAGATGCTATCCTATCAATATGGGCCAACATTTCTAAAGAATGCTTTCAGCACCTTGTTGAATCAATGCCACGTAGAATTAAGGCAGTTCTGAAGGCGAAAGGGGGTCAAACACAGTATTAGTATGGTGTTCCTAATAATCCTTTAGGTGAGTGTATAGGAAGCATGTGGTTCTACTTTAATGAGATGAATCAAAGTTACCATACCAAAAATGGATGTGCATAAACAATGCTATCATCAGTATGACCTGGAAACCACACAAGATCTAATTTTACTTGATTAAAATCGATCAAAAACCTTGTGTGTGAAACCTGGATAAAACAAATCACACCTAATAATAGCAATTTCACAAAATTATACTTGACCTTTTTTAATCTTGAAAGAGTTCTGGCTTCTCGATAGAATGGGTACTACATAATTTATTAATATTAATTAATTAAAGAAAATACCGGGTAATTGCTGTCAGCCATAAAGCCACCAATTTCACAGAATTACCTCAGCGAGCCGTAATATTGGCTCATGATACACTCAATCAGCAGAACAAAAAGCACACTTTATCAGGCAGTTCAATTCATGGCAGTATATAATGTAATGGTGACATATTACAGCTATTAATGTGGAATGGTGTGAAGGCACTTCTAACCTAGTTGGCAATTAAGGATTCTGGGCTACTTAGAACAACATGCCACTCTGCTGTGCCACCCAGTCTCTTTGAGCAGCCTTTCTCCTACTCTGGAAGATAAATGAGCAGTCTTAATTGTCGAAAATGTATTGATGGCCTCCAAGCCACACAGACACTACAATCTATTGCAATTGCAGCCCTTTTAACTCGGATGCCAACAATTTGCAAACACAGATCTCTTTATTCCCTTCTCTAGAACATCTTACTTAGAAGACACCACAGAAGAAGGGGACTGCCTCACAAAGTCTTTGACTTAATAAATGAAGTGTGCCTCTGTTGTTTTGACCTCATAGGCACATCCGATCAGACCCCCCCAAACCACTCCTCCACCCGGACTGTGGTATTGTACCATGACAAAATGTGTTACAGTTCACAGCTCGTGTCTTGTAAGAGTTCACTACAAGGGCACAAGTCACTAAAATAAAACATGACACACAGAACATCTACTGTATTTCAGATTGTTCCGTACATGCATCATTACATAGGCCTGGAGGCAAAAAGAACACTTGGCAGGTAGGCTATATGGTGGCAAATTTCAAAACACGTCAATCGCTGTGTATAACTCAACAACAACAGCATCATCATCATCATCATCATCAACAGGCCATTCTTTGTGAATTTCTTTTTTCTCATTTTCGAATGAAGTTCAAGAAGTAGCGACGAAAGTGTCAAAGCCATCTTATTAAGTTAAGCATTGATTTTTACCCTTCAATATCTTCTCATCGATACTTTGCTAGTTCCATCTCACACCGCGGGGGTTTTGATAACTTGTCACTGTCAGTATCTCAACAGTCATGAAAAGTCATTAAACAGAGAAGGAGTGTCTAAATTTGCTCCAGAGGGAGCTCAAATTCAGCAGGTTTTATAGAAACCTATAAATCACCAACAACTTAAGACAGGCAAATGCTGTTAATTTTTTTCCCAGCTGGACTAATAAATCAATTAAGTAACTGAGAGCTAATTTAGAAACCGAACCTGAACGACTCGCAGCCTTAATTATTTTGCAATTACTTAAGTCTCCCTTTCAGTTCATGTACAATTTCTCTTAAACAAGAAAAAATGGAATGTGATTAACATTCTCTTACACAACACTACATAATGCAGTGCTTCACAAAGACAGCAACTATACACGCTTTTGTTATCAAAGCACAAACAGCTGCTTTTTGCACAGATTTTTTGTATCGTTGGTCTCATTTTAATGCTTAACACATTGACGAACAAGTCCTACAGTTAAATTTCCCATGCAGCACAAATAACAATTTGAAACTTAATCCAGACAACGCTGAATGGATTGAGAAGTCTTTTTTAACCAAATCCTGCATGCACATCCAATAGTCTTGTTCACTGAATTAATTACATTTGGAATTGTCTCAGAAGGGTGTCACATGGCATTGGTCCATTAATACTAGGAGCACAAATAGAAAATAAGACATTATATTTCTAGAAGCTTATTTCTGCATTTTTATTTTTCGTCTCTGTCATGCAGCTCCTTTGTACTAAACGATTTAATTGCAGTTTGCCATCTGTTGCATTGAAAACATAACCCCGAGATGAATTAGAGTGTCTATATACAGTGAGCTGTTAACCCCACTGCTGCGTGTCATGGTTGTAGAGTTATATCTTACAAGTAATGTAATGTAATGTAACCTTTCAGTTATCATGTATATATTCACAAATAAGAATACACAAAAGCACATGTAAATGTTAAGGAAAAGATGCCCATAAAAATAACTATTTAATAAAGAGTTCTAATACCAAACCCTCTTATTGAAGAAGAATATTGTATGAAACAGATTAAACCTCTTCCATAAGCTCATTTCCAACAACAACAACCACCTATAAAATATATTTCCTTTGCATAATGACATCCCTCCTGTCACACAGTAACCCCTTTGTCACGGTCATGTTTGATTTGCATACCAAATGCTATCTTTGAAAAGCACTCAATCATTATGATTCGGTTATTTTTACTGGAAGACATTTCCTCCACAAAAGGAGGTTTATAATTACACATCCCCCAAAAACCTGGAGTTGAGTGATAAAGAGGGGAACGGCAGTTTGAGAAGATCAGTCCTCATTCTCCAATTTCTCCTCCAAGCCTTCTTATGAGATCAGGGATTGAGTCAGCTCCACTATGTGGGAGACCTTATCTTGTAAACCAATTAGTGGGTATTGATTTAATAGTGTAAGCTGGTCGGTTCACTGACATATACTTCATTGTAATACTACCTGTTATGATTCAATAACCCTTATTGTTATCATTACACAAGACCCCATTCATTCTCGTAACATTTGTATGTCATCCCTGTTCCCGAGGTGGTGTGAGAACCAGAGTTTATAGACAGCATACTGAGGGAAATCTGTGTTAGGGTTGTAAAATCCAAGTCACCGAAGGAAATGCATTACCCCATCACATATTTTTATGTGTACGTCTATCTCATACAGCAATGATTAGCGCTGTGCCTCTCTGGTGAAATATTATGTCAGTGGGGATTTAACATGTCTCACCATAATACCCCCGTCTCCATCTGCTGTTGTTTGTCATCGAGGGAGCTGTAGTGAGCGTAAGCTGCAGTCAGTAAGGCTAACATTTGGATAACGTCTGAAACAAAAGTGCTAAAATGCAATAAAATATTGTACAAAATACAGCTTTAGGGTAATCCACGTTACTTCCCTCATCTTGTCAACCATGGAAACAGCAGAATG
Organism: Amia ocellicauda; assembly: GCF_036373705.1. NCBI lineage: Eukaryota > Metazoa > Chordata > Actinopteri > Amiiformes > Amiidae > Amia > Amia ocellicauda. Next base: position 5,499,293 of record NC_089869.1, on the reverse strand, counting down.
CCACAAGGAATGAAGTATTGCCAAGTCACTGGGCTACCTAGGGCACAAAGAGTCATCCTCTTTCAAAGTAAATATTATCAAGAGCAACTGATATGAAATAAATAAAAAAAGCTCTTTAAAAACGTTCATTATATTTAATTTAATTAAATGTAATTTAAATTGTCTGATACAAAAATTAATACCAGGGAGAAATTAACAATAAATAAACAAACACGTAGGGGAAGTGACCCAATTAAGCCCACGTACCATATAAGCCCACTTGCTATTTTATTTTGAAATACAAAAAAGGCCGGACATTTTAGAAGGATGATCTGTTTCAGAGCAAATGCACAAAGTTGTTACTGTCATGTTACTTTTCATTTGGAGTCAATCACATGTTTTGTTCTTGAGTTATGTATGACTTTGTGCTGCCACTGTGCAGCAGCCATTTTAGAAGTCATTCCAAAACTTGCTTTATGAGGGGCCCTCATAAAGAAGCCATATTTCTGGAATTTGGTGACCAAGCTTGGTGAATATTGGTAAGAATTATAAAATTAAGAGATTAATAAATCAAATGAAACCTTATATGATGAATTTGCTTTGTATTTAAAAGAAAGCACTTATATTGTATTTGAAAATATAGATTATATAAGAAATAAGCTGTAAGAAAATATACAATATAGGACAGAATGTGTAGGCAGAGGAAGAAATTATAGGGACTGCAGTAACATGATGGAAGCTTGCTGTGAATTTTGTGCGGATCACGGATGGACAGAGAAGAATAATTTTCAAGAGTATTTTGAGATGCTGTTTTTGCCAAAGATCTCTGATATGGGACTACCAAGAGTTTTAATTTTTGACAGTCATGTCTCAGATATTTCCCTGACACTTGTGACCAAGGCCAGAGAAAATGGGGTCGTGCTTCTCTGGCTCCCATCTCGCATCACCTACATCCTCCAACCACTGGACAAGACAGTGTTTGGTGAAGTCAAAAGTAGGGATGATCTGGGCCGATACCAATATCCGATATTCATATAACAAGAATGGCTAATACCCATATTTTACTATTATTTATTGGCCTATAGAACGAGAGCAGGTCTGGGGGGGGGGACTGCATTGCAGTTTGTGTGTGTCATTCATATCACTGGAATATTCCCTGTGAGCCAGAGCCGGGTGGACAGACAAGTGTCCACAAATCATGCTCCTTTTTCTGAAGCACCTGTGCAGACTTCCACAGCCCCAGCAGTCCCGGCCCCAACCCCAACAACCAGCACACCAGCAGAGCAAACTGCCTCAAAGTGCAACAATTCCATGTGATGGAAATTAGTCTCAGATAATATACAGATATGATTTTATATTTGGTTAGTAGCAGTAATTGAGAACCTTGAGAGTTTAAGATTTATGTATGAACAACCATATGCTATGCTTGAAAAACAGGACTTTCCTTTAATGAAGAGCAAATGAAAAAGCCAAATATTTAAAGACAGATTTCTCCTAATTTTGGTACACCTAATGTCAGCACAACTGATGTGAAATGTAACAAACAAACAATAAAAAAGATGATTAAACTTACAAGAATAGAGTATGTTCTTGTATTAATATGGCTATTTGTTTTTGAATATTAAAGTTACAAAATGCTTATCCCATCTGTTTATAAATGTGAAATGACAGCCATTAGCAATGCTTCACTGAAGTCTTGTAACCATGCGAGGAACCCATGAATTTTTAAATATGTTAAATATCTTTTTGGATCAAATTCGGTGTTACTATGAAGGTGCTGTCCCAACCTGGAAATAAATGCTAGGGATACATAATTAATGTATTATAAATTTTAATTTATATGCATGCCTGGATTATAAAAATGTTTTTTCCGTGAATGAACTCCCAGTTATAAATCTGTTTTCTGTTGCAATTTCTAAATACTTTATTTGAAATGAAATTTGAATCAGGTTGTATGTCTCAGTCTTTTTTTATGGCACTATTTATTTATTTATTTTGTATTACACGTTCTAGTAGCAAGTAATAGCGCACACATTTATTTAATGAGAATCCCATACATTCCCAGCCTTAATGGAATTGTGTATGCTGGATAATAATATGGATAGAAATAAATAATTCAAAACATTATTAGAGATATTACACTTGCATACAAAAAAGAGTTAACATTCTGTAATACTTCCATTTGCTCTATTTACTGCTAAGACCCCTTTGGGGCAGGAACCATGATATGAATAGCTGTACTTTCAAATACTTTTTTGTGAAACAATGGTGCAAGCTGAAATGCAATCTAAAAAGGAAACCAAACCATTGTGAGCCCGGATGGTAGCTTTTACTACCTTAAAACAATCCAACCTACCTTAAAAGGTCAATGACAGGGTGGCTTTGATATAATCAATAGTACAAATACAACACTACAGACAAATACACACTTCACTAAAAAAAAAAAAAAAATGCCAGTCAATTACATTTCAAAACTATAACTAAATACATGTGTACAAATATATTTCAAAGGACATATATTTACAGTTACTAAAGATAAATAACAAATAAATCTCAGTCCTGTCTCTATTTGTTTTTCCTGCTATCCCTTGCTACCCCTGTATTGGCATTCAATACAATAAATGTACATAGCTCCTTTAGTCAGTAATTGAACTCAAGATGCTATTCAAAATCAAAATGCCGACTCAAAGAGGAAAATCTTTAGTTGAAATGTATAAATATATACAGATGAGAACTCATTGGTAATATATAAAGGAGTATCTGATATTTTATGAATCTTGGTTACTTTCTAGTGAACAGCATAATCTTGATTGGCTATCAATAAGATATTAGCCCCAATGCATTGTGTGGCTTCCAGTCATGAAATCGCTGTGACAAGTGTATTCACGTCTTCTCTTGACTGTAAATTATAACAGCTATCCATTCTTAGCCATTTAATCTGTCATTAGGATTCTGGCTAACAATTTTAATTAGGTAAAATATTAACACAAAATATTCAAGGTCATTTCTTTTAAATAAGGCCCTTTATTTTTTTTAAAAAAATCTCCCTGGATAAAAACAACATTTTATCCTTTCTGTTCAACATACTTTTCTCATTGATATGAAAATGCCAAACACAGGGGGAATTCGGCAAAGGGGAAAAGCTCTCCTCTCTCAGGGTGGTCTCCTAGGTGAAAACTGAAAAACAGATTAAATGCTCCAGATGCACAGTCCCCATTAGCCCAAAAAGGTCAGACAATCTGTGAAGATTGGTATTTAAAATGTACTTTCAAAAGACACTGCATATTAAAAACGTAACTCCCGCTGTAGAGAAGAGCAGGCAGCAACTCTATCTGCCTTGCAAGATTAAAAAGTTACAATTTGATTGAATTAAGGAGCAAGAGAACAGGTGTGGCTGTCCTAAACTACACTACCAACAAAATGGATAAAATGGGCAAAGAATACAAAATGAACCAGTACACTGTGGACAGACAAAAGCAATTATGAGTTTAGTTAATAGCCTAAAGAGGAGAAATAGAATATTTAAAAATACTGTTATAATCACAAATGCTTATTCTCTTTAATCCTTTTTTAATGCCTGACATTTTTCTCCAGTTTCATGCCTTCTTAAGTTCCTTTACAAAGAGAGAATTATGTTTCATACCTTTTATGCTAGCAGGGAACGGTTTGCAAGAAAGCTACCAAATTCTCAGATGGCCTTCCCAGTTTCCCGACCAATTAAAACCAATTAAATATCTACAGGCAATAAGAAGTAAAAGTGTTAGGAAACCATTGTTCTTAAAAAGACAGAACTACATAAGAAACTGACAGAGGAATAGAACAACTTTGAAAGTGTCATTACTTAGTGCTAACCATTAAGTCCAGAAGCATTTGAACTGCATGTAAAAAAAATATGAAACCTACATTATGCCACTAAATACATTGCTAATTTCTGTAAATTTAGATTTAAACAGATTGAACAATCAGGAAACAATATGGAAAACCTACTGTCTAAATGGATGTGATGCGAAGAAACATATAATTGCATATTGGTTATTTTAGGAAATGTACTGTTATGTATTCTTGCTTACAGTTCTCAGTGTTGGTTGATAGCAATATGCAAATATACTTGCTTTACCTGGAGCACTAAAAATGTGGTTGCATTACAAACCAGATGATGTCACTGATATTGTTCTCCAACTTTCTATGTCCTGCAGAAGATAGGGAGTCTTATTGTTAGCCCCTTAATGCTGATACAAAGCCGGCTAATTCTTCCATAATAACAATGTGTAGCATCTCAGAAGCTTTGTAGATGTGGGAGGTCTGTGTTATTTTTACCTTACCATCTACAGTGGATTGTATTACTGAAAAAGGAAGGGATTTTGTTTGAGATATTGTCTGTGTCATGTTGTAAGTAAATGTGATATAGCAGACAAACATTTGGATGTTTACAAAACAACCAAAAATGTACAAGCTTAAATGTAAAGTATGCCATTTTTAAAATATCCAAGTACAATCAGAAGTAGTTAAGAGAATAACAAAAATTATAAAAACAATAACAATATTTTGCTTCTGAAAAACACAGTAAAGTCACCAGCTTCAAGCATTTAAAAGTATGTTGTTAGATCGAGGAAGTATTTATTTTCTGAAGTGGGTCGGCTTTTGATAAAGCTTTGCACTTGAACAGCTTAAACAAATAATTTGTAATTAAAAATAAACCTACTATGCCTTATCACTTCTGAAAACACAAAACCTCTCCTAATCTACTTAAAGGTTCAACACGATGCACAGTAATCGACCAGCGCTCTCTTCTATGGGCACAGCCACACTGGCTTGGATGTTATGCCCCTCCTTTTGTAGTCTGCTGATTTTAGGAACACTGCGATTTTCTACTACAAGGGCTTTCATTTTTATTTTTATTGCTTCCCGAGGCTGTTTCGACCCTTGCCGAGTTTTGTTATTTATCTGTCTGGACTGGGGAAGTGCCACATTTCACTGCTGTAATTGAATCATGAAGGAAGTTTAGCCCCTCATACAAGGGAACACTATTCACCGGTCACTAAGTTAATAAAGGTTTAACAATAAAACAAGTGCAGTAAAAGCGGTCTCACTCTCAGGTCATGGTGCAATATATAACAGGCTGCCCCCCAGGGATTATGGCTCTTTGCAATCCCAGTTTAATATTTCTTAGAGCCTCTAAGGCCAAACAGGCAGAACAAATAAAACTGACTAAATCCATTTACCTGAAGTTAAGTTTATTAAAATGATTCATTTTATGTACTCAACATAATGGTTATTGCACATTATCTGGTTTTGTTCATCTTTATCTAAGCTTGGGAGATGCCTAAACTTGCATGAAAGGTTTTAGTGACCACAAAAATCAATCTTAATTCAGTGGGGCTTAATCCAGTGGAGGCAAGGGCTTGATATGTGTTGGAGGGATACCTTAATGAATCAGAATGTTTGTCAGCCTATTTTCATGGAATATATAATATAAAAAAACAATACAAGGGCTCCAAATCTTACACAACAGAACAGGTGAACAATCCCACAGCCAGATATGTCCATCCCTTCTTTTGCACTATTGTGACTTCTAATTGGCTGTGGCATTTCAAAATTATAAATAGAAGCAAGGCAAACAAAATCAGAAATATCTTGTTCAGTTTTACAAACTCCAGAGACAGTAAGCAGTTTTCATGTTATTCTTATTTCAGAAAGGCAGCTAGCATTACCACAGCAGAAGTAGAGATCTACAGTATATCCCTTCATTCTTATCCTTTAATTATGGCCTTGTGAGACTACTGCTTACTCAAAGGACTCCTTTAAAGATTGTTTTCCTTGCCATAGCCTTATTAAACAGCCTGGCTATTCAATATACAGGAAAACTGGGATAGATTAATAGTGTGTGCAAGCAGAGAGAAAATAAGGGGTAAAAACAAAAACAAACATAGGACCTTATTAGCCACAATGACATCTTTTGTCCCTTTCAGCAGAAAAAGAGAAGCCTATCAGACAATTATATGCCAGAATCCTTTTGCTTTACCTTAGTAATTACTTGATATCAATGTTCAAAATGTATTCCAGAAGCTGGCATGTGTGTGCTAATGGAAATATATTAATATGTAATATCCAGTTTATTAAACATGAAGTATTAATTATTAGTGTGTTTATATGTGAAAACAGTTATTTAAAGTTGGTACTCTCTGCAAGAAGCATGTCTCACCTCTTTTCGTAGTTGGAGCATCTAGAACAAATTACGAGAACAACACTATCAAGATCTTTCAGCATCATGCACCCAACTCTTGACGTCCACAGTGTGTGACGTCATTTACCTCAGCTCTGGCAGTGCAGTGGAAAAACACCAGGCCAGCCTGGCTAGGTTCCAGCTTGGTTCAGGGTCGGGTCAAATGTGCCAGTGGAAATGGGCTTTTATGGCCAAGACTGATCAACTCGTGCATGTGACAACAATATCCCAAGCCCTCCATAAATCTGGCCTGCAGCGTACTCAAAAAAGTCCACCTTGAATCCCATTTGAAGCATGCAAAAAATATGTGGCAAAATGTTTTGGGGTCTGATTGAACTAAAATGGAACTTTCTGGTATAAATAAAAAGCAGGATAAAAGGAAAAATGATTGGAGCAAAGTATAGAAATGTCCTTGAGGAAAACCTCCTGCCTTCTGCAAGAAAGCTGAAACTGGGAAGGTTGACCTTTCAGCAAGACAACAATCCCAAGCACACAGTCAAAGCTACACTGGAGCGGCAAAGAAACAAAAAGGCAAATGTCCTTGAGTGGCAAACCAAGTCAGAACCCAAACCTAAATCCAGTCGAAGATTTGTGGCCAAGGAACTTGACAGAACTTGAACAATTCTGTAAAGAAGAATGTGTGGTGTGAAAAGTTGGTACAGACCTATCCCAACAGACTCAAAGCTGTAATTGCTGCCTCAGGTGTTTCCAGCAAGTATTAACTCAGGCAGTAAGCTTGTTCAGCACAATAAAAGATGAAAAAAGTCTTGGGGGGTGGACACTGTAGATATATATATATATATATATATATATATATATATGATAAGACTAAATAAAAAATATACAGATATACATTACTAGTGACTAATAAATTAGGATAAATTAAGATTTTTAAGTCGAGCTTCAATTACTTTGAAAATAAACTTCAGAGAAAATAAATTAACCAGTTTTATTAAGTGTGTCAAATTATAACTAATGCATCAATAGTGCTAAACAATACTGAGCTTGTTCAAATATGATTTAACCCAACGTACTCTACGAAGAAGCAGAAAATAACCCTGGGTTCCAGTCCTAGGGAAAAACTAGCATTGACAACATAACTCATTCATGAATATTTGATCACATCAGCCTACTTGAAAATGCTGGAACAATAACAATAACAAAACCATTACCTCTAGGGATAGTTTCCTTTGGCAAAACTAAGGAACATAACATTTAACTTTAAGTGGGTTATTTAATAATAGTTTGCATGTTAAGAAATGGTAAAGATTCAAAATAGACCAAAATGAAAAAACTTCACACAAAAATTATTCAGAATGTCTCTTATTTTTTCATTAAAATAAAATGTAGAATGCTGTAACAGTTTACTGTCCCTTTTCTTGGTCTACAGATAGTGATACGGGGAACTAAAATATTAGTTTTTTTTTGTTTTGTTTTTTGGCTTCCTTGTTTTCCATTGTTATTTTGTATGTTGTATGTTGATTTTTTAAAGCAAGTCTTTCTCAAGGGCTTTGGGCCACATATGTGAAACAACACTCTTGGGTCAATTCAAATGCTTTTAATTTATCTGAGCACTCTCCAAAGTGTAGTGAGGATGAAGGCATTAGTGTCCTTTGACCATTAATATATACTTCAAGCCCTAGTACTTTAGACAGGAAGTATCCCTTTAGACTTTATAACTTATTAAACAGACCATTAATCTCACTTAAAGTGGATTCCCTAGTCCTATACCACTATTAATTTGAGATCATGACAGTTTTATCTTACATGGTATGCTTTTCTAGTGCTCTAGAGTTGTACTTAATGGTATCAAAGTTTGTATTATTATTAGATGTTTAATTATTATATATATATTTTATAAATCTTAGTTTAAATCAAGATGCATACTAGTGTATCATATCTGTACTGTCGTATCTTTATTCTTTTAATATTGCATCCATAACCACTATTTTATTCAAGTACATTCTTGTATGAATGACAATAAGAAAGAATATGCTGCCAATTTCACTTTGGAATTCAGACCATTCGCATGGAAATGTTATTTAGTTGCTGTTTTGCCATGTCTTGTTCACTAGAGGAACATATCTGTAACTGAGCATATTTCAGAATGAATGTGGTCCACTGGGAAGACTATAGGAAGCAAATAAGAAAAAACGCTTCTCATATGTTTCCTCCTACAAGAATGTGGCCAGAAGCAATCTCTCTATTCATGTAAACACGTGTGTTAGAAAATGTGAAAGACAATTTTTTCCCTCACATTACTGGGAAGCTGGCCTATCTGTTTGAAAAGTTACAAAAATAAAATAAAATCATATTTCATTTGGTCTTTAGTTTATGAATGACGGTTTACAGTGTTAAGTTTATAGGATCATACTTGCATTCTTTTTCTTTCTATTCATATTACTTTAATATTTTAGATGTGACTCCATAATTTAACATGTGACCTATTTTGTATCCAAGTGGCGAAACACAAAACCTTCCTCAGAGGAAATCATGGACGTGGTGGTGTTTGCACCGTGAACACTGCCACTGTGAAGTGTATTAAAGACGCCACTCGGCTCACACTCCGGGGCATTCCTCACAGCACTGGAGCCACCTACTGTCACTGCTGGAACCACACGTCAACAAATATACCATGCAAGAAATCGTGGTGACCAAAATAATGTATGAACATGCATGTCTAGGGTTTTACAGTTTGGACGCATAGTACAGAGTGTAGTGGCTCTAGGGGAGCATGAACACTTTCAAAGAGCTAGTCATCCAAAACTAACACAAGTTGACTGGTCAGAGAAATAGCTTCCAACTTCTCTTCCTTCTCACTACCCAATCACTGCTATCCACATGAATGGTACACTTCTCACTAATGTCTGAAATTCGATTTACCATAGCCAGAAACCATCGTATATGATGTTATCAGAGTTTAATTTCTTAATATCATAAAATGGCCATGAACAGGACAAAAGAAAGATTGTTTATAGATCACAGAATTATGTAACCTTGTGTGAGGGGAAAATAAATGGTAAAACAGCTCTTCTAGAGGTTTACTGTAGGATGAAGAGAAGAACATTATACAATAGGTACATCTAAAGCAAGCTGATGTTTGTCCTTTTAAAATTAACATTCAAGGTCAATAACCTACAGGTGCATAACAGTATAATATTTATTTTCATTATTTTAAATAGCTATAAAACTTGAATGCTTTCCTAATTCAAATACTACTTTCATAAACTACTTCCACCAGCTACTTGCACTAGCTAACATAATTCTAATTTCATTCCAAACACTCTCAGTGGAACGTACAGGGCTGCATTGAGTTAAATTAAATGATTGATGGCTGTGTATGGTATGCACACAGTTTCATTTGAGGTTGTCAGGTGGATTTTGTTGTTATTTTATTTGCAAAAGAAAAAAAAACAAAAATGAAGGCTTCCAGCATATAAAAATACTTTGATAGATATCCAACATGCAATGTTTGCTTTTTTATGTTTGTTTAATTTCTAAGGATGTATTATTGTCTGTCATTGTTTATTTTAAAGTGAAAATATAATGTACATCAGCATTATTAATATGTCCTTTCTAAAAACCAAAATAAAAAACAAGAGGCAAACAGATTGCAGCTTCACTGCAGAAAGGGATGATAAACCAGGAACTGGCTCGCAGGCTTGCGACTGCTCATGATGGAATGCAAATGCTTTCTTTAAAGATGTATATTATTTATATGAAGAATGTAAATGCCCCGGTTGTATTTCTAATTAATATTTCAAATGTATTTGGTGGTATTCCTTAGGCTTCAGAATAATTTAGAATACATTATCACAGTTGGCCAGCTTTTCAGTTGAAATGCTCTTTAAGTGGAGAGATGCATTAGACAATAAATATACATCACAGCAGGGCTTTAAGGGTGGAAGTCAATGACTCCAGCAATTGGCAATCAACTTTGGCTCCTGCAGCTGACCCTTAATGGCCACTTTTCTGCCCCCTGTTATCATCACATTATCATGACCATGACAGGGCTGTTTCACACATGATTGCATCTTTGTAATGGGAGAAAAAATACACATATATACATACATTTATATATATTGAAATGTCTATTTCTATCCAGGCAGAGGAGATGCACGGTTGCCAACAACACTTGGCATCCTCTGTGTAAATAATGGGGAGGGGGGTGCATGGCTGCATTAGTTTAATATGCAGATTTTTGTTTGTTTGTGAACAGTTTAATTATACTAGCTCTATTGATACTCAAGTGAAATCAAGTGTAGAAGCTCATTATGCCTAACATCTCCACTTTGCCGTTTAAGTCTGACACTTTATATTTAAGGACTGGGTATGAGGTCCTCTAAATGAATACAGACTGAACGTTTTAACCGGCCAACAATGAAGGGTGTGTTCTAGCAATGTCCCACAGTCCTTCAAGGTGATTTGCTGGTGTTCTGGCTCAGCTAATCACATCCAGAAGATTGGCACACAACTTCACAGTCTGGTCTGTACATTGTAATGCTCTGTTGAGGGACAGTTAGGCTAAAACACGCGCTGCTGCAGAAGAGGACAAAATCGAGTCGCCAAACAGAACACAAACAAGCAGAACCAATGAAAACGGATCCCCTGTGGCATATCACACTTAATCAGAATGCTGTGGAAGTTGTCAGATGGGCTGCGATTCTGAGAGACAGATGGTCTGAACCCTGGCTACACACCTGACCTGGAAACTGGAGGGAATGCAAATCAACATTCAGTAGATAAAAGGAACAGTGCATATCATTAGAAGCTTTTCTGCTGCCTCGTCTTTAACTTGTTACACAAATGCCGATGCATGATACAAAATCAGATCCCCCTACCTAAATCAATCTATTTGCTGTAGCCTACATAACTAAGTAACTACCCAAGTATCTTTCTGTACCAGTAATATAATTAGAAATTCTATTTAATGACCGGGTCAAAGCAGTCCCTGTTTATTATGGAGGACATTCATCAACACCAGCCTGGCAGAGGGGCATTGAAACACTTTTCACTGAGTTGATAATCATTTTGTTGTTGTTGCTGTTGCCAGTGATCGTCAGACCCCATCCAGCCTCTGAAGACTGAAGTGGTCTGACAGCGATGAGAACCTGTTAACACTGGGCTAGATCTAACTTCATTATTTACGTGCTCAGCTCACTATTGTTTCACTCTAATACAGCATGACACATGTGTACTTAGAAAGAGCATTAAGCCAAGTAAAAGTAGGTTAAAACTAAATACAATGCTTAACCAATCCAATATATAATATACCATAACTATAAAATGGAGCCGTAAGCCAGGAAATGTTTGCCCTTTGGGGTTTTAATTACAATTAATGAACTGAATAATTTATATATTTATTTTAAACTCATTAGTATTAAACCCCTGAGGTGTAACATCCTGTCTTCCAAAGGTGTCTCTGGGGAAACACATGAATTAATCTCATTTGGTCTAGATTACAAAGGGGAAATTGAAAGTCTTGTCTTTAAACCACTGCAAGAGTTTGTTTCAAATGAAAGATATACATACAGCAAGCGCTTTGAAAGGGGAAAAAATATTTTATGATGCAAATTCAAAGGGAAGGGAGAAAATGCATCTATCTATTTAAAAGAAAGAACACTGATTTAAAGCAAACTGTCCTGATTACAGTATTGCACTTTAGGTAACATTACTTAACCACTGGGACTTGTTCATCTCTACAAATAATTACTTTTAAGGAGATAACAGCTTGATTTAAAATTAAGGTTTCTTGTGATTAACATGCATCCTCTAATGGTCTTCATTTGTTAATTAAGAGACTCAGTGATGCACATTTCTTGTAGGTACAGTTACACGACTATAACTTTGTGCAGCACATAGGTATTCTATTAATGATGAAACAAATACAAGAAACAAATTATTCTGAAAATGTTACCACAAAATGCATGTAGTATTGTTCAAATATGCATGAAACACAACCAAAATAAAATCACATTACAACAAAAATCTGATGTTGCATACATCTAAAGGTGATTAAAATCCTGTACCTTATAATCAGTTTGGTGACACTGATGGATCATCCAAATAAATCAAGGACACTGGGAACAGATCCATTCCTTATCAAGTCAATGCAAGGTCATTCAGATAAGTCTAAAAGTGAGTTTAAAGAATACAGAGTCATAATGAGTCATGCATCGGTTTAGGCGAGTTATTCGAGAAGATAGGTGTATTGACTGCAAACACTCGATTATCAAGATTCGGAAATCAGTGTCTGATGACCCGCAGTATCCCTACACTAGGCACTCAAAGACAGCAACAAGGATAGTCCCATCACCTCAAATCTACATTACGGTGCTTTTGTTGCCTTTGTGTATATTTCTATTCATTTGTTTTACTGGCATTTATCAGAAACAGTGTTAAACACTACCCCTAAACTAGGCATTTAAGCAACTCGCAGTTGTTGTTTTAATCTGAGCTAACAATCTCCTTATTTATAATAATGAGTAATATCTATATAAACACATGAAAAATAAGTTACTGTAACTAATTGTTCTTTCCCCTCAAACTTATGCATAGATGAACTATGCCTGTAACCAGAAATATTCAGAAACATGAAGGCCTTGATAATTAGAAGCAAACAGCATTTCTTGTAATTATCGAGTCATCTGTATTCCAATGGTAGTTGAGGTGATTCTTTGAGAGGCCTTGAGGAAGAGTTCAGCAAGTGTTGTGTTTAGCCAGCTATTTTGAGGAATTACATAAATCAGGGGACTGATATTCACTGTCAATCATGCCCACACCTGCGAATGGACTTTGAATAGGATATTCAGCCTTAAAGTTATTTCTTCATTAATATCAAGGTCATGATTCTTAAATATACAAACTGGTCAACTCATAAATATATATTAAACAAAAAACATAAAACCAGTGAAAATTCCAATCTAAAGATTAAGCCTGGGGTTAAATAAAACAAATTTAAAACACTCACTAAAATTCATGGCCTTCAAATTCTTCCAAAAGTTATACTCATAACAAATTGAAGACTATACTTCCTTTACCATGATGAACAATGGCATTTTAATGGGGAGAATACAGTTTGGACATTATTGCAAAGTGCAAAGGATACGATTTGATATCTGTCCATCTATCAAGCTGCTGCTCTTTACATCCTTTGCTCTTAAATGTTAAGATAAATGGACTATTGTACGTTTTGGGGGAGATTATTTCAAAATATATACAGAGGTAAACAAAAATATGAAGTTTGGAGAGACAAAAATTGAATGACAGTAAAAAAAAACTTAGAAGCAGGAAGACCGACCGCATAGGTACTACCCACACATTATCAGGTTAAAGCAAAACACATCTACGATTAAGTAGCTATATCAGTTATTTCTTCTTAAGCATTCTCTCTAGTCCAACTTTTTATTTATTTATTCTTATTTATTTTCACAATTTTTGAGATCGCAGCTGGTCTGTTGGGAACGTGCATTATTAAAGCCATAGGTTATATTATCGCATTATGGTTCCTTTCCATCTGTCTTATAACTACTTCATTGAATATCTATGCAGTCAGCAGTAGCTGAACAAAAGGGTTTCTCTGAAGTGGCAGCTAATGCCATACCTTCATCCGATCAGTGCCTTCAAAGTACCATAGCGATATGAGAAAAATAACTTGTTAATCTAATTTAGAATTGGAACAAAAAGAAATGCTGATGTCTGGTACAGTGGGGCAGTTTGGAGCAGCTATAAAGAAGCATTCCTGAGACTGAGGCACCGGAGTTCTGGCTAGGCCTGCCGAATATCAAATCCATCTGGAAATTCAAAGAACAGAGTCAATTTACAGTCATTAATTACCTCAATTTAGGAACATATGCCGTTATTTAGTCTTTTTTTTTAATGTTCTCCTCTGAGGAGCACTAAGATTAAAATAAATCTGAAGAACCACCTTTTGCTTTGCTTACATGATCAGAGAAATGGTTCAGTAATTGTCTGAACTTCTCATGATTAAGTAATAGTTTATAGGTGTAATGTAAAGGTGTAACTAAAACAAAAACAAAAACAGATATGGGATGGTACATCTTTCTCCGTGTACATAATCTGAACTGATAATCAGGGAAAGATGCAAGTAAAACTTGGAAGAAGAACTTAGTTGTTCTTCTTGAAGCTGCCATCCATTTATCTTGGCATCAAGACCTTGTCCTAGACTTTTTTGTGAAAACACCCTACATAACAAGCAGAAAACAATGTTTTCACTAAGTGGAAGGGATTGAATCCATATACAGCTCCAAATCCAAATCAGCATCTCTACACGTATTCCAACACAGGCACACCTCATTCTATTGAAGGAGATCACCTGAACCAAATCTTATTTAACGAGGAAAAGTATAAAAGCCACTGCTGTGGTCATCACTATGCTCTTGCAGTAGGACCAGCTGGATGGCAAAAACAGTTTTACAGTACCTCAAAAGTAATTGGAATCAAAAAATAACTATTTACCATGCCAAAAGAGAGGAAAAGGGAAGTTTTGAGTGAGGAAAATTAGGGTTCAATTCTGGCTTTACTGGCAGAGGGATACAGTGAGTGTCGGGTTGCTTCCATCCTTAACATTTCAAAGATGGCGGTTCATAAGAACAAGTTCAAGCAGCAGACATTGGGGACAACAAAGCTACAGACTGGCAGATGGCGAAAACAACTCTCCACTGACTGGGATGACCACCAACTCATCCGAATGTCACTCAACAACTGTAAGATGACATCAAGTGACCGACAAAAAGAATCTTCGAAACAGGCTCCTAGGGGCAGGGCTGAAGTCGTGCAAAGCTAGAAAAAAGCCCTTCATCAATGAGAAGCAAAGAAGAGCTAGGCTGAGGTTTGCAAAAGACCATAAGGATTGGACCGTAGAGGACTGGAGTAAGGTCATCTTCTCTGATGAGTCCAATTATCAGCTTTGTCCAACACTTGGTCGTCTAATGGTTAGACGGAGACCTGGAGAGGCCTACAAGCCACAGTGTCTCACACCCACTGTGAAATTTGGTGGAGGATCGGTGATGATCTGGGGGTGCTTCAACAAGGTTGGAATCGGGCAGATTTGTCTTTGTGAAGGACGCACAAATCAAGCCATGTACAAGGTTGTCCTGGAAGAAAACTTGCTTCCTCCTGCTCTGACAATGTTCCCCAACTCTGAGGATTGGCTTTTCCAGCAGGACAATGCTCCATGACACACAGCTAGGTCAATCAAGGTGTGGATGGAGGACCACCAGATCAAGACCCTGTCATGGCCAACCCAATCTAAAGACCTGAACCCCATTGAAAACCTCTGGAATGTGATTCCGAGCTGCTTGAATTGTTGCGCCAGGAGTGGCATAATGTCACCCAACATCAATGTGATAGACTGGTGGAGAGCATGCCAAGATGCATGAAAGCTATAATTGAAAATCAGGGTTATTCCACCAAATATTGATTTCTGAAATCTTCCTAAGTTAAAACATTAAAACATTAAAACATAAAACATTTTCTTTGCATTATTCAAGGTCTGACAACACTGCATCTTTTTTTAAAATTTTGACCATATGACACAAATGATACAAACGATACAAATGACAAAATTTGTACTTGGAATTTTGGAAAAATGTTGTCAGTAGTTTATAGAATAAAACAAAAATATTAATTTCACCCAAACATATACCTATACATAGTAAAACCAGAGAAACTGATCATTTTACAGTGGTCTCTTAATTTTTTCCAGAGCTGTATATGAGTGTTGCTCATATACAGCTCTGGAAAAAATTAAGAGACCACTGTAAAATGTGGAAGGCATGGAACTGCCAAAGACATAGGCCTACTTCAATTTTTGCTAATTTCTGTTTTTTATGTTCATTGATAATTAAAAGTCGATTGATGAATATTGAGAAAACAACTTCATCCTTCACAATCAAAATGAAAAAGTGCCAAAACTACCCCCCATTTTACTTAATGCATCCTAAGAAACTGACAATAATCTGGTGATACATAGGAGCGTTAACAGTGAGAATGTTTCATAAGACTGAAACATGTGAAGCAGCATTGCCCAAGGAAATAATTCTGAACAAATTACTGGTCTCAGTTTGAAGAGCCACCTCTCTGGAAACAGGCCTCACAGAAAGAACAGCGGTATTGCTGCGAGCTACGAGCAGAGCATTGTCCTCTGAATAAACAGTATTAGGACAGGTCACTCAGAGGTCCCAGCTTTTTGATGGGGATTTCCTCAGTACACTGGGCTGTAGGTTATACTTTAATTCAGAATGTATAAGTAGTAGCAAATGCAGTTTCTGAAGCACGACTTATCTAAGGAAATCCACATCGTCTTGTAATCCTGTGTACCATAAATCCCTGTGACAGAAGTTTACTGCAAGCGACACAGCAATACAAAATCAGGTTTTTATCAAATTTTTAAGACTAACACTATACTTAATTTCACCTATATAGTAGGAGTTGCAACTTGCAGATATTATATAGGGTATACAAATAGAGTGAGAGAGAGAGAGAGAGAGAGAGAGAGAGAGAGAGAGACTGTAGACTAGCAGTCACAATGATAAGAAATTAAATTGTACTAAGAAGAGTTATCCAGACCTCAATTACTGGTTCATACAAAAATTAAAACTGTCTCACACTGCAATTTCACTCCAATTACTCCCATTAAACTATTATCCCTTATAAGACTGTGAGCTGCCTTGACTCCACAGAAGAACAGAAATTGTAATGCCTGTGTATTTTCCATAGTTGTCTTTCAAAAGTAGGGCTTTTGAGAAATAAGAAAAGAGAAATCTTTAAAAACACGGACTACAGACCATAATTATCAAATTGCCGCAAAATTGTTAGCTTTTAAAAAAACAGGCAAGTCACATGAATGGAAACAACTAAAAGAGAAGAGACTGTTCAAACTTGTAGATCTTTCCTAAAGTAACAAATTGCCGAAGAGATATGGTTGAGAACTGCTTTGATGGGCAAAGCTGCAAACCAGAAATCCTTGTTGACAGTCCAAAACAACCAGGATGGGCACTTAAGCATAACGTATAACATTCAAAAGAACATTACTGACTAGATCAAATTAGGGAAAGAGGTGAGAGACCATAGTGTAGTAGTGAATAGAGTAAATATGAAGATTTTGTATAGTTCTGAAACATACAAGATACAGGAAAAACTTAATTTCATTCCTCAATACCATGTAATGTCCTCAGAAGGATTTGTTGTTAATCATGACACTTATTATTGACCCAAGATAAAATTAATTGTAATACCGTAAAACGTCAATTTGCCAAATAACTGCAAGAAGCCACGGCGTCAATTGGAGACCGGCGATTGTATTAAACATTCATAAATAAAAAGACATCAAGGACTCATGCAGGGTAGGAAGGGCCTTGAAACATTGCTTCACTGTAGAAGTAGGTGAATAGGCCAGGATTTCTTTTTTAATTATTATTATTTAATAGTTTGCTTTCCAAAGATGTAAATTCAATGTATGGTGAACTATACACTGGATTGAAAACAAGATACTGTTAATTGTGTTAGCAGTCTAAAATTCGATATACTGTGAACTCTCTCTAAATAAACAAAAAGCACTTCAACACAACTGTGGAAATACGCTTTAAACCAAACCATCAACATTATACTTCATTAATGCATTGTTTATGTCGCAATTAACAGCAATACAAATATACAGGAATATATGTTTGTGTGTGTGTGTGTGTGTGTGTGTATATATATATATATATATATATAGTTAAAGTGAGAAATAAATTAATTTAAAACATGTGATGGTGTTTTTTTTTTAATATACGGTATATATATTTACTAAAAACAAGAAATATGCAAAAACGAAAAATAAAAGTTTACGTAAATATGTTGTGGAATGTTCTTTCAAATGTGTTATACATTTCCCTTTTCTTTATTTATAAAACATTGTCAAGTCTGTTTTGTAACCCGGCGTTTATTATTGACCGGCTTTTGTTTACATCATTATGCAAATCAACCCGGCGCCCATTGGAGACAGGCTGCTATTTGAGACCTAGCGAGTATTGGAAGTTTTACGGTATATTGTATATTTTATAATACATTATTCTTAAGTACAAATCGGGTTTTTCTGTCTCTTTTAGTCTTAAAACATGCTCAAGAGCTGGTTGGAAAGCATGGCATAAAAACCTAATTTAACATGTTTGGGGATGCAAGCCCCCCATTAAAGCAATACATGCACTCACACAACATGAAAACATACATACATACATACTTAGACAGATAAGACAAAATTCCCAAGGTTACGATGAAGTTTCCATTAAACTCCAAGTTCTCATACAGATTATGGAGAGGGCAGAGAGGGCCGGAGTTTGTGAGCTTGTCTGCTCTCCGAGAGAACCATTTCCACTCGGTTGGATTACCTCTCCCATGCTGCTTCAGAGCAGCGAAGCAGGAAATGATCCTCACAGGCTCCTGTGTATTCAGATCTTTTAAATGTATTCATCAACCTCTTGTCTGCTTGCCCCAAGTTCCAAGGGAATCCTGTTTTCTTGCTGGGTTTAGACAGCTTGCTGCAAGAAAACTGTTTGATAAGGGTAAACTGATCTGGTCTGAGCAAGTTTTATTCATTTATTTTTTAGCAACAGTCCCTAAATTGAATTGGAGTCTCAAATAATACAATTGTACTCACATTAAACTGCAGTCATAGTGAAACTAATGTGAAAGCACATGTTTATGTTGTACTTACCCTAGAGGTAGATCAAATCAATACCATTCTGCAAATATCTTGAAGTCTGTATTACACAAACCATTAGTTTGTATGTACTGATATTCTAGTATCTGCCTTTCTGTGATTTACAATTTCATAAACTAAAATTACATTAAAAGTCCAGTTGCACAGCATTGTGCTGTTTCCTCTCAGACAATAAAATAAATGAGGGCAGTTTAAACACCCATGCCTCTGTTCTCCATGCTCCCAAGAAGGCATTGCAAGTTCTGCTCAGTGACAGGTATGTTACAACAGGTTACTACGAAATATTACACTTTACAGAAAAACTAAAACAGGAATTAATTTATTTCAAATTTGGGGGATGAACTAAAGAAAATGCAGTCAATCAAATTACTTTAAGTCAATATCATCTGATTAGGAAGATGCGGAAACTGTTAAATTTAAAGTTACAAAAATCAATAATGTTTATAATACCTCCAAATAATTTTTGCATGGATTCAGACTCACAATTTAAGTAACTTATATGTGCTCAACATGACTTTGGCGTAGACGTTCCAAGGAACACGTCCACCACTTAATGCCATACAAATGTTCCCCTAGCTTCTGCTCACCCCAATAAAACGGTCATGAACAGTTAATAGTTGCAAAGACAGGAAACACATCTTTCTATCTGTATCTCAGATGTCTGTTATTGTTTTGTGGTTTGATTTCTCCAACAATAAGTAGATTTAATCCAGTGTAATCATAGATCCCATTAAACCTTCTAAATGTTGTGCTTATTAATACAAAGACATTATATCCAGGTTGATTTATGAAGACATGGGAGCTAGCTATAAATACAGCATTGCTCTTGAAAATGTGCAATGAACAGCATATTCCTCTTCTGAAACACCTACCCATTTCTACCTTATTTGTCTATGTTCCTCAAGCAAAACACTCCCTCTAGTGTTTGCAGGGTGCACTGCCTCAGGTCAAATCAAGGAAGGAAGGAACAGTGACTGACACTGAAGGGACAGTTCTAACCCATTCCTCATCTCATAAATAATGAACATAAAGTGCCAGCCAGGTTTAGTGCCTGCAGGCAGAGTGCCCTGTGATTGCCTAATTGTTTTAAGAATAGTAGTAGGAGTGTTTAGCGTGCTCCGAAAAATATCAAGTACAGAGGAATACATATTGTAATGTAACATTGTAATGTACTCATAATTAAGGTGACACAATCCGGCCAGTATGTTTGGTTGATTTTGTCTATTTGTTGTGTTATTTGTGCTGTATTGGAGTGTTGCATTCTGACCACTCAGAACCTGGCTGGGGCTCTGATGTCAGCAGTTGAGAGGTAGGCCAGAGCCTCGTCTGAAGCAGATTGCAGCAGAGCGGAGGGAGAGATTGCTCACGGTGCTGAAGCTAACAGCGAGAGCCAGGCCCACTGAGCCGAAGAATGACAGAGAAAGGACCCCAGGCTGCCAACATCAACTGTATTAGGGCTCGAACTAATACAGCATCCCTCCCCTAACTTGGGAAAGCAATCCAAAGGGACTCTGGTTTGAGTCTGTATTGGTGCTGCCCATTTTGTCTTTAGTATATAAGTGGGTGTTATCATTTTGGAATAATGTTATTTACATATATAAAACAGTGTCACTTTTAAGTCAGAATTGCTTAATCATTAAACGTTTATAATGCAATCGTTTTATAGGTGCAAGAACTGTGTATGTCATGAAAATTATTTGGATTGAAAATATACTGGTAAATAATTTAAGTAAAAAGAATGAGACAAAAATCCATTATTTTCTGCTCAAAATTGCTCCACTTTCGCACATTTCCTGTAATCTGGCACATCACAGTCCTTAAGAACCTCAAGAAGTTAAAATGTTAGTGCTTCTGAGAAACCACAAAGACAACACCTTTGAATCCAATTAGTGTAGCATATGAAGTTCATGATCCCAATGTTATTCACAGGGTTAAATATTGAAGAAAAAACTGCCTTCAGATCAAAACACTGGTTTTGTGTCCCTCTTGCAGAAAGGAAGTGATTACTAAAGTCCCATAGGTTTTACTTTATACCATCCTTATAAAATGATTCAATAATTAAAGTGTGTAAACACACACATGAAATAAAAACATGTTGCAAACCTAAATTTTCCATTACTTAATTGAGCAATGACAGATAAGGGTTCTCCAAAGGCATACAAAACCATGCATTTTATAACATCTGGTACAGTATATGAGTTTTTAAAGCAGTTAATTAATATTTCTAGAGTTATTTTTTTAGACTCTCAGCAAAAGCACATTCATAATGTATGATTTATGTAACTGGCTTACTTTTATTTAAAGGTTATACAACTGTGTATTCCCACTTTCATTGTTAAACGCAGGATAAGAATCAATCTCCCTGTCACTGCTATGTAGGTAATAATCTTAACTACAGTAATCAATGTTATTACCTTTTATTAAGAAGTACACTGGATATAATTAGGTGGGTTGCTGCAGACTCAAGTCCTCTTAGTTATCGGTGTTAATGCCATGAAGTTGTGTCATTATAGGGAATAGCTGACCATTACATTTGCTTTTCCGATTAAGAAATTACATACGCCTGTAATTTAAAAGGATCAAACTCCAACAATTAGGTAAAACTGCTCACAAACAGCCAACAGCTGATTAGTATTGTTAATTTGTTCAGGAAGAGTCTATGCCAGTTAGGGCCAGAAATTAGGCTAATTTCCAAGAATAGAAAAGAAAAAAGAAAAAGAAACATTGAAATAAACATATGGATTACATGAAATACAATAAAATACAATAATACAATTGTGCCATCAGATTATGTAGATATTATATTATTTAACCTTACAATTTCATATGTATTGCTTTTTTGGGGCAACATTCTTATTCCAAGTGTTCTGGAATTAAAACTAACGTAAAGTCAGAAATCATGTTAAAGGCAATTCTTGTATCATTCAATTATTCTACTTGTAATCCATTAGTATAACTAAGAATTGCAATGTGTACATAACATATTATGTAAAAATGTCTTGGTAGAAACAGACTGAACTGAACCAAAGGAAATCCAAACAATACCCACTACATTGGTCCCTGGTCAGTGTGAAGACAGGTTAGTGTTACCCATCTTAATAGTGCCTTGTGAAATGTCTTCAACAAAACAAATCTGCAGTGCAAAGAGTTTTTCACACTTATGTTTAAGGAGAATGTTGATCACAGAGCAGTGGCTACTGAAATACATTCAAAATGCCGGGATATTTGTCCCTGTTTACATGACTACAAGTTGACATTTTTGTATACAAACTCAAATTGCATTTCTCTACAGGTGATCAGTCAGTGAACTTACAAAGAAGTCTTGTTGTAGGAAACTTGACTGAAATTCATACATATTGAATAAAACAAAACATAAGTGCTAAAGTCCACAAGAAACCTGTCTTTGCTGTCATTTTCTCATTAAATATATACATGCCTTTCACCCAAAACAGTATGTCTGCCAAACCAACAGAAATCCCCGTGTCTTAAATTCACAACTTCCATCCAAGAACATAGCAAAGAAGGTGTAACTCCAAAAGTTTACATGGCATTCCATAATGAATTACGAAGACTGTAATGAAGCCGAGGGACATGTACTTGCATAGTTGGATATGCCTAAAACATTAAATTCACAAGCCAAATTTATATCCTGTATCCCTTTCTGAAGCTCAATTAAACATTTAACAGCATCATGCAATTGTTAAAATGTGGATCCTCTTACAAGATCACTTCAGTTGGCTTTTCCATTAAAACATTGCAGGTTTTATCTTGTTCCTAGACTACAATACAAACACAGGATGTGGGGAATGTATTGAACAAATGTTCATGTACAGCAAATGCATGGGTGTGGGAACACACATTGAATGGAAACTTTTCCGATACAGCTTCTTTATGAGAAGTAACATGTCCAACCCAGGTTTTACTATTCCTCCACAATTACTTTAGACACAGTTAGGGGTTTAATCCTTTGTGTTTTTCACATGAATGATTTATTGCCTATGGTTCTGTCTATTTACTACTCTCCCTGGTAAAACAAATAGCCTACATTAACTAGGCATTGTAAGCTCATAACTGTTACAAGCTGCAATGATTAGTAAATTTGACTCTACTACGCTGTACCTCCAGACCAGGGGTGTCAGACTCCAGTCCTGGGGGGCCGCAGTGTCTGCTGGTTTTTGTTCCAACAGGGGCTCCCAATTACTTAAAAAATGTCATGATTAACTCAGTTGGGCTGATCTAAAACGGTCATATTTTATGTTTATAGCCGATACCTGACAATGTGTTGCTGACTCAAAAGCTTGAACCGACAGAACATGTCAGAGTCTGGAGAGAAGTGTTCAATTCATTCAGTTAATTGTTTAATTAAACCAATTTAGGAGCCAAGAGCTGGGCTGGAACAAAACCCCCCAGACGCAACTGCAGCCTTCCAGGACTGGAGTCTGACACCCCTGCTCCAGACAGAACAGGAGTTTAAGATGCACCTGTCATGTGAAGATGGTGGAAAGGTAAGAATTGGCACCTCTAAATAAATCCTGTATAGAATTATACTTTCACTGTCTAGGTATCTAATGTCTCCATCTCAAGAGTAATACTAATATCACTATGGAAACAGCCATAGAAGTTAATGTAGCATTATTGGGCATTGTCAAAGCAGCAGGTTTTTAATACATTCATCTGTTTTGAATATATTCAGTCAAAAACAAAAGCAGAGGAGGCTATAGTTGTACATTTAATACAAAATTTAGGCCTATATACAGTGAGGGAAAAAAGTATTTGATCCCCTGCTGATTTTGTATGTTTGCCCACTGACAAATAAATGATCAGTCTATAATTTTAATGGTAGGTAAAATGCATTTCAAAAAAGTTATACATTGATTTGCATGTTAATGAGGGAAATAAGTATTTGATCCCCTATCAATCAGCAAGATTTCTGGCTCCCAGGTGTCTTTTATACAGGTAATGAGCTGAGATTAGGGGCACTCTCTTAAAGGGAGTTCTCCTAATCTCAGCTCGTTACCTGTATAAAAGACACCTGTCCACAGAAGCAATCAATCAATCAGATTCCAAACTCTCCACCATGGCCGAGACCAAAGAGCTGTCCAAGGATGTCAGGGACAAGATTGCAGACCTACACAAGGCTGGAATGGGCTACAAGACCATCGCCAAGCAGCTTGGTGAGAAGGTGACAACAGTTGGTGTGATTATTCGCAAATGGAAGAAACACAAAATAACTGTCAGTCTCCCTCGGTCTGGGGCTCCATGAAAGATCTCACCTCGTGGAGTTTCAATGATCATGAGAACGGTGAGGAATCAGCCCAGACCTACACGGGAGGATCTTGTTAATGATCTCAAGGCAGCTGGGACCATAGTCACCAAGAAAACAATTGGTAACACACTACGCCGTGAAGGACTGAAATCCTGCAGCGCCTGCAAGGTCCCCCTGCTCAAGAAAGCACATGTACAGGCCCGTCTGAAGTTTGCCAATGAACATCTGAATGATTCAGAGGAGAACTGGGTGAAAGTGTTGTGGTCAGATGAGACCAAAATCGAGCTCTTTGGCATCAACTCAACTCGCCGTGTTTGGAGGAGGAGGAATGACCCCAAGAACACCATCCACCGTCAAACATGGAGGTGGAAACATTATGCTTTGGGGGTGTTTTTCTGCTAAGGGGACAGGACAACTGCACCGCATCAAAGGGACGATGGACGGGGCCATGTACCGTCAAATCTTGGGTGAGAACCTCCTTCCCTCAGCCAGGGCATTGAAAATGGGTCGTGGATGGGTATTCCAGCATGACAATGACCCAAAACACACAGCCAAGGCAACAAAGGAGTGGCTCAAGAAGAAGCACATTAAGGTCCTGGAGTGGCCTAGCCAGTCTCCAGACCTTAATCCCATAGAAAATCTGTGGAGGGAGCTGAAGGTTCGAGTTGCCAAACGTCAGCCTCGATACCTTAATGACTTGGAGAGGATCTGCAAAGAGGAGTGGGACAAAATCCCTCCTGAGATGTGTGCAAACCTGGTGGCCAACTACAAGAAACGTCTGACCTCTGTGATTGCCAACAAGGGTTTTGCCACCAAGTACTAAGTCGAAGGGGTCAAATACTTATTTCCCTCATTAACATGCAGATCAATTTATAACTTTTTTGAAATGCGTTTTTCTGGATTTTTTTGTTGTTATTCTGTCTCTCACTGTTAAAATACACCTACCATTAAAATTATAGACTGATCATTTCTTTGTCAGTGGGCAAACGTACAAAATCAGCAGGGGATCAAATACTTTTTTCCCCTCACTATATTGATTCCCTTATTATTTATCCCCTATTCAAAAAATATATGTAGAACCCAACATTTGCTTTTCAAATAGTCATCGGATTAATTTAATTTCTGTGGTGGTTTCACAAACAATGTAAGACAGGGGAACGATCACTGAAGCTTAACTTACAGCAAACACAATCTTGCAACAACTGCAGTAATTTAATTTTAAAAATTGCTTGTAAATCAATGAAGCAATATAGATGTTGGAAATTTAGATGGTGCAAATTTAAATCACTGACATTTGAGTCTGGAAAAAATAAATACCAGCTCTGTCAGAGCTCAATTATATTATTTTGATATTGTAAGCCAGGTGTACATATGTTAGGACTTTATCCTAGTGGTTCTAGCTGATAAGGTAGATACATATTAGCACGTAGTTCGGATATGCATACTTCACTGTAGCCATTTTAAAAAGCAGGCTGATTTAATAATTTAGATGTAACCAAGGAAAGTTATTTCTGTTTTACTGCTCTGCATTGTATCATTATGGTTCAGTAGAGCGTCCTTTAAATCCCTGATAATGGCATCAATAATTAAAATGTAATTCAACCAAAACAATAATAATACATTTTTATTTTTTGGGAGTGAATGTTTTTGTTGTACAAGGTAATATATTCCTAAGTTGCAACCTGGCAGACACGGTCATGCCATAGTATGGATATGATTTATTTTGAGAGACTGTACTTTTTTATGAGCCCATTGCAGCTGGATTCTTCTGAAAGACCAATTGAGAAGTAGACTAGAAAGGGAACGAGCTGAAAGGCACAGTGACTATTCTCCAACTGGCTTGGAAGCATACTGTCATAAGAATGTTCTTTGATTAAAACAAAGCTGCCTACATTGTATTTCGTGACAATAAGGATTGGGATGCTTAAGGAGAACAGTATCGTAAAAATCTAAATGAAAGATAAAAGGGAGCGTTAGTTAAATTAACGGACCGCAGCATGTTTTTATGGCTTCCAAGGATCTCTCTCATATCAATATCCTGCTAGTTCATTTTAATTAGACAAAAGAGTGAATTCATTGCAGCTCCTGTGGTGCAATATGTCTAAGGGGTTATATGTCAGCTGCAATCACAAAATAGGCTGAAATATAGTAGTAGGGTGTTGCATGTAGGTATGTTTAAAACATTTGTTTTCTCAGTTGTAATGACATTATTTGTATTCTTAATAGTAGTAGTGGTGGTAGTAGACATAATTTCTAAAGAGAAATGGAGGAAGCAGGGACAATTAATACTTTTTTGACTGCATTCCATTGAATATTACATTCACACTTCTTGGTCAATTTCAACATTCGGCTTCAAGTTGCACCAGACATGGGGTCAAATGCAAATGCATACAAAACACTGAACTATTTACTGTTTGTTTTTTTTAATTGTGGGAAAGCTTCAGAATTAGCCTATTCCAAATGCACTGTAATAACTGCCTGGAAATTTGACAAAGTTTAAGCCCTCTTCATCAAGTTGAAATATGTAAATCACACCTCTCTGGGAGATGCTCAACTAAAACCCACCTGTTCATAAGCACCTCAACTTGTGAAGTAAAAATATTCTTAATTATATGATTACAGTGTGTACATTGCGATTGAATAAACTGACCTTCTTGTATTTCACTTTGGATGAAGGCCAAATCAATTCTGTTAATAAATGTTTTACTTACATCAATTAAATATGGAAGTATGTTTGAAATGCATTTGGTAACTGCAATTGTATTACTGTGGGTAGTAAAGGCCTCACATTTGCATTTGCATTTGATCCACTATTTCAACAACATTAAGTCATTAGAAATTGCATTTAAATGCATTTGACCTCATGTCTGGTGGCTACTAGGAACTGTCAGCTCAGACAAAGTTAGGTCACTTTTAAGTCACTTTTCTACTGAAAAAGAATGCTGGGTAGAACCATAGTACCAAGAAAATTAAGAACTTAATTGTCTGCACTGCTGTGAGATTCTAGCCCAGTGAGTTCCACATAGTAATTAAGTATTTTTCAAAGCGTCTGCATATAAGCTGTGGACTGTCAGGTTTCATATAGTCACATTAGTGTGCCATTAACATGAAACATTCAAGCAGAACTGGGTATTTAATACAATTTGGTTAAAACATAAAACATGCACTTTCTTTTCAAAGCCAGTCACAACCTCATAAGCAATCTCCTTTTCAGTTACATCTGCCTTTTACATAGATTTTGAATGGGACCACTTCACATATAGTTATGGTAAGAATTTGATCAACCTTAATTGTCTTAATTATTAAATAAAATTAAAACAAACTTTTGACATAAAAACGCCAGAAAACATGACAGGACATTCTCAAACTATTATTAGCTAGACTTACAGCAAACTTACAACTTAAAAATGTACAGAAGAATACAGGCCTTTTATTAACTGTAACTATGCATTTAAATTTAAAAACTGAAGGATGCTTCTCATCTGTTAAAAAGAACAGTTAAGTGGCATTAAAAATATATTTGTCTGGGTGAATGTGAATTGTTTTCACCTCAGAGATTCTCTTTATCTGACTCATGCTGAATTCAATTCCCACTGCCTTAGACTCATTAGTGCCTCACTTCATTGCAACCATGAACTGCGTGCATCGGAACGGATGGAAAACAAGGACAGTTGGTTTGAGTATTCAGTTTAACGACCATGGGTGTAACACTGCTTTTTGTTAACTTTCAAATCAGGAAAAACAACAACCCGTGTTCGATTGATTTCACTTCACAAACCGGAGCAAACCCAACTGAGCGAGTTAGAAGGGTAGCAGCTGACTGCTGCCCGCCTGTCTTCCTCAGAGCTGAAAAATCCACTGTTTGGGTTGATGGTTATGAGAAAAATAAGGATCTGACTCACAGTGAGAATTCATAATAAGTGCTCAATTAGGCTAGATTGATGAATAAAGCAATCTCTTATTTGCAAAGGAAAAGAAGATGACTGCTGATTACTAATTATGAAAATAAAGAACGAACGAAAGGAGTGCATAAAGAATTGGCAACATGCTTACTTTTCTTCATCAAATAAGATGAGGGAAAAAAACAAATGCAGCCTCTGAATCCATTAACCAACTTTAGGGGCACCGCGGCCTGTCTGTTTGAGTCCAGCTGTTTCTACTGTTGCTCAGGTGCACCTCCGCCGGTAACCAAACTAATTTCAACTTCCATTTTTTTGCAGTACAGCTTCCCTTTAAGACCCTATAGAGCATCAGCTGGAGGTTAAAGTATAAGTCTCTAGCCTTAAAACATAACATCCCTGAATAGACCACTTAGAAAAGCAAATTGTCAATGAACTGCCACTGTGGACTCCATGGCTAAGTTGGTATTGCTGTTCCTACAAAGCAGTTCCACTGGGTGAGCTGGGAAAGAAAGCCAAAGCATGCTAGTGCATGGGAGCCCGCCCAAACAGCTGCCTAATACTAACCTCTGCTGTGGTTAAATAGAGGACTGTAGGCTCTTTTACACCATCCATAAGCATTTAATTCATCACACACCAAATCAGGATGAGACCAATGAAGATAAAGTGCTACACTGGGACAGCAGCAGAGGACACACTTGAGTAACGAATCCCTCACAGGGGAAACATCCCAGATCGCACGCCTCAGTCTTACAATTATTATTAAAGCCTTGCAGGACAGCACTGGGACTACAGACACACACACTGTAAAAGACGAGAGTGCGACTGAAACCACTGCAAACAAGAGTGCATACATTTCAAATGAATAATTATGTTGTTGTTGTTTTTTTAACTATTGTTCACTATCCACATATTATGCACTGAACTACTACTGCATAGGCCTACATTGTATTGGTACTTAAACATATTCAGCTTGATTTTGAGAAGGGGTAAGATCAGACTTTGCTTGCCAAGCCATTTTCTAAAGCCTGAGTTAAGCAACTAAATCAATTCATTTATATTATAAAAGGTGCACAACGTGGATGCCCAACATACCTTAAATAAACCCAAAAATGTCTGACCATTTCCTTATTTTGCCCCTCGCAACAATGATGTTGCTTCATCTTAAAAACGTTCTTCTCCGTGGATCACTTTCAAAACATCCAAATTCCACAGCCTTACTAAATTTACATCAGTTATTGCCCCCAAGAACCCAGGTGAAATTCTTACAGGGCTCTTGGTCCTGCAGAGTCCCACTATAATACTTCTATTTTTAGTTTTTCTTAGAGGCATATTGCTCACTGAATAAATAATGTTCTCCTGGAGTAAACCGTAAAACAAAACAAACGCTGTTGACTTTCCATAGCAAGTATATAATCGCAAGAATAAGGATATGGTAGTCAAGATTGGAGTAGACTGTCATGGGATATCCCTGAAAAGGAACACACAATCCCAAACCCACTTCTTCCAATTAAAATATTATCAATTACAATTGAACACATGCAGGTATTACAAAAGCCTCAACAATGATAACGAGATGAATGGTTCTGCTCCCTTTAATTCTATAGTAAATGTACTTCTAGTTTACTGTGGTAAAATTAGGGAAACCATCCTTGAAAAATGAAATGCTTGTTACCAGACTTATTCGTAAATCTAGAATTTCTTTTTTTTAGCATCAGGTCAAAAGCACAGGTCAGTCGCAATTCCCTGCTTGACCAGTGATCAATATGTGCTAAAACTGCACTGAGTGTTATTTTAAAGAATCCGAAAGGCGTCGGCATTTCATAATATGGTATTCATTTCATAGAAATGGGTTTAGAAATAAGTATTCGTTCATTGTATCTCGTTTAAATGTTATCACTGTGAAATAACACCTGTCCTTAGGCAAGTTCAGACGGGATTGAAACAGAGAAATGTTTTATAGGCGCCTGTGGGTATTTCTCTTGCAAAGCGCTTGATATCCTAAATCCCTAATGCCAAGTCCTTTTATTTCAGTAGCATCCAGTGTTTTGCTGAAGGGGAACACTATCGCCTGTGAAACCACTTTCAACTGCTCCACCTTTCGGTAAAACGGTGTAAACACACTGCGAAATTGGCAATTTCATAATGGTGATCATTTCATTTTGAAAGCAGTCCTTTTGTTAGCTTCTTTAATGCGGCTAAATCGCATTATTCAGAGAAGCCCAACAAACAGACAGTGTCCTTATAAACCTATTCTAATTACGCCCATATACATATACATCATTACCCAAACGTGAAAAACAACAATGAAATACATGTTTTAACGTTATAGGCTACTTCAATATGTACTGTCTTGTTTGAACATTTGTCTGTCTTTAAGGGAAAACTATTAGCACCCTTCGTTGGACTGCTGGTACAGTTTACTCTTCAGGAAAAAAAAAAAAACTGTTACACATTTTTCACAAATGATTAAATCCGAAAAACTACAATAACCAAAGTTCGGCATGGAAAAATTGTACAGCAGCAATGCGCACTGAAGCGTCCAAACAAGAAAGCAAATTTGTGATTTTGTTTGAAAAGTTTCCAGATCTCGGTCTACATGGCAAAAAAGATAGAAAAGGATACATTTTACTCTATTATAGATATATATCAAATGATTTGGTATTTTACCCTATATGTACCATCGGCACCTGTGCTTTAGTGCCATAACAGCAACAGTCCTGTAATTAATTAATGCCATAACAAAGGCCTCATAATCTCATAATCTAAGTGTTATCAATAGGGAAAATACTGTCACCTACTGCTGCTGGAGGTGATCGATTGAATTTTTGCAGTTTCAAATATGATATATAGGTTTATAAAGAAGAAATTAAAAAAAAAACATGCAACAATGTGTGTTGTATGAAAACTGCTAGAGGCTTAAAAGCCATCTTTAAGTCTAATTTGAGAAAAAAAATACAAACAAAAAAGTTAAGCACCTGCAGATTTTTAAGGAGGGGGGGGGGTGGGTAAATGGAAGAGGCAATGTTGCAAACAAAAACAGTGGGATATGTACATTTATTTTTCTTTGCAAAGCTAATGTAATTTGTCTATTCCATTTTTGTATAGGGATTATATTCTATAATATCCCCTCACAACCTGTCCTACTGCATTGTATATATAGGTGGATCATTTCCGAGGCAAGGGTTTCCCTTTTTCCTTGGGGTTTTCACTCTTAACTGACGTGACGCAGAAATGGTTCACTTGACACCAGCATCATGTACAAGTCCTTCCAATCAACTTAATTGGCTGCAACTGCATCTGATCTGGTTCAGTTTAAATACAACTTAAATGATTGTTTTCATTGTCCTCCTTCAAATCATTAGCACAAATGTTACATGCCATTCCTGTCTTACCAAGGAACAACATTCATTTAGTTGGAGGAAGCGATAAAGATATATCCAATGTTTGTAATGCATGTTTGCGCTGCTGTGGCAAAACCTAATCTATCCAGACTGTAAAAGCGTGCTGTCGACCTGTCCATAGTCAATCACCCATTAGAAGTGTCATCTGGCCACTGTAATGTAGGAAAAAGTTTGCAGTTCATTGGGATAATTTGCTCACTGTGTGAAATAGACGGAACCACAATCAAAAGGCAATCAACAGCAGCAATGTAGTGTGAAAATGTGCAGCTGGTTAATGTAAGAGCTACAGCCAACCTTTGCGTGGCTGCTCTCTCATAATGTGCAGAAACCCTATGCACACAATAATGAAAGAAAGAGCGTGCAAATAACGGCACTTTTACAATATATAGATAGATAGATAGATAGATAGATAGATAGATATTATTTGAAATCAATCGGGATCGAAACTATGGGTTAGACTATGTTTACCACACAAGGGAAGTGTAAACTGGAGGTAAACAATGCACCTGTTACTGGAGCCACAATTTAAAAAGGCATATGTAACGGGACTGTTCATTTACTAATCCAACAATTGGACATGATGGGAAACGATTAGCGTGTATAGGTTTCACCTGCAAATTGCATTGCCTTAAACATGTTTTAAGTATTTCAACTAAATGCATAAATCCACTTACACTGCTGTTGTGTCCCGACCAGTGTACCATTGCCTGGTTATGTGCCGAATCCCCAGTCAGGGAGAAAGTAGTGCTGATCAGTTTCAGCTCATCTTGTCTGGGGTTTCCCAATACTTTGCTGTCCTCCCTGGTCCATTTGAACTCGGAGCGACTCAGTCTGTGTGCGTCCAGAGCCGGTCCAGTTTTCCTATCCTCCGGATGCGCTCCATCCACCAGCGCGCCACCCGTTTTCAGCCCCTCCGTTACATCAGACAGTTCGGGTTCACTCCGCTTTACCCTCATAGACCTGGTCTGGTTGTTGCCTTCGGGCAGTGAAAGTTTAGCCATGACTGATGTCCTTCTCCCCTGACTCTGATCCAGATCAGCCAATCTGACCTCCTCGTCTTTCTTTGCTCGACCAGGGGATGTCCCTTGGTCCTCCTCGGCCCCATTAGGACTATCCCCGGTCACTTTGGCATAAAGCGCATCCCTCACAGACAGAGGCATCCTCACACCCTGCGCCAATTTCAGCACATCCCCGGGCACAGCTGCATCCAAACCAAGTGCCACTCCAGTCTCCGAGCCAAGATCCCCGGGTGCTTCTTGCGATCCCCTCCCGATCCGCTCAGGAAACCGTGTCCCCGTCTCCTCTGCGTCCACTTGTTTGTCCCCAAATAATCCCTGCCGTTTCAGTGTAGCCGGCGCTGGGCATGAGGCGCAAGTTATCTCAGCCTGGGCATCCATCAGGACATGAACGGAGATCAGAAGCCAGGTCCACAGAGCCAAGTGCAAGCCTGGGCACAAGCCAGCCCCCTTCTCCATTGCTGGTAGGAATTGGGGATTTTTCTTCGCAATGCCCGCTTCCCGACTGAAGGAGAGCACAAGTCCCTCGAAGTTGCGCGATTGCTGCCGCGGCCGCCGTACCAGTGTCGGTTTTAAAAAAGTGCTTTTCAGCGAAACTGTTCACGTCCAAGGATCTGATCAAGTGAGCCGCCACATGGGGAGGAGCTGCGCTGGAGAGAGAGAGAGAGAGAGAGAGAGAGAGAGAGAGAGAGAGAGAGAGAGAGAGAGCAGTTCTCTAACAAACGATGTTTTTTCGGAGCTGCATCAGAAGGGTAATCGCCTCCTTCAGGCTCCCCCATAATAAAATACCCCTTTTCATGAAAGCAAAACCTGACAGGGCTGGACGTAAATGGCTCTGCTAATTTTATTTCCATAGCATTGCCTGTCGACAGTGCCAACTTCAAAAAATAGTTACATCAGACAGACCAGTGGATTAGGAGGCGCGCATCATTTATGAAAAACAAATATATATATATATATTTATACTTTGTAGGCCTACAATTAAGTGCATTACAACATAAAATAAACGCACCACTAATAATTACATTACTATTATTACCTGGAACGTGGCTATTTTATCTATGTTGTGGCGAAGTCAACTTGTCTTATTATAATATATATGTGTGTGTGTGTGTGTGTGTGTGTGTGTGTGTGTGTGTGTGTGTGTGTGTGTGTGTGTGTGTGTATGTGTGTGTGTGTGTGTGTGTGTGTGTGTGTGTATGTGTGTGTGTGTGTGTGTGTGTGTGTGTGTGTGTTTTCAAATACATCCTTAAATAGCTTTCGAGTTGCTTGCTCATTGTAGCCCATTTTATAAGGATCTGTAAACCATTTCGATTTTTGTCTAGGAGGCTGTAAAAAAATAAAATAATAGCTGGGGATTAAACAAAAGTCGCAGTCAATATATATATATATATATATATATATATATATATAATGCATGACTACATAAAACCGATTATTCCACATCACACTCAATCCAGCCCCGATGCCGGCAGGGAGGCTACATGGGACTGAAGGGGTTAACACAGTCGGGAGCTCATTGACGCGCTATTGAAGTGTGTGCCGGGGCTTTATTTGTAATAATGGCATTAATAATAAGAGTACGTCCTGTCTTTTGTGACAAATTGAGCATGCCGACTGACCGGCAGCAGTGCATGTTAAGCTACTGCCACGTATGTTAAAGACCTCTTAATATGTACTGAAGTCATTGGGATGAAAATCTATTGCTAATGAAATGACGAGTCTCGTTTAAATGCGAAGTCAGGGCGATTAAGTTTTTTTTTTTTTTTTAAATATCAATATCGTAGCAATCAAGACTTCAAAAAGCATATCTGATGTTAGAAATGCCTGACTGCTACGTGTACGTGTAGAGTATGATCTGTAACCCTTCTCCCCTGCTGGCAGCGCCCCGGTCTCAGCGAAGCGCCCCGTCCGTGTATATTCAAAAGAGATGCTCAATACACAGTCGCGTCCGTGTGGCGCAGGTGTCTGCAGTCCTGCACACATCTGCACTTTTCCTGCAATGTTATTGATTCAAAGGTGCAGATATGCGCAGAATCCGCGCAACAGGAACGCCAGTCCCGATCTGAACAGTGTTCCCGCCGGTCGTGGCTGTCAATCACTCAAGGTTAGCACGGCTTCGTAGGTCCCGTTAACTCCAGTTATTTGTGCATTTGGATTTATTTTAATGCAGTTCGTTTCTATTATGAAATGTAAACGAGTTGGAAAAAAGCGAAGCTCGCATTTGACAGCATTTTCACTTGCTTGCAAAAAAATATATATACAGTGCATTAGTATAGTATTTGTAGACGAACAGAGATACGGTATATACTTTACCTTCCTTTCACAATAATTGCAGATATTACTATAAGTAGTTTATATTTCAGTAAATTATCTTCGCAGTCTACACCGGCTACCTAAACACAGGACCCGCAGACTTCAACTGCTTATAGGTCGCGTACTAGTAGCACAGATTTCCGCAGATCTGCAGACTCCCACTGATCCCATTGGTGGAGTAGCGCAGATCCGCGCACAACTGCGGAAATCTGCGCTACAAGAACACGACCTGTATTTTCCCAATCGTTAAAGCATTGGTTTGGACTGAGATTCAACAACGTTTATGTACGTGGGTGTACGTGTACGTGTACGTGTACGCCAAGGCCGCTGCAAGTCGTAAACACGCCATGTAACATGACATGCATGTATAACTGGTTTCAAATAATACGGCTTTCATGTTTGTTTGGAAGAGAGCGAGAGCAATCCACCCACCAAGACAATGTATATATGTATTACAATACAATTAAAGATCA
The DNA here is from genome assembly GCF_036373705.1 of Amia ocellicauda. Classification (NCBI taxonomy): domain Eukaryota; kingdom Metazoa; phylum Chordata; class Actinopteri; order Amiiformes; family Amiidae; genus Amia; species Amia ocellicauda. Next base: position 5,463,993 of record NC_089869.1, on the reverse strand, counting down.
GGCAGAACAATTAAGCTAAATACATATTCAAATCAAATAAACTCACAGGACATGAAGGTCGGTCGTAGTATTGCTTTACGCCAAATGGTTGTATTCACCGCACCATTTTCGGTGTGTGTTGGTTGTTTTCAGGGCACGCATTTCAAATGAACTAATTTCAAGTTGCACCTGGGCTCCCACCTGTTTCAAAACTGGCTGCACACTGCCAATCTACATAACGGCTATATGATGCTATAATTCCCTGCCACATAGCTGTTGATCATGGTCAAGTGTAAGTAACAATTAGTCAGGCGTGCAGACCTGTAATGAAGTAGCTTCAGAAAACACAAAAGCTTCCCTAAGGTTCAAATATGACCTAACATTATGGAAGACGTGAGTTCAATATGGGCAGTAAATGTGTTCTACTTCCCTGTGCTTGGCTTTAGACAAGTGCTGAAATGCAAATATAATAATTGTAACTTCTGTGATATCACAGCAGTATATACTTATGTTTTTGTTTGTTACATATTTGCAGTAAGTAGTTCTTGCACAGAAGCATGGCACTTTGAGTACTCATGCATGACGAATTGTATTGATCTATATACTTGGGTATGTTGGAAGTGATTTATATCCCTTTAATGTATGAGGTAATTGAAGACTATTTTAATATTTCTTGACTCTTCATTAAACCCAATATCATCCTTCCTACAATAAAATAATTTCCACTGACAATTAATAAACAGTCAGTCATAAACAATTAAAAAGTACACTTTCCCTATAGGATATTAAATATATTGGACTCCCAACTACCTTATCTCCCAATAAACGGAAAAAATAAAAAATGATGGCTTGATGGCATGCTGCTGTATCATATCCCTTGTGGCTAGACTCACATTAAACTATAATTTTAAATTGCGTTTCTGTTATCCAAAGAGCAGTGTGAGCTATTGTTCATTTATTTTTCATCTAAGTATACAGTAGGCATTTGTGTGGTTGACTAACTGATTATATCCCTTCCTAACAAGTTGTAAAAATAATACATCTGCTCAATCAATTATTTAAAACATTGAAGACCGTTAAATAACAGAGTAAACCTGCCATGATTGGATCTCTCGCTGACTAATGAATGATGAAAAGTTCATACTTTACAATTCCCTGGTTTGGAACACAACACTGATAATTCATACAATCCTCCTACCTGCCACCATTGATTCAGAAGATTCGTGGCCAAGCAAACAACTGTATACCTTAGAGGTATATCTGAGAATCCTGCACAGCTTCACCCACTGATATTTGTATATTTATGGGTAGGGATCAATGGCTTCACCTTTGTCATTAATAAAATGAACTTTCCTGGTATTGCATCTTCCCCAAAGCAGTACATGGCAGCCTGCTTGCTTTGCGGAACTGCACAAATAGCTCAGAGCCAGCAGCACAATGATTGCAGACCAGTGAGCTTAAAACAAAGTACTGTAGGCCAGCCAGACGAGCATATGGGCTGGTCTGGACCTGCAAGTTTGACTGTGAGCATCCTCTCACCACATTAATAATGATTGGCTTTCCATCTAATGAAATGGAATGGCAATCGAAAGCGCCGCAGTGCAACCTTTTGTGTCAGCACACACCAAACCAAAGGTCTCAGTGCCTTTCCATGTCAATTTAGTTGGGGATCACGGACGATGGGATAGAGTACAAGCAGAAATTCAATGTTGACGTCAGGAGGCTACCATTGAGCTGGAAGACAATTGCTATGTGCAGCGCTGATTGGGCAAATACAGATTGCAGACTTCTTTACTGCTCGATAGAAGATATGGTTTCCTCACAAAGAAGAACCTCATTAAAGGATGGGGCCGTCGAAAGAAATGGGCAACGATCCTATTCTTGTCATGTCATGTTCACAATTCAGCTTTCTTCTAGGAGCAAGATGTATGCTATAGCAATTTGGGTATTTGCTTATTTTCTGTGTCAAGGAAGGTTTATAATCATCCATTCCCTCCACACCATACTGCAGACACTGTAATTCATGCAGCAGTCTCTCAAGCTGTGCAGAGATAGGCTGGAGTTGCAGAACTGGATATTCATAAAGAACATTTGTATTATATTTATCACCTTTTTCACTGTCTATGTTGGCATTAAAGCATAATATGCACAGTTCCTAAAACTTAAGTATGTGTTTTAGGTGTCTTGATGTGTGTGTTGCTATAGTGTATAGCCTACGTAAGATGAACTTTTCCAGATCGATTCTATCGAACATTTACATAGAAAACTTGCCAATTAATGGTTCAGGGTTTCAGGGAGTGTTGTGTATCCTCCTGGGTAGCCAAAAAACTACACAAACACTGATAATCTATTATTTCAAATCATAATAATGATCGGCGGAGTTGATGCTTGCCATTTTTAATTTCTAGTTTAAGGAATTGGAGAATCTTACAATAAAGGAATGGACTTATATTCCTCTGTCCTGCTGGAATCCCAATAGTTAAAAACAAAAAGGAATAATACATATGCTATTAGAATGTCCTCCAGATAACAGCATTTTGGGTGATGTACGTAGATCATGTTGACAATCTATCATTATGAGACTTAGGACTCTTTAGACATACACTTTATTCATCACTCTTTAAAATTATTCAGAACACATTGACATTAGGGAACAGAATCATTCATTCTCGCTTCAGAAGGAGGAAAAAAGTCTCATCTGTTTACGTCAAGACCTTAAGTGAAGGAACCCTGTATTGTTCAATAAACTGAGAGATCTCAATCTGGAGAAGAATGAACACGAGGCAGAAGTCTCTTTGTTTGACTTGACATAAGAAAATGGCACTGAGCAGCAGCAGCCTGACACATGGAACACATGGGCCTGCCAGGGCTTGGGAACAATGTGGGAATTGCAAATCCAGCATAGTGGGATGTGCAATATTTCGTTCAGTGAGAACAAATAACAAACCAAAAGGCCATGTGGAAGCTTTACAGTTCAGATTAATGGATTTGTTTCAGAGTTTCCCATATTCCTTTAAAACAGAGCCCATTTTCCCCTAGCAACTGACCTGGTAAAGTCAACACTTTCCTGAGCCAAGAGAAGCCACCACAGGATCCAGTCCCTGTGCTCTGAATTCTCCGAGTGCCAAATGTGACTGCTGACCACACTGACTAGTGCCCTTTCTGCAATATTGGGAGGAGGATCTGGCCTTGTGCCATAGTGCACATTAAAATACCTGACTAATCTAAGTATAATGAAACAAAAAAAAAAAAGCTTAATACTGTATTCATGTTCACAAGGAATAGACATTTATTAAAATCCTGTGCTCCTCTTACAATCCTGTGTATCCCAGAATGGCGTTTTTCGACACTGCTACCAAGGTCAGATGTAAAATAGCCATCTTTAACACCCCAGCTGGAAGATCTAGTACAGATGCACCTACGACTGGCTGTTGGAAACCAGATACTCAAGGCCAAATGCTTGGAGAGAACCAACAGTTTCACAAAGATAAAATAACAAAGGAGGATGGGAAGCCTGGCTGAAGAAACGGACCATTGTGTGTTTTGCAATCAAAATGGGGGAAGACAACATGCAATTGACAGTGCAGAATCTGCAGAGCTCAATTTCCATGCCTTTCATCCGTACACAATGTAAGAAGCACTAACTGTTTCAGGATGCAAATAAAAAAATACATTAAAAAATTGATTCTGGGAACGTCAGTGAACTCAGAAAGTGCTGACTGAAGCATATAAAAAGTGGCTAATTATACAGATCTCTCATAACAGTTTATTCAGTAGATAATACATTTAATGAATATTTAAATGAGATAATGTTGAGTGTTTAAACGGTCATTGCTACATTTATATGCATACGGGCACACCAGGCTTTTGGATTTTGTGTTTAGTTTATTAGTTGGACGAGGGAGAATGCCTTTTTAGTGCACTGAAGCATTAACATTGAACAGAGCTGCAAACACAGACAGAAATATACTGGTATGCTAGCATTTGTAATTTTGGTTTCATATTATTTATTATCATCTTCATAATATTGTCCTTTTGTCTCAGTCATCTTTACTAGAGGCGTATCTTCAATGTGTATTTGAACACAGTAGACAAGGTTGCCTCAATGTTAATAAATGTATCTTGAGAAAATCCAGGAAGTCAACTTGCCTTTCTATTGATGATGCCTAAAGTAAATCAAAGTGTGTCTTTGTCCTGCAAAATATAGTCTTTGAACAGCACCATTGTGCAGCTGAAACCCATTTGTTACAAAATACCCCTTTTGTGACCATTATATGGCAATATTTCAGGTCCCTTGTAAATGCTGGTAATGAAAATGAAATCTTCAAGCACCATAATGTTACCCAAGACAAAATTGCAGCTAAGTCTTGGAAACCTTTCAGCAAAATAGATTTCCTGACCAGACATTTGACAGACATTGGTGTTATGTCAGTTATAATGACATTGTCATTTCGTTCCCTTTCACTGTAGTTTGATTTTATGTTAGAACACAGCAAACGAATTACAGTGCTCTAATTGCAGTGAGATGTCAGATTTTATTTTCCAATAAATTACTACTTTTTTCCCCTCTCCCCCTTCCATTACTTTAATATATTGACATCTTTCAGTTTTTTTCACTACTGGATTCACCACTGACCAAAACAACAAATAACAGGAGTGGCGAGTCAGGGGTTAATGCAACAATCTGCGTCTCCCTCTAAACTACTTCGCTCCCACGTGGGGTTAACCTTCGACTCCAGAAACCACAATAATTCCCCAGTCAGATCCCCAAACAAACTGCCTCAGCCCCCAGCACACAGAATTGGCAGACAGACTGATTGTTATTTCAGTTATTTCAGGCCATTCTGAAGATATACGTACCAATTCTGACCATTTCCTCTCTAACATGAAAATATGAGTGGAGCACAGAAAACCCCAGGTACAGACAAGGAGAAAATTACCTTTATGTGGAAGAAACCTATGTTGTTGAACACTCAGAACAAACATGAACACCTTGTGTCCTTTCTGTTGCTATAGCCAAGAGTTTCATTATCTAAGAAGTCAGTAACCTCCACCTCAGTCCCAATCACAGAGTATACCTGGAACCATCTTAGTTTACAACTTATGTAAACACACACATATGCATATACACACATGTATGTACACCGCATGTATCTATATATCTAAGGTATGCATAGTTGTGGCATGATCTGTTTCAGCCAATCAAACTGAATTCTGTTATTTATGCTTTGGGTACAGAAGTACTGTGGATAAACTGTACAATTGCAGTGTTTCACATTTTGTTGAGTAGTTCTCATTTTATTAACCAATGTACTCAACCTCTCTCTCTTGCAGAGTTTGCATTATACATGCTATTTGGTGGAACCCTTAGGAGAACCAGCTGGTTAAAAGACATGAAGTACAGTATTGGATATCCAAAAGGAATCTTTAAGAAACTTGAATGATCGTTGAAAAGTGCCAATAACTCATGCATTATTAATTCCATGATCTCAGAAATCCAATGTATTTTTCCTCATGTATTGCAAAAAAGATTCTATTGTCACTTAATATAGCTACGGCATCGGGAGACATCACACTGGGTACAAAGCGGCTGCACAATTTTTCATGAAAGTAAACATCATTACCTTGTATGTGCCGTTTACTGTATTTTCAAAGGGGGGGGAGGAGGGACTCCTGCTGAGGGTCATCAGTGTCCAAAGACTGCTTCAAATGTCTACACACGTGTTAAATAGCTCTTGCAAGTCATTATATTACTGCATTATCATGTCACCACATAGCAGAGCCTCGAAATGAGTGACAGCGTGTGAACCATTCTGCCATTATCTCTTTCATACCTTTTGCCTGAGGATAGAACAATCACGGTTCCGCTGTCTCATGAATTGGAAAGTAATATGATTGGTTGTAGTTTTTTTATTGTTTCTATTTTCCCCTAGAAAGAAAGAAAAAGAAAGGACCCTACTGACAAAAGTATAGGCAGCAAGTTAAAGATTATGCATCACTGCATACAAAGGCAAGCTTCTTATTCACATACAAATCTAATACACTAAATATCTTCCTCTTAGCACATCTCTTTTATATCAATAAGAACCTTCCCCTTTCTAAAGCTGTTCCTATCCAATGTGTTCTTTTTCTAAAATTGAGATTTCTAAAAAGGATGTTAGTAGCTTATTTACTTTGATGTTCAGATTGTCAGGATCTGAGGGGCATTGAAATGTTGGCTTACTAATCTTAGGCATCAAAGGTACTAATAAGAACAGTACATATCTGTAATGCATATTACAGTACAAGGGCACTCAGCATGTTAACATGGACTCCAGCTTCACAACTGCACAAATGTTTAGGTCAGAGGGGTGTGCGAAGGATCTCTATAGAAATGTAAATCACTATAGCTGTCGGATGTCCTAGCAAGTTTCCAATATAAAAAAAGGTAAACTGAGGCCCAGAGCTGCATTAAATCATATGCAAGTAAGACATGCTTTTCTCTGGCATCTATTGATCCCCCACCCCCACTCCCTTTATAAATTTTGTAAGGTATGGCTTTGGAGTTATTACTGAAATACCGAGAACAAGCACTGTTACAGATTGCATTTAACACTGTCACAGGAAAGGAGCCACAGCCAGGCAGAGCTGTCAAAGTAATATCATAATTAAGCCGGCCTTAAATTAAATCAGTCGCGCAAGAGAAAGGGAAGAGGAGCAAAGCGAGTAGCAGGTCTATTGATTATTATGTGAATTCAGAATACCGGCAGTCTTAGGGGTTGTTGGATTCTCTCCAAGCTGACTCAGAACCTTGTCCCTTTAACAAGTTTCCTTGCCACTGGCAGGCCAGTATCCGTATCCTTTGATAAGAATATCCATCTTTTCACCTCTGGGGCTTCTGAAGGCCATTTCTCTCCATGATAGGAAGAAGAGCTTTACTGAATTAAAAGTAGATATTCCAAGCAGGAAGCCTGTGTGTGCCCTCTTGGTCGGTGTCCCTTCATTTATCAAGGGACTGAGGGGACAGGCTACAGGAGGTTTGGAATTGTAATTACTACATACTTAGCATTGAAGGAACACAATGATGGGGAAAAAAATTGTACGGCGCGATTTTCAAACTACTGGGAATGAGGGCGGTATGGAACATTATGAATCTAATGTAGACAGAAACATCAGAGTCCAATGTTACTGTAGCAGATTATAGGCCATATTTGGTCAAATCAAACAGCAGTCAAACTATTCTAGGTAGCTTCAATTGATTTTCATTTTGCACTCCTAGACTATAATGGATTGTCAATTATTAGATTTTGGAGAATGATTTCAGTTTGCCAAATTTTGCCTGGTTCAGTCTATAAATTCATGATTGAGTGGAACCCAATTTAAATACGTGTACTTATTCTGAACCTAAATCTGTCGTGAAACTAAACAAAGATTTGTACATCGAAAAACAAATCAACAAACAAAAAAGATAAGAAAAAAAGAAACAACCAGCTAATCCAACAGACACATTAATGGAGCTGAACAGAGAATGTACAGAATCAGTGAGAAGTTAATTAGATAGGTATTGCTTTGACCTTACTTGAGGTCCTCTTGACCTACTCTTGATCTCAGATCAGCGACTGAAGAGGTTGACCTAGCAACCATGGGCGCAGAGAGACTGCTGTCTTCAAATGGAAGTAGGGAAGAGGCCGCAGTGGGTGAGGGGAAAAAGACGAAAAGATGGAATCAGGGTTTTCACAAACCGTCAAGGTTAATTTGTGCACTACACTTCCATAACATTCTCAGTGGTTTTCCATGACACTCTACAGCCCTGTCATCACCCCTCAAATCAACTGAGCTCAACCTTTTTTCAGTTTATTCAATTTCCCTGCAAATTTGTTTTTAGCTGTTGGATTTGAATATTAACACAATTTATCAACTGGCTTTGTGCATAGCAGACAGCTTTATATCTCAACCATTCTGTTATAAATGTTTTCATTATCTTTGAGTTCTTTCCCTGTATTTTTTGTTGTTGTTTTTTTTGAATGGCAATAAAATATGCCATGTTCCAGATGTGGAAAGTGAGAAGTGAACTGACACTTGGCTATCTATGGTGACTTCTGGAACCATGAGACTTCATCAAGCGCATATTGCAATTTAACAACAGGAGAAACCTATTCTTCTGTGTGTTTAATAGCTCCTATGGCTTACAGCTATGAATGTTATGCCTAATATAGAATCTTGATGCTGTCAGAGAAATTGGAAGAGTATGCATGGTTCAATTAAATGGAAAAAACTGTTTACATTTTCAGACATAGGATTAAAGGTTATTGTCTGTTATTCTTATGTGAGAAAATATTTAATTAGTCACAACTGTCTCCTTTTCTTCTACCAAGTAGGTTTTTGTTTGCTAGTTATTTTGTTTTGTTATGTTTTACTTTAGAATTGAGACAAAATGTCCCTTGTTACTAAGAAAGGACTGAATAATTTACTATTTTCATAGCAAAGAGGCAACACCTCTGATTCCAGAGCAGAAAGTCACGCAGTAATAAGGACATCAAAACGCAGCTATATGGCACCTTTTCCAAAAGTTCAGATGATCTGCTAAAAGCAAAAGGAGCTATAGTCTTGCAGACCTGACAACAAAAAATCATCTTTTGCCAACACTAAGGCAGGTGTAAATCATTTAACAAAATGTAAAATCCCTTAAGGCTTCACTCCACAAACAGAACTCTTTGTAACCCTTGTGAAAAGTTTATTGGCTGCATTTGAAAGTGCAGGAAGATTCATATGAAGCCTGGGGCTTAAGAGTGGATTAAGACTTTAATCATTTGCCATGCCATCGCCACTTGAAGACCTGTTGAGTGTGGATTGCCATTTGCATTATCAGAGAACCTCAGAAGGCAAATTTGCATCAGCCCCCTTCCATTTCAAACAAGAACAGAGCCCGTTGCTGGGATCTGTTAACAATGACAGAGGCCAGTTAAAATCCAAAAATCACTGGCAAGTCATGGTCAGCAAACTGTGACCTGCACTATTAAAAGTAACTGACAAGTACAGCTAGAGATAACCTTCTACAACTGACTGTGGCTAACAAAATAAAGGTACCAGAATTGCACCATAGTTTTTTAATGGTTCTGCAGCGAGTGGCTGGGTAAAGTTTTAAATGACTGTCCATGTTAGCAAATATGGTAACATCTCTAATACAGCATACAGAATATGGAAATGTAACAAAAATATTTCTGTATAAGCAGTATTTCAGTGCCATATGAACTTTGTGTCATACATATTTCATTTATGTCTCAGTATTCCACCATTTCTAGATTTCACAACATCTGTTGCAAACACCTTTTTATTTATTTTGTTATGTTTCATATATCAATGTTTCCAATTGAACTAATTATTCTGTCTTACCAAGGTTCCAATCACCACTATCCTACTGAAAAGAACACATGCTGTTTATTACATTTTCTTTTCAATAGGACACAAATAGGTGTCTGTCCTGTAATATAGCATACACTGCTAACATTGTTTTTATCCATTAAAACAAAATGAACCTAACATAATGTACTATCATACTGGTCTCTTTTATGGGTAATTCTTTTGTGCAGGCATACTTTTATTCTTTTGAGGACATCCATAAAGTAGGAGAATTTAATTTCAGGACATGAATTGCTTCATGTCTACTGTTTCTGAGCACAGTTAGTAAGAGAGCTTTTTCATTTATATTTATAAATGCTCTCATGTTTCTCACTGGCAGGATTATATTAACCTCTCCTTCCCACTGGATTTTATCCTGAGATACTGAAAAGTTGAAACTCGTGGTTTTTAGGCACTGGGATTGTTTGAGATCTCTGCACTGGGAGCTATAAACTCCAAGTATGTCAACAAATGTCAACTGCCTTACATATTTGTTTTTCAGTGAAGCCTACTAGTAAAACAAAAGGGTTTTGGGGGGGTGGGGGTGTCAAATCACTGTATAGTGAGACAATGTATCTCAAAGTGTAACATTTAAACATGATAGAGGGTATATATCTTTGTTGCACATGCTACATTGATATTACTTTGTCAGTAAGCCTCAAGACATTTTCTGCACAAACACATTTTCTTGCATTCAATTCCAGAAAGTCTCTTCACAAAGACCAGAACAGGCAGTGAGAATTATAAAAGACTGTAAATAGTGATGCAGGACAGTGCCCTGATTAGAAGTCAAATATATTTTATTTGTTGCAGCAAAACTGTGCAACCAATCAATGAATTTCAGCTTTGTGTATTGCTCCAGGTAGGCCAGGTGCAGTAGTTTCTGTGTAGTGTAGATTTGTATTTATTTATCCAAGGCCATAAAGAGCATAGGAGGAAAAGACATCTGTAATAAAGTTTGGGGTACCTCATTAATGGCATGTAGTTGCTCAACAGCCAAGGGAGTAATCTTCTATATGATAGTATGTTCTTTAGAAAAAACTTCAGACATGTCTTCCCGACTGGTCGTCTTCAGCTTCGTTTGTTGAATAAACTACTGTGGTATTATTCAAATCTGCTTCTACATGTTCCTTTTCCACCTATCTATTGAGAGAGTACATTTCTCCCTATCAATGGAAACAAACACAGAACATTAGGAATCATAATATTTTATTGTGTCAAAAAATATCAAAAACAACAGGTTCAACTGTTTATGAGGATTTTTGTTAATGCAATATGCTGAAAATGCCCCCCACACACCTTAATACTCACCTGTCCGTATGACTTTCAGGTATAGTATATCCCACATCAATTGCAAATTCTGAATACGGTTGTTTTTTTCTAAACATCGAAAGTTGCATTGAGCATTGTTTTCATCTCAAAATCCCAATGTCATGAATAAGCAACATGAAATGTAGGCCCGTGACTTGTGCAAATGGTGAAGCACTTAATTGAACTCTAACCTGGAGTTAATCAAAACAACCACCTACCAGCCAATACAAAATGGAAAACCTGCTACTTCATGGCAAATAGAAGCTCCTTGCTTCCACCCAGTGGAGATTTACAATCAAATACTGCACTTTTGGTGGGTGAAATTAAGTTTTAATTTAATCCAGATTCCTGTGCCAAGAGGAAACAAGGCATAATTTCCATCCTGCTGCTCTCCTAATCTTTCTTTGCTGAGCCCAATGGTTTCAAATCAGGTCTGTATTAAAGCATTTTATTTTTCTCTAAATAAACACTTTAAAGTTCCTGAAGTTTTGTCTCAGAGGTCAATCATTAGTCCTAATCGTTTCACTATAAATTCAAAAATTATCTGATTGACAGACCAAATGACTGACTGATCAATTGATTCATAAAACACCAGCAATGCCTTTTCTTTGTGGATCTACTCAAAAGGAAGCACAAGACAGCACTTTACGGAAAACAAATGATCTTTAACCTTTAAGCTTCAGTCTGAGAAACAACAACACGGTTCATGTATTTTATTTTTAATATACCAACAGTACTGCTTTCGGGCAACTAAGAGAGCCAGTTTTTGTAACCCTGACAAAACAGACATTCGTTAAAATGATGAAAAGAATACCATGTCTTCCACTGTTTGATTTCATTGCTTTCTTCTAAAGGATAATTTTAACCTAGACAAAAGAATGAGACAGAAGACTACCACAAATACATATTTCCTCCCAGGAGGCACAATGTGAACTTTTCATTGTACTGTACATGCAGAAAATGGCTCATGACAAGACTTCAATTGTTTATATACAGTGTGGCACTTTGAATCAGGGTATTCACAGACACAGAAATCTGTTTAAGCAATGTCTATCAGCTAATAATGGAATACAGGCCTGCCTACATAATGGTCGCACAACAGCTACTGCTTGTAACTTTCCATGGCCTTTATGAGGTACAGTGACCTTTCTAACTGTGCAGTTAATTGGGTTAAGGTAACCTTTCCGAAACTTAGTTTAGCTTTCCAGAGTTGGCTCATTAACACAGTAGCTCTGGAAAGAGTGCTGCCTCTGTTATTCTTTCACATGTGGAAGCACAGGCTGCAACTTGGCTCAGATGGGAATAAATTTCAGGTCAGAAACAATTCAGGGCTGTCGGAGCTGATGCCTAATGCTCTTTGCTTGTCTTTTATCATCACGGCCTATGAATGCATTATGAGGTGCAGTGAACGAGATGCCAATATGTTTTTTTTTTTTTTCTGCAGGGGGGTTCAAAGGTCACCTATAAGTTAATGAACAGACAAAGGAGAAAAATCAGATCTTCATATCATTGATATATGATATATCATGTACATTACCCTCTACTGGGCAACACTGTTACACACCCAAGATTAACTGCATATTTAAGAGTCCTCAATGTCTTTTCAGCTTGAAACATTAACATTTGTTTAAGGATATACAACTATATGGCTTGAGATGAATAGGTAAAAATCAACCGTGAAGCATGTCAGCAGTTTTGCAACAGATGTAAGGTCTGGACACATTGTTTGGCCAAGAGATGGAGAATACCGTCTTCTGGGTGGCATTTTCCTGAGCAAGTGTGTATTGCAACATCATTTGTAACACCAGCAGTGTGTGTTTGGATGCAAACCCACACTAAGCAATGCATTAAATGTGTAGGCCGGCTCAGCAAACTTGAAACTGTGCTCATATCTCTCCAAGATGCAGTATCTAAACTGGTAGTGCCACCATAAAGGAAAAATCTAACATTATATTTGGGGGTCATGTAGCAGCAATAATTACACTGGAAGATATAACCGTACAGAACAAGATCTAACATTGCTCCTGACACGTGTAGCTGCTCAGTAACATTATACATTTCCCTCTGTGCATCTGCAAACTAATCTGAATGTACAGAAAAATAAATGTCAACGTTTTATAGTATTTCTGTCAGTCCTAAACTAGTGATTTTATTTTCTAATCACCAATATTGCATGTAAAAAAGGAACATTCACAACATTTTACTTTTGTTTCTGTTCTGGGTATATCTTCTTCGGCAGGGGTGTTTGGTTCCCAATCCTCATTTGTATTTGCAAAATTATAATGGGTGTGATTATTTTCAGAGAGTAATAGTGTTGTTTTTTTAGAGGAAAAGTTGCTTGCAACAAATATGAAGTAAATGGCCTTGTAAACCTGCCTTCAATGAGAACCCCAGCATCAAAATATATGTCTGTTACTTGAAGTTCATTCTCCGTAACGCATCTGAGTTTCATGGTACTTGTCTGCACCTCTGCCTTGTCCATTCATCATTCCTCTTCATGATAAACTGCTGATATGAATTTTAACCAATAGTGTAAGAATCCTATTACCATTTCAAAGTGTATTAAAAGTTGTTGTTTTTCCTCCCTCGTGTAGGTTTTCGCAGTCCATTGCTAAATCATAAATCTCCCATTCCTTGAGTTATGGTATTATATATTGAAATTCAATCACTCTGAAGTTACCTGACCTTGCAGGCGTTCAGTAATGTGCATTTCCTCTTCCTCCCTTCTCCTGAGCAGTGTAACCCAGTAACTGTAGCTGACAGGCTCCCCTCTTTAAAAAAAGAAAAGAAAATGAGAGTCGACCTATAGCAAAATAGAGACGTAATGGTTTCGGTCATTTAGCAGTTGACAGTATCATTATTGTAGATTGGCATGACTGGAACACCTCAGTTTGGATCACGGTGGTTACATTAGCTATCTTTATTGTTCGTTAGCCAACAGAGTAATCCAAAATATCCAGGCAGTTTATAATCATTATTTTGTTTTATTATTTAACCTTTATGTAACCAGGGAGTTCTACTGAAATGATGAACATTAACCCAATTAAGCAAATTTTACAGCACATGGAAACAATGTTCATTTTCTGCAGGGGGACTTTAGGCTGGCAAGATTTTATAACCTGTTCTGGGGGTTGGCACTGAGCCTAACAGCACTCCATTGACAATTTAATTTGCATTTCATTTTTTTAAAAAGAGAAAAGCATATGATTATAATAAACAGCATCTTGAATATTCAAATTAACCCTAGATGTGTGTGCATCAGATCAAATGCAATTGAAATTCTGCAAATTAAGATTGCATTATGTATATTAAAATGCAGGGCCTATGGTCATTGTAAACAGGGAAGCAGCTAAGTAACTTTTTGAGTGACAAAAGCAAAGCCATATTGGTAAGAATTAAAGGAAACAAACATAAAACGTCATTGTTAAAGCCCTGACTGTTAGTTGATTAAATTTGAGATTCATCTCCTTCTTAAACAAATTGAATGCTAACATTTCTCTTCGGCATAAATGCACTTAGTTTATGAGACAGTTCATGCATATTTGTCTATTACAATTATCCCTAAGACTGAAGCGCTGCTACGGCTGCACGATTCCCTTAGGCAGAGGAGCAGGACATCTTACCCGTGCCTAAAACTTTATAAACAATTACAACACTGATTTTTTTTTCTTCTTCTTCTTTTTAATACGGTCAGGGCTTTTTTACCTTTTAAAAAATAAAATCTACTTTATATGCTAAACATTTAGTTGAGCTAAGAACGCCTTATCTATATGCAAATTCTGAGAAATCAACTTCAATAAGTGGTGCACAAGGTTTCTGCAAACAAGCTATTGCTTCCATTTGTCAGACTGCCACGGTGGGCAAGCATTAAACACATCATATCTATTGGGGGAGAGCGGCAGACACAGATGAATGGGGGGAAGAAGGGTGTGGGGAGAAAAGGAAAAGATACATAAAAACATACCAGACAGGAGATAATGAGCACTATTTATGTTGGCCAATTTTCTTTTCTTTTAACCAAACAGTCAACAGTCTTCAACAAATTGCAACAATTTTGCCTTTCTGCCAGGGGAGGGGAGTCCTGATACTGGAGTGCCACAATCCTGCAGTTTTTGTAGGCATCACTCAATGAAAGCGGTATTGTGGATGCATTCCTATAAATTGCCGAAAATGTAGTAGTAATAATAATAATAATAATAATAATAATAATAATAATAATAATAATAATAATAATAATTTCTTCAGAAAGTCTGTACCTCCAATAATATCAACAGTTCTGTATATGGCCACAATATATTGAATTAAGGAAAGGTGCTGTGCTATAGTGCAACAGAAGTAAACTTGGCTAGAACTCAAGGAGCTGCACAGCTGTTTCTTTTTTCTTTTTTACAAGTATGCTTTCCGACAGATTCGATTTTGATTATGACTCTTATATATATGCGTTTCCCTTCCAGAGTGTTTCAGATGGATGTCCCAGACCGTCTTCAGCTAGAGGCCTGTGCATATGCAATAGCTGCATTTTTAAGTTCCGCTTTAAATATTCACACAGGCATCTTGAAGTTGTTCTTGCAAATCGATGTGCTCTTGCATTTGAGAGTGGGATTGTTGTAAATGTCTGGGTAGCTTTTTGATAATAATGGCCACTGAATCGGCACCATTTATGTATTGATGTTTTTTTTTATGGGAAAGCACACTGGATTTTCCTTCATTGTAAAACATTTTGCTTCCTAGTCCCACATGTTATTCTTAGGAAGGAGTGTGTGAAAAAAGCTCATAGGACTTTGTCATTCAAAGTCTCTTATTTTCTTTGGATTTTTTTTTTTACCTTTTTAATTTGCCCATAGGAGCTTTAGACATTTCCCATTATTAATAATGTGTCCACTTGTTAAAATATGCTTTCAAAGAGGAGTGCTTTCTCTTTTTTAAAACTGTCCTGCACTTCTGGGTTCTGATGTGTAGACTGCTACTGTGTTTTATCTCTCTGTGCATTTCTTTTTTAATCATGTATACAGTTTCCCAGCTTTGCCGAGGGTATCCCTTTGTCTTCCAGCTTTCTTGGAGACAGTCCTGGTGTTGTACTGACATATAACTCTATTGCATGGTCCTGTGACCCTGACTGTAGCACTTGCTTTAGCTTGTATTTCATACAGTGATTTCATTTTGGGATTGAACACATTCTTTAGTGCTTGCTTAAGTAACCATTTTGGATATCCATCCAAGAGTGTTTAATTGTTCTCAATTTATCTTTGAGTAGTTGCTCTGTTGAACAGAGTTTCATAATTAATTCAGAGGCACAGTCCTCCAGCTGACAGGATGAGGGTTACCATCCAAAACCTTCCGGAAGAAAAATCTCTCTAAGCAAGCCTTGAAGATGAGAAAAATGAAAAATAAATACATTAATTAATTCATTGGACTCAAAGCACCAAGGATCTCACTGTATGCACATACAGATCTTTCCATCAATACCTGCTTGACTGAAAACTGAATTATTAGTTTGAGTACGGTATCTAATTAAGAGCTCAGGTAGAATGAAATCCAAAGTAATTGCACTTCTCCCTGCTTTTATTTCAGGTTTCTTGCTTTTCTCTCATCCTTCAGTTTTTTTATTTTGTGTTGAACTCACCTAATAGGGTTTCAAAGTTAAAGTTGACATTAAGTATCATTATTAATTTATGTTTTTAAAAAGTTATTCAGACTTCTATTACAGCACCTCCCAAAAATACATGCCAACCGATCCAAGGAATGACTTCACATTATATAATAATCAACCAATTAGCCTTGTGCTGCATATCAAAGACGTGCATTAAGCAAATTCATAGACTGTACAGTACTGCTTTATCGCAGATATGGTGTTCAGATAAAAGTAAGTATACGTGTTTTTTCCCCACAAAAACTAACTGAAGCAAAGATTAATGTACTATAAGCATCCTATATAGAACTTTACCAAAATGCTATTACTTCCTCTTGGTTTACCATCACCATCAGTCCATATCGATCCTCTGCTAGACGAAGGCCTCTCTATGATGTTTCCACTTGTTTCAGTCTTTTTTTCAACTATTGGGCTCAATTCTATAGGTATTTTGTCCATATTTGATCTGTTCATTGGCTCATTGAAATTATAACATGTTCACTTTCTCTCTCTCTAAATATATATTACTTTATTTCAGGCCTTATTTCTCACTCATTCATTCATTCCAAGTTCATTAACAATGCAGGTGGGAAAGGTCTTCAAGGCACAATAGTATTTATAGGAGGTCACATTGTGATTGCGTCTGATTCCAATTACGTGAAACAAAAGTGACTGGAAGACAGAAACAGAAAGCTAAATGAATATCTTCTCATATGTGTGGAGCATAAGTGGTGTGAAGGTTGTCTGAAAGGTCACATGCAAACTGCAATAATTTTACAAATGATGGTGCCTCAGGGATTAATTTCTGGGCCACTTTCAAATCATGTTTTGCTTAAAATTTGACAGGTTGTCAGTCATGTACAGTACCTCACACGTAGGGCTATTTAGTGGTTAGGGATTTGCAGTTAAGATTGAAAAGGGATTTTTAACATGGCTTGGAAGTAGTCATATTTTTGGAAAGGCACTCACTGTAAATAGAAAATGTACATTAAAAATACTTCTGGCAACATTCCAGTTATCCAAGAACACGCATATTGTTGGTCAGATATCATGTCAAATACATTATCTTTTTCATGGCTTTGGAACAAGGCATATAGATGAAAATGTTTGTATTGTGGCTTGTTACTGATGTTTTACCACACTGTTCTACAGTGAACCTTCATAAGTGGAGCAGCACTGTTAGTTTAATAGTTAAAATAATATTATGTTATGCAGTCTCTGTGGCACATTATTGATTTGAGGGGTGTAACTCATTTGCTGCTTCAGTGTCACAGCTACAAACACACAGTGAGCTGCAGAATAAGTTATGCTGGCACATTTTATCATGTTTCTAACCTGCCACTGTAATTTATGAGGGAAGTTAAACTAGTTGCATTTAACAACATGGAAGTATATAGAACCACTGTTTGATTTAAGTACTGTAGAACTGTGCAGATGTTCACGCATTAAAATGTATTGGGGGTCCATGGCAGGCCAATTAATTCTCCACGGGGAAAAATAAGAGCTGAATTAAGAAACAATTAAAAGGGAATCAAAATGTCTATATGCACATTCTTAAATGATCTATAATCCATTATGTGTTTTGTGGTAGGCCAACAAAGGTGCACGAATAAACAATAGTGGATTGCAATTTTAATCTATTTTAATCCACTTTGGATTATAGTTTTGACAAGGTTTTGGAACACATAATACAAGTTCAAGTACAAGTAAGTTCTCTACAATTCCTTTCAACATCTGAAGTGGCAAAATAAGAATAAGAAACAGACAACAGACAAACCAAACGCAAAAGAAAACACCTCAGTGCTATAAAATATTTGGTGCAACATTGATAATGACATAATGGCAGAAAGGCCAGATAAGGCCAATAAATAACTAAGGGCGAGTCAATAAGGATTTAACTCTGAGGACTGATTCGGCATGTGTCGAACATGGCAACCAATTACATTTGTGCTCACTTAATTGTAATACTTTCATCTTCCCATATAATTAGGTCCAGTTCACACTAGCAAGATTATAGGAAATGTCCTGATTCAGTTAATACAAGGGATTTTGTGAGTCAGTGTGGGACTCTGGGAAGGATTGTGCATTTTCTGTATTTGTTAGGCATTCTTCTCTTACACCAAGAGAAAAAGACCTCTTTCTGTACAACTGGGTACCATTGTGAATGCTCCTCTAGGCCATAAATGGAATGTGTAAGCAATGTGTCTCTTTCCAATTATGCCAATTCTTCCAGAGCTCCACTGAGCCATAAGACGGCATTGAAACCCACAGGAGACATGATACTACACATCAGAGAAGACACTGCTTTATAGTTTTAGAATATTTCACTGCTGGACATTGATTAAGTTTGCGTATTTTGATCATTAACACATTTTATTTCATGAAAAATAAAACCTACTAAAATATATATTCCATTTTGGAGTGATGCTCACCAAACATCTCATGCAATCACAATATTAGATCAAAATTAGCTCTGTGGAGGGAAGAAAAGCTATGTCGTGGAAGGGGTGATTTTTTCACCTTAGCTCAAGATACATGCTCATCATTTCAAGACACTTTAAAAAAAAACTAACCAACACACTAAAACAAACGCACAAACAAAAGACAGTTTATTTCATTTAAAATGCTGATCAATTGATTTAGTGATTTGCAATGGACTAATTCCCAACTCAGCATTGTTACAAAACAACCACCTCAGTATTTAGGTGACCTTTTTGTCAAATCAGCTTTTAAAGTTCTATTAGTCTTTCAGATCAATTAGCTTATACATACTCTGAGCGTAGAGCTTGATCCTGAAAACATGAATACACAAACCACTGCTGTAATATAGCTTTATGTAACAAGTGACTGTCTTTACATCCTGCTGTCTCAGGCTTGTCAATGGAAACTTGGGAGTGGATCTGTCATACACTGCCCCAAGGGTCTTCTCAAGAACTGCAATGCAGCACAGGTGATGCATTCTACCTCTATGGCCAATGTGCGTACACATCTTTAAGCAACACTTACCAAAGATTAAAATAATAATACAAAGTCCTTCCATTCACTTGATAAGTATCTAAATTCTGATGTTTTATCCTGTATGTGTCCATTGTACAGCAGGGGATTCTGAATTAATAACCTGAATGATCAATACTGATACTTAGACCTTTCATATAGACGATGCCCTTTTGAATTCCCTCATTAAACTTTTAACGTGGGAGAGATTAAAACAGCAATTGTCTTCTTTCTGAGCTGCCAATCTAGTAGAAGGACAATACATTTTGTAGCGTTTCAGTTAATCAACACAAAGACTAATGATTGCAAACACTGGGAGCTTTGTAAACGGGACATAAAAACACACACGCTCTCAAACACATGCTCATAAGACCTGAAAATAATCCATATGCTTACAGTGTAGAAAACGACTTTTTCGTGACATGAATATGCACATGAATATGCACATCTGTGAGGATTATTATAACAGGCATAATAGAAAAGGAGACAGAGAAACAGATAAACATTGCAGGCCGCAGATAAGAAGCGAATTACCAAAGTGCTGACCTGAAATTGTAACCTTTGAAAAGACCAAAACAAGCTAATTTCAATGCATTGAGCAAGACGTGGGTTTTAAATGAGCTTATCTGAAGTCACACTGTTTATTGTAATTTGTCTATTGTAATTTGGTAAGATTGCACGAATAACACACCAAATATGGACCAATTGTAGAATGGAGCCCAAGAGATGGAAAAAGACCTAGGAGACCACCTAAAAGATTATGAAATAAGATTTGCTGGTATGACTTGAAAAAGGAGGCCTTAATCTAGTAGTGAACATGAACATTAAAACAAATCTAGTAACGAGGTCATATTTTATTATTGAGACCGTTCATTTATAGAGATTTGCAATGACTTCTTGTCTTCTCATTGACTAATGTGTATCACCTTGCACTTTTATACATATGTGTATGCCACACAGTTGTAAATTATCTAGAGCTGAAATCTCCTTCTAATGGCTTGGTTGGAGCATTTAGGCAGGACTATAAAACACAACGTGGGCTAGAATGTAGTTTATTTTGTCTATGAGGAACCCTCCCCTCCCAATTTAGTCAACCAAAACTCCTTTCAGAAGCATTTTTCCTCAAGGTTACAGCGGAGTGCGGTGGTTAGGTGAAGACGTACAATTGATTCTACTGGGTTTTCCCCCTGCCTAGCTTGCAGGCACTGCTTATTTATATTTTAATGGCTAATACACTGCTGTCACACAGTACTGGCTACTTTAGCTATTCTGTTTCCAGTTACACAATTCACTGCTCAGCACATTTAAAACACATTAAAAACGTTTTGCCGTTCCCTTGTGTTAAACCACACTCAATATGGTTTAAATGTGCTGTATATCAAACACAGCGAATTTCCATCTTACTGTAATGTTGCTGCATTTGATAGGCATTTTAATTTAGAAGGCAAAGGTAAGTTTTTAGCTACAGGTTACACCAAGAGATTTCTGGGATGCAAGTCATTCAAAGCTATATGTCAATTAGAAAAGAAAAAGAAAAAACACCAGCTTCAATTTAGAGATTTTTTTTTATATAGACGCTAAAATAAAACAAAACAAGAACATTTCTGGCATACAGTGTACAAAAAAATAAATAAAGGTTTACTAATAATGTTATACAAAACTCCCTTCTTCACACTGAGAGGAGTAAGCTGACGTGGTGTGAAGCAGTGAAGTGTTTACAGCTCTGCGGACAGTGCAGCCATGAGGAACATTAGTGAGAGCGAGAGATAACCGTTTTTAATTTCGCTTGTTGTTTTTCGGAGATGTTGATCCGTCTCGTTTGGTTGGTTGTGACTCCCGCTCGGGGGACGCATGGGGGGGGGGGCAGCTTGTGCTGCTGCTATTGCAAGTGCTTCAGTCTAATCTGCTCCTCTGACTCTGCAGGTTCTCGCCGTTATAGCGGTGCGTCAACATTTTTCGCATAATTGGAACGATCAGACCGTTTCCCAATTTAGTAAAAACTATGATCACCTTCAATAAAGTGGACAGGAGGGAGGAGGGTATAGCAGAGCTGGCAAATGCACTCAATCATAGAGACATCTTTAATTCTTAACATCCATTAAGCAATATAATAAAACCCTATTCATTTTCAGAGCAGAGGATACCATTTATTAAAAAACTTGTGACTATACTGAATTAACGTGGTTTTCTTTCTAGTTTAAGAATGTTTATATTTGGCGTAACTCGTGTCACTTTTTCGACAAATCTGTACATTACAGTCTGAGGAAGGAAACTCTCAACCGATCATGGCAGAAGGTATAATTAGGCCCATGGTGTTCTTAATGGCTTCGCTTGAAACCGGGTCACTAAGTCTGGACTTCTCTCACTGAACCGAACCCACCCCTTCTCAGGTGCGAAACAGTTCCCGGGCTATAGCGCACAATCCCATTTGTCCCGTCAGCTGTCTGAAAGTAGAGCTTGTTAGCTGCTACACTTCAGTGAACCTCAGACGGCAAATCCACTTGGCAGTGCCAGGCACTTTATAATGGTCATCAAACAGACTGCTCTCACCAGAAACCAGAGGCTGGGGCAGTTTTGATGTCATTAAAAAAGTCTGACTTGTCCGCTGAGCGGCTGTAGCAGCGGATGGAGACAGGAGGCACTTTACAAGGTGAGGAAGTTAAACACTAACAACAGCTCTGAGAAGGCTATGCAAAACTATCAAAAATAGGTACTACCACTTTGACTACAATGATTTAACCCACTTGCTGAAAACATACAGATTTTGATTTTGAACAATAACATATTTCATTTCTATAGAAGTGTTTAAGTTCTAAATGTCAGCTGCTATTGTTTTCACATTTTAATTCTTGGCTCAAACCACATTGGAATCAAACAAAATTAGCAGCTTTTGAACCTAGGATGACATCCCAGAGGAGATCCACAATCTGCAGACTGAATCACAGGCAGGTGTCTTTTTACCTTTTTCTGTACATGAACTGGTTAGGGATTGAGAGCCAACATCCAATAGGGTCATACCTTGATATGGGTCAGACCTCATTTGATGGCTCCTCCATTGTGCACTTCAAAGTCAGTGAAGCAAAGATAACTTCTGACAGGGAGGCCCACACCTGCAAAGACAGTGAGTTCTGTGGGCTGTGTCAGCAATCTTTAAGGTGGTTTTCTTCTTCTCTATGAACATTTTAAGTGTTCGGAGCCAGACAGTGTTTACAGAGAAAATCGTGTTCTACCTCATCCTATGCGATCCATTCCGCACAGAGAGTCCTCCATATTCTAGACACTAACCAGATATCAACCGGATCAAACCTGTCTGTTTCCTGAAAAAAACTTGCACAAATCCACCTCAAACTACATAGTAACATTGCTATTCAGCTAATGGAAGATTCACAAAATATTGTCCATTTTGAGAACCTTTATTCGAGTGTTGTCTGATAAAAAGAAAGAAAGTAGATGAATGATATTAATTAGAAACATCAACCAACTATTTACTGGATGTGTGGCAAAGCACCAGATAAAAGCCATTAAAAAATACATTATTAAACTGAATTGCACATCTCTAGCTAGATAAAATAGTCCAGATATAATATTACCACCCACCTTGTATACAGCTAAAGACAGTGTCTTGTGGAATATAAAGAGATTTTCTTTTCATTTTCAGTGGAAAATAAGTTCATAGTTCTGATGTGACCGTGATTTATTTTACCTGACTGTTACAGTTAACTAAAACATCTACAGAAAAAAAGTAAGAGTGACAAGAGAATATATATATTGGCAGTATTTGTTACTGCTACCAAGACAAAAAAAAAAAAAAAGAAAAACCTAAAAATACCATCTGTTATCAAAAGCAAGTCTCTATTACTCCAGATTACAACTGGATTCTAATGCAAAGCCTTCATTCCCTCTACACATCAAAGAAATCTGACATTGGATTCCCCCCCACTTTTTGTTTTTTGACTAATGGGCCCATTAGCAAGTCAATATAATATTTCCTGGACAGACAGGCTATTTATTTTTAAGCATAGACTTCAAACGCAGAGATAAAGGCTGTGGTGATCTGTGTGATCCTTATTGAAAGATAGTAACAGCAGACAGAAAATAACAGACGTTTATCTTAAACCAAAACGGACACCATATCCGTTATCCTAACCTCTGACTCCATATGATATACCAGTCAAGAGATGGGAAAGGTCCAAAAAGAAAACTTGGCATGGGAAAAGATTAAAAAAACATTCACTTTTCCTAACACTTTTTTCAATGGTGCTGTTGACAGGGTAAAAAAATAAAATAAGCTGTTAAGACGTGGCCATAAGGAAAGCAGGATACAGGTAACCAACGTCAATGGGAAAATGAAAAAGCTAACAAGTTTGTTGAAGGATTCCCAATGGTAAGCACCAGAAAACAAGAGTGTTTTATTTTTTTATTTTTTGGGAAAGGTGCCCCAAGGCAGCCATGCGCCTGAGGAAAGAATGAAACGTAGGGGGAAAGCTGTTGAAAGGTACATAAATATAACACAAGGCTCTCAGGAGGCGATGACTAGTATATTATTTGTCATATGCACTTAAAAAAGAAAAGATATGAAAGTGGGACAATGTATATACAGCGATGTATGTACACTGTTGTACATACACAGTAGTGCTAGGCCCCGAGCAACAGTAGTCATTGCTCTGTCATGCCTACTGCTCTTTTGCTTTGGGACACTAATGCATCACTGAATGGACAGTTAGCTTTAAACAAAACAAGGCCAAAATAAAAATAAATTATTGCCCACCAGAAGTGATACCATCAAAGCACAGACAGCACAGAAACTGGACAGGGTTTTGTTATGGTGGGGAAAAGCTTGATAACACCTCTGAGTTTTGCACTTCGGGGCCACCGTACCTGTACACCACACTATAACTACATTTCTCATATATTATTAATAATCATTAAAAAAAGATTTGCATACATTAGACTACATCTACCATGGTAGAAAAACCAACATAATTTTGCAAGAATCTAAACATAATACAAATGTATGGTCTACTTACACCATTACATATGTATATATGTATACCATCAGTGTGAGACATTTATTATTTACTGGAATGTTCATTTGTTGCTGTTATGCATGAAAACCAAAGTATGTTCTAATTTAACATGAAAAATATCTTAAATAAATACAGTCTGCTGTGTTAAAGCAAATGTTGGCAGCACAATGCAAGTTCAAATACCTATGGAGTTATGAGGAGAGCTGTGACTTACAGCAGGCCGAGAACAATTTTGCATCGCATGGGGGGGGTCCTGAAACAATGCACAAGAGGAAAAACACCACCAAGTGCAGTAAAGGATGTAATAAAAGGAGCACAGTGGGACATTACACAGCTCAGATTATGTGGTGAATGCAAATAACATTAACAGCAGTACTTTCATATTCCATTAAAATCCTTTGTCCTCTTGCATTTGCTGAAAGCCTCTCAGTACATTTGAATGAAGACAAAACTAAACAAAACAAAAACCACCAAAGGCCATGCAAAGTGCACCACCCTTTCGAAGTAAATGTGACAACTGTCAGTTTGAGCAGAAAAGTAAGAGGAAAACATACATGCAGAGCAGGGCCCTGACATCCTGAAGTGGTATAATAAATTAAGAATAAGTCTCAAGTACTGTTAAGGCTATCCCCTAGGTCCAGGCCAACACTTTGCTCTGTGATCTACTCTTAACATGAGGTGTGATCCTTTTGCTTTCCAATGCCACGCGGAATACTCTTTCTGTTACTTGTCCACTCCTTAACAAACAAGCCCGCCCCTCCCTCCCCTCAAAAATCTATAATTTTGTACGTTTGCCTGCATTGTAGCACATCCAATTTTAAAGCGGTGTTCTGGCACTGGGCCCGGGCCTGGGCCTGTCTTCTCAGGTAATGTTGAAAGCAATCTCTTCTCTTCACTCACTCGCTCTCTGGATGAAAGGAAGGCAGGCAATTCCTTAGTGCTGACAGTCGTCTCACACAGCTGGTAGGAAAGGATCTCACTTTTTAATGGACTGCCCCTGCCAAAGACGCACAAAAGGGCAAGGAAAGATGTCAGTTGGGGCAACGCTGAGGGAGTTGTTTTCATCAAAAACCTGGTATCTAGACATCCCGCCCATTCTGTTAGTCATTAAGAAGCGTTAATGCTTTGAAATTCAACATGCCTGCCATTATAGTTACGACTCCATCAAGGCACCATAAGTAGCTTACTGAATTCCACAGCTGTGTTAGAAAACCAGGCACCTATAAATAATTCCACCAGATTTTGTTATTTGTTGTCAATAAAGGCTCTTTAAACACAATATGATACCAAGGAATTAATCATGAATACTAACAGAATAGATACAAATATGCCTTTAATATTCTGTTTAGCAACCAACACTGAAGATATACTAAACAATCTAATTTCAGAATTAGGACTAGAATGCAAAAAGTTTGTTTGTTTTTGTTGTATTTTGAAAGTGTTTTAATATGGCTGCTTTACACAGAAAATGCAAGCAGGTTAATGAAACATCAAATTTGAGTTCAGAAACTGATTAATCAAGTTCACCATTATTAATGCTAAGAAAGGGAAAGATAACACATGCATTAAACTCTTTACTAAGGAAACACTTATTACCTAAAAAAAAGAATAAAACAAAATCAAATAAAATGAAACCTGAGATACAGAAATACAAAGCAATGATTCAATTAATAGTATTCAGCTCAATAGGGAATTACATAGAAAGCAATGGAACTCATTTGGGCAATACCGTTGAAACAATTGTTCATATTTGTATTGCCACAAAATAAAAAAATATAAAAAGTAGTTTAGTGTGTCCTAGCTTCTAATTGAGAGTAGCTTTAGCAGTTTATACTCAAGGCAATCTATATATATATCTGCATGGCAACACAATCTGTCAATCTGTTGCCTCAAATAGATTTACAAGTCATCATAAAAACTCACAAAATGCATATTATCTCCAAATTTGAATACAGATTTATTTAATTGTAGTATTCTTAAAAAAAAATGTACCCTTAATTATTTCACATGGCGAAAACTACTATATTGGCGGTTTTTGGAACAGCCAGCAAGAAATAAATGAACCAAACGCTGGGAATACAGACTGATCTGAATGGACAAGAGCGCAAGACAAGGCCAAGCTTTTTGTCATTGCATGTTAAGATTGGACTCGCCACTAGTTACATTTTGACAAGATGTCTAATATTTATCTGTTCATAGTAATGTACATGAAAGCCTATGTTAAGCTTGGATCAGGTTCATACTGCAGACATCCAGCAAAATGAAAGCTTTCTTCATGCAACTGAGAGGACTTTTATAATGTACATTTCCCCCCCCAAGTAAATTAAATTACCTTAACAACTTGTGACCCTTTGGTCTGGATTCTCATCATGATACTCTCTCTCTCTCTTTTCATGGTTTAATTGATCACTACATGTAATATTCTTCAATGCAGTTTCAACAGAAATACAACTACTAAATTTAAATAAACAAATTACTACTTCCGAATGCATGGTTAATGCTTTTTCCCCTGGAGCTGCATAGGCGGTGTTTTCAAAACAAATAGCTTTATAGCATCATCAGACAATGCCTGATTCATTATCTGCCATGTTTTGGCAAGGACTAAGCGACTGCATTGCATGTTGTATGATAACAAAGGAAAAGACAAACATTCTTAGTGACTGATAATGTTAAAAGATTTAAAAGATTGATTATCCTTAGCTAGAAAGGCAGAAGATAAAACAGCACAAAGTAACACATGATTAAGCGCTTTCTTTCCAGTGCTGTGTTTGTATTTTACATGCATTATTTCAAAGATTCATTGAGAATCCGGAGAGAAACTGAGACTCCGCTGACAAATATTGTGACATCTGCGTTCATCAGTGTTATTATGAAACTGATAAAAACTAAAGCTGAAAAGCTTGTCACCAGTCCTTGGCTACTTCGGCTTGAAGTTGACAGATCAACAAATAGCATCGTGAGATGTGCTGGAGGAGTGTTCCCACAATCACTAAAGACTCTGTTTCACATTGTAATTTGGAGAACGTGTTCCAGATCAGACATCTGCACATGCTCTACGGCAGGGGTTTTCAAACCGGTCCTGGAGTACCCCCTGCCCTGCTGGTTTTTGTTCCAACCTAGGTCTTAATTACTTAATTGAATGGTAGATTGCTTTGTTAGGTCAATTAAGGATTCAATTAAGCAATTAAGACCTCAGTTGGAACAAAAACCAGCAGGGGGTACTCCAGGACCGGTTTGAAAACCCCTGCTCTACGGTTCCACATTGTGCAAACAGTGCAAGGCTTTATAACACTTGTTTAATAGATTAGATACTGATAACAAATCCTGCAGAATTCAAACTTTAACTTCATCAATTTTAGTGTATCAGCGTTAAGGATAAATTATCTGAAAATGTCAGCCATTTTATCCATAAGCTTTCTGTACAGCAGTGCTGCCCAAACCCAATCCTAGAGGAATCCAACAGGTTTTATAGGTAACCTTTAATTATCAATTTCTTAACAACTGAAACCATTTCTGTGTGATCAATTAAGCAGGTGATTAGTGAAATGAAGTTATGTAGAGATAAAGAAAATGAACTACCCTTTTCAGCCCTAATTAATAAATGAATTGCTTAATTGATCAATAACTTCCATGTGGTCAGTCTGTTGAATTGAGCAATTCAGGGTGACTGACAACCTACTGGCTAGGGTTCTCCAGGACCGTGTTTGGGCACCACTGCTGTGTAGCTTTTTGTTTGATTTTTATTCTTTGATTTAATGCAGTGAACCCAATTGTCCTGAAAGTGATTTCCAAGGACTGTTGTGTTAAGCCCAACGAAATGAACATTCCTGTATATGGTTTGGTTTGGCGACTGAACCTGAGATTGAATCTGCTTATAGGGGTGAAACAAGGGCTCCACGGTGGCTTGTGTGAACAGAATGTATTTGGTAGCTCCTAGGCCACAGCAATCAAGCTGAATAGAGAAAAGCTGGAGGACACTGGTCCCCTGATTGCCCATCTTGAATTCTGCTGGTTTGGCAGTGGAAGAGAAATTCCGTTCCAAGTTCTATTTCATTTTTGTTTCTTTAAACATTTATTTTCTGTTTTTCAGCAAATAAAAGAAACTGAGAAAAGGGGGGAAAAAAACAGTTGCATTTTCTTCAAGAAATAATCATTCCTGTTGGAAACCTTTGTGGAGCCAACAGCTGGAGAAGAGAGAACAACCACAGTTTGAGGACTACCAGTGTTGAATCTGGATCTCCGAAGCAGATAATTTAAAATTCTCTGGGGGGCAGCCTGCTGTGCTGATCAGACCTGAAATGCTGCTGTAATCCTGTTTGCACTGTTCCTTCAGTGTACATTTTTTTTTCTCCAAATAAGGCACCAAACACATCAGTGGCATGTCAGCTGTGAAGGGATTTAAACATTTCCGTTGCAAATAAAATACAATAGACTAAAACAACAAGAAAATAGGAAAAATAGCCATTCATGTCAATTAATTCTCTGGGCAGGGATAGATTTAATTTGACAGAAACAGCTGGATCAGAGGAACAGAGTTCTGGGGAGGTGGAGGGGTTTGGGGTCTAGTCATTCTACGCCGTTGTTTTCCCCGTCTGCTTGAGGCTGAAACCTCCCCCAGTGAAGCGCGGGCCGTCTGTCCGTTGAGGCTGAATTAACGGCTGTCCCACCTGAGCCAAGCTCTGCTCTTTCTCCCTGCAGAAACACAACAAAACGAAAATGCAACTAGGATTTATTGAATCCAGTCAATTGCACAAGAATTTGGTGTGCCTGAACCCTCCCTTTTAGGCAGCTGTTATTCAATGAAAGGGGTTTCTCCATACATCAGACTTATGCAAATATCTGTATAGATGTAGATATATATGGTAAATGCAAGTGCCAAACACAATTGCTTTGTTCCTCAAACAAACAAACAAACAAACAAACAAAAACAAAAAAGAACATTGTGCATAAGGATTAAATATGCTGACTCTAGGATCTCAGTCCAGACATCTGTGAAATACACTTTGATCTCCCTCCATTTAAGTGACTTTTGACATCACCGTCAACCCAGGCTAATGCCTTTTGACATTCTAGGAATCAGACAGTAATTAAATTTTCAGGGCTATGCAAGCCATAGGGATAGATGTGCTTTTATAACTCCATACTTTTATAACTACATGGCATAATGAAGCGGTGAACTATGATTTTGTTTACTGAAACTCTATCCACGGTGGCGGAACCGGAGTTTATCTCCTGAATTCCAACAGGCTGCAAAGCAAACCCATGACACATTTCTCTAGAAATACCAGTAGCTAGGCTGATATTGCAAATGCTTAATTAATGCAGTGTTACCATCCTCAGACTACAAATAGGTACTAATGAGATGATCAAAAGTCCTTCCAACTACTAAGATGCCAGTGTAAAACAGTGACTGTAACGAGAATCAAGTGGCTGTTTCTGAAACCTAATTTTGCTTAATATATTCATAAAGATTGTTCGTGCAAGTGTCCAGCCTGTATTTAAACTAAGTACCATTTTTCTTCTGCCTTCAGCAGCACATCTTGTAGAAGATTAAAAACCACATATTTTTGTATTTTTAATTCTAAATAGTTTCTTGCATGATAATTTCATTATAAGGTTACAGTGAGGGAAAAAAGTATTTGATCCCCTGCTGATTTTGTACGTTTGCCCACTGACAAAGAAATGATCAGTCTATAATTTTAATGGTAGGTGTATTTTAACAGTGAGAGACAGAATAACAACAAAAAAATCCAGAAAAACTTTATAAATTGATTTCCATGTTAATGAGGGACATAAGTATTTGACCCCTTCGACTTAGTACTTGGTGGCAAAACCCTTGTTGGCAATCACAGAGGTCAGACGTTTCTTGTAGTTGGCCACCAGGTTTGCACACATCTCAGGGGGGATTTTGTCCCACTCCTCTTTGCAGATCCTCTCCAAGTCATTAAAGTTTCGAGGCTGACGTTTGGCAACGTTTGGCAACTCGAACCTTCAGCTCCCTCCACAGATTTTCTATGGGATTAAGGTCTGGAGACTGGCTAGGCCACTCCAGGACCTTAATGTGCTTCTTCTTGAGCCACTCCTTTGTTGCCTTGGCTGTGTGTTTTGGGTCATTGTCATGCTGGAATACCCATCCACGACCCATTTTCAATGCCCTGGCTGAGGGAAGGAGGTTCTCACCCAAGATTTGACGGTACATGGCCCCGTCCATCGTCCCTTTGATGTGGTGCAGTTGTCCTGTCCCCTTAGCAGAAAAACACCCCCAAAGCATAATGTTTCCACCTCCATGTTTGACGGTGGGGATGGTGTTCTTGGGGTCATTCCTCCTCCTCCAAACACGGCGAGTTGAGTTGATGCCAAAGAGCTCGATTTTGGTCTCATCTGACCACAACACTTTCACCCAGTTCTCCTCTGAATCATTCAGATGTTCATTGGCAAACTTCAGAAGCGGCTGTACATGTGCTTTCTTGAGCAGGGGGACCTTGCGGGCGCTGCAGGATTTCAGTCCTTCACGGCATAGTGTGTTACCAATTGTTTTCTTGGTGACTATGGTCCCAGCTGCCTTGAGATCATTATCAAGATCCTCCCATGTAGTTCTGGGCTGATTCCTCACCGTTCTCATGATCATTGAAACTCCACGAGGTGAGATCTTGCATGGAGTCCCAGACCGAGGGAGACTGACAGTTATTTTGTGTTTCTTCCATTTGCGAATAATCGCACCAACTGTTGTCACCTTCTCACCAAGCTGCTTGGCGATGGTCTTGTAGCCCATTCCAGCCTTGTGTAGGTCTACAATCTTGTCCCTGACAGCCTTGGACAGCTCTTTGGTCTTGGCCATGGTGGAGAGTTTGGAATCTGATTGATTGATTGCTTCTGTGGACAGGTGTCTTTTATACAGGTAACGAGCTGAGATTAGGAGCTCTCCCTTTAAGAGAGTGCTCCTAATCTCAGCTCGTTACCTGTATAAAAGACACCTGGGAGCCAGAAATCTTGCTGATTGATAGGGGGTCAAATACTTATTTCCCTCATTAACATGCAAATCAATTTATAACTTTTATTAAATGCGTTTTTCTGGATTTTTTTGTTGTTATTCTGTCTCTCACTGTTAAAATACACCTACCATTAAAATTATAGACTGATCATTTCTTTGTCAGTGGGCAAACGTACAAAATCATCAGGGGATCAAATAGTTTTTTCCCTCACTGTATATAGAGAGAGATATATTAGAAATAACAGGCCCCTGCCCCTAGAGAATGATGTTTTTACACAAGGAAAGCAGCATGATTAATAATAGCTTTTGCAAGAAGACCACTTGATATCTACACCTCTTTTTGGCAGATAAAGGTCTTAATACGTGCAGTCTAGACTAACTAATGAAGGAGTCCTGAAGGAGCCCTAACCGATTTCTAATGCTAATTACAAATGTAGGTCTTTATGGAGATGTTAACATTCTTGTAACTTTCATTTTTCATTTTTGATTGGTTTCTTGTGGAAACCAAAACTCCCCCAAAATTAAAAGCGGCTAGAACATCTTTTAGCATAGGAAGATAGTCACTGAAGCATCATTTAACTTTTCTCGTATTGCTTTTTCACTGTCTTCTTTGCACACTCTTGTTTGTTTTCAGTGCTGGCCTCTTGCTGACACAGCACTAACTTTTTGCCACTTTCACGAGGAACCATGTTTCACTCTGTAATACAAAATGTTTACATGACAAATGCGTTACATAATTGTGATTGGGTTGCTGTTTTCATGCAACTGTGTAGTTCATGAACATTTGCGATCAGACAGGACTGGGGGAGGGGAGAGGGGGGTGGAAAGAAAATCATTACACACGAAACACTCCAGGACTTTTTTCCTTCCTCCACTGAAATAAACAGATCTGATTACAATAAAAATAAAAGGCAACAATCTCATAAACTGTCCCGGGTGCTCTACGAGAGCCTTGGATGAATAAAGGCAGGCAATCAATCACTAAATAACAGGACTTATACATGGGTGGGGATCCTGTAACTTTTAATTTACACATTTAAACCGACTTCATAGCTGCTAATCCCTGCTGTGAAACGATCCCTGCTTTACAGTTACTTATCCACGCACATTCAGCCCTATACAGGATCATCAGCTCACCTGCCAGCTATCTGTAATGGAAGGTGGTATTAAACCTTTAAGCCCTAATTACATTAAGAGAGAGGGAATTGGCAGATGCAGAATAACTCTATATAAACAGAGTGCTTTCCAGAAAGACTTTAAAACATGCTGAGGGATGACGAATTCCATTCATTTCAAAGAAAATTAAAACTTGGATAGATAAAGACTTTTCCCTATATTTTAATATCTGTCACTTCTTTTATAGTTCCAGAATTTTCCAGGTGCTAAAAGAATCCCAGTAGATAGGCTAGTTAGTAAAGAGAGAAAGTTTATTTTCTCTTTTATGGAAATCTGCCAAAACACGTACGATTGGAGGAGTTGACTGAGATCAGCCATGTGATAATTTGTTACTTTTACTAAAGCATGATGTTCAACATGGATAGGTGTGGGTTTAGTTTATCACACCCTCCCATCTGACAGTGCTGTTTAAAGAACCGTATCTGAAAATGACAGATGCATGAGGCAGAGATTATCCTTCTGCTAAGAGTGGTGATATAAGTTATGCTTGATCACCTCTTACTACTTTTTTGTGTTTGCATCGCAGCCCGTAAAGATGGCCAAAGCTAGCATAGACGCCAAATGCAGTAATCCATGGCCTAATTTACATACAATTTATTGAGCAGTTGTCAGCTCTCCCCGTTATATCCCTGTCTCTCTCTTCCTGTGCATATGATAGCAGCGAGCTCGGATCAAGCATTAACACATCCTGGAATTCACATGTGCAGGAATCCATAAAAATGAATCTGCTCACTATGCCACCCTGAAAGGGGGCAGCTGAGCATTGCCTGGTGCTCTTAGAAAACACGGACAAACACAGACATCTCTCACTTGAACCACTCTATATACATGTGTCTTTTTCACACCACGCCTTCATGGATGAGGTAACTGGGTCAGCACTACAGACAAGGAGCAGACAGTTTAATGAAAACATGCGGTTTCCAATTAGTCAGTTCCTTCTCAAAACAGCGTCGCCATTATCATCACGTCTCTCTTTTTTAAAACATTTTTTTTTCTTGAAACTTTTGTTTTCAGGATAACTGTTAAAAAAAATCTGCACTGATGAAATATTTATGGTTGTAGTCTTCAATGTGTACAGTGCCCTTGAAGCAAAGAGGAGAAAATGTTGCACAATGATAAAAACACAGAGGAAAATATATTTTTTTGACACTAATGAATTCATAGTAGCTATTACAGTAAACGCCTGGGCACTAAGGAGCACTTCATTCAAACAGGCAATGTGATCTCTAAGATACATTCGGTAGAACACTGGATCGTCTTTGATAATTATCCAACCAAATCCTGCATTATTTATACCTTCCTTTTAAATTCATTAAACTCATTTAGTCTAATCTACAACCTGTCATTAGCTATTGATTTTACTATAATTGGTGCTTTAAAGCCTTCCAAGATTTTCAACCCAGTGATTAAGAATGTAGTATGGATGGGCCTACTAACTTATGATAATCAGACGCCTGAAACCAGCACATGACCCTGGGTTTGTCTAGGCTCCTTGCTATTGCATTATCGAAACTCAGTGTTATTATAACATGAAAATGATGTAGCCTAGTTGATCATATGATGCTGCTGACTCGTAATGTGAAATCCATCCACTAAAAAGAAAACCATCTGAAGGCAAGGAACACGGGCTGTGTGAAACTGTGATGCGCTCATTATTTCTAAGGAGAATGGTGAAACTGTAATAGTATTTTTATTTTTATGATAGTGCACCACACTATCAACCTTTCTCAAGTGGCGGTCATGGAACAAAACAATATTTTCCATGACACTTATTTTGTCACGATCTCTCAGGGATGACCGCAGGGCACGGGAGTTAAGGACCCAGGTGCAGCGATCGTAGAGGTGGCTGACAGGACAAAAGGGCTAGACAAGGACGTAGTCAAGGTCACGGGCGATGGTCAGGAACAAGAAGGCTGAGCGAGAGACAGGACTGGGAGCGAGAGAGAGAGACAGAGAGAGGGAGAGGACACGAGACCAGGAGCTGGAAAACCAAAGAGCTAGGAGCACAAGGAGCAAAGAGCTGGGAAACCAAGGAGCGAGGAATACAAGGCTTGAAGTTGCAGGCTGGGCTTACAACACTTTGCCCCGAGTGAGGGCAGTGAGGGGTTTAAGAAGGGAAGCAGAAACTGGGAAGGCAGGTGCAGGGCCAATGGGAGCAGAGGAACAGAACAAGAGTGCACAAGGGTGTGGCGGAATGTTAATTGGAAGAGTGACAGATGAAAGCAGTGAAGGGAGAAAGAAAAGGCAGGAGAACAGTGGCGGGCTAGGGAACCCTGACATATTTGTGGGGTTGAAAACGAATCAATGAAAGACAATGGAACAGATCAATTTGTAGTTTAACTAATGTGATAATATGTGAGGACAATAAGGTACACAAATAGAGCATGATTTAAATGACCAACGAGTCCAAAAAAGAAGAGGAAATTAGTAATGCAACAAATATAGAAGACAAAATCATCTATTATACCACAGCCGTTGTTCCAAACTGCAATGCAAGCAGTTCCAAACACAGACTCCAAATCACGCATAATCCAACAAAACTCATTCCACATCCCAGGTAAATCCAAAAACACACATATATATATATATATACAAAGACACCCACAAACTCATCCATGCACAGTGTTGCTATAACTGTTTGGATAGGATCACTGCAGTGGACCCTCTGCATTTAAAAAGGGAATAATAGGCTTTGTTAAAATTCCATATCTGTGTGTTAGTGGCTCATGGTAGTTGAACACCTCCAGGTTTCCAGCCTGGGCTCTTGAAACATTTCCAATCAGACCACTGGAAGTCCATGCAGGCAACAGGAAAGAGAAATTACATATAATTTGACCAGATGGCTAGAACTGTGTCAGTAATATATGCAAGCTGTGATCATTGCCAAAGGTGGACCAACACCCTGAACTTTGACTTCCTGCATGTTTCTTGCTGACCATGCAATACGTTGGGTAATACAGTTCAGTGCAAACTGGAAGACCCCTGAAAACGATCCCAGCAGATGGTGCTTATCTTGTTGGTGCTCTTAGAAGTTCATATAGGACTTGCTTGCCACTAAATATGTATATTATGTTCTGAGCTTTATTTATTTCATATTAGTTTTAATATTGCTGCAAACATGCAAAGCAAGGTGATACATCTTGGAAAATGTTATGTAACAGTCTAAATGAGATTGGGAACTTGCTATGCAGATCCTACTCTTACAAAATAATAATTAAATAAATATAATGAATCATATAAATGAACTCTCGATGTATGTATCACTGCATAATTAAGAGCTATGTATCAAAACTATGAATAAACTCCAAAATGTGGCCTCTGGGAAGATGTAAAAAAAAAAAAACACTAATGTGGGAATCATAATTTATCATCATATATTGATCCATTAGTCTGGCATGTGAAATTGTGCTTTAGTGTTGTTTCTTTTTATGTCCCAATGTACAGTAAAAAGAAAAAAAAAAGGTTTGTTTGTAAAATCACAGCACCCAGCTCTCGCCAGGGTATTTGCCTTTCTTCTGAAGTTGCAAAGAAAGAATAAAAAAAGGTCTTGGAGCATTTTGGTTTAATGGAAGAGACAGGGTTTTAGAGCTTTTCAATTACACACCTACAGAAGAAGCAGTTTAGACACCATGTATGCTGTGGAAAACATAAAACAAAAGACAAAACAGTAATGGATTCTATTAAGACTAAGGGGATACAGTCATAATTAAAGTACAAGAAGACATAAAAGCCCAGATACGTTTGACTACCCCATGCTAAATTATCCTACTTTACCGAGTACAGTTGGTAAGTAATGGAACTGTAAAATATTATTCCACACAACCCCATCAATGACAGTGTATTATAAAGTCCTAAGTAGGATATATTAAATGGGTCTGCATTATTTATTTTACTGTAATTTGCCATATTTCCAGAAGATTACTTGTCAAGTGTACCCATATGGAAAGGAACTATGGTCCAGAATTCTCAATGGGTGATATTT
Source organism: Amia ocellicauda (assembly GCF_036373705.1). Classification (NCBI taxonomy): domain Eukaryota; kingdom Metazoa; phylum Chordata; class Actinopteri; order Amiiformes; family Amiidae; genus Amia; species Amia ocellicauda. The sequence goes on along the minus strand of NC_089869.1, from coordinate 5,427,526 downwards.
TACTTGGACAGGATTCAAAGTCATTGCTTTTCTGGCTGCCCTCACCAGTTATTCACTTCCAACACCTTGTAGTGGGGCAGAGCTGGGACTGCAGCTGGCTGAATTTGTACATGCACTACATAATACAATACAATGCACAATAAAATAATACCATGAATGAACACTGCACATATGAGAATACAAAAAAAAAAAACAACACCACCACCACATTTTTGAATTCCAACAGCTCTGAAATAATAAAAGGAAAAGTCCCAAGTGCACCGAGTCTTTGATTTGGTTGAAAAAGTTGCCTTTTTGTTTCCTGCACATTTTTATAGTATTGAGGCTTTCATTATTATTATGTCAAAAGCACTCATGGATACAATTAGGCTACTAATTGCAGACAACATAGGTCAAGTTAAAAAAGTATCATAAGCACACTGCTTTCCTTGAAGCCCCGATATACTTCAGTCAGGTGGGCTAACACTCCTTGAGAGATCATCATTGACTATGCATTACAGCCTTCTTACCTGGACTGCTGCTCCTTGCGTTTCTGAGAAAGGTATTTCTTTTTGGCATTTTGTAGCTCATGAGCCAGTCTCTGGATCTCATATTTGTACTCTTGACTTTGCGATTCATACATGTTCAGCTCTGATGATAACGCCTAAAGAAGAGGGAATAAGGATGAAAGGTTGATTTACTTCAAGTGGTTTTATCTTAAACTGAAGGTACTACATCCTTCATGTTTTATAGCACTGGCTATCTTTTTCAATGTTCTTTTCCAAATCTAGGCTAACTAACAAAAATGACAGTGGTCCATTATTATTATTAGTAGTAGTATTAGCATTAGTACTGTTTTGACAGCCCAGGATTCAGACTATTTTATGCATTACTTTCTAATTGAAATAAGTAGAGTACTAATCTAAGGCTGCCAAATAAGGTAGGGGGATCTCAGATAGCCTAAAAGGCATTTGGATTGATTAACATATCCCTAACCATCACGGAAAATGATCCCCTTGCTTAGTAGGACTACAATACAAATCTGAAGCTGGTGTGAAGGAATCATTTATCCAGGCAGAGGGGGGGGGCAGGGAAGGAAGTGTATCCAATACACTGTTCAGCAGAGGGGAACTGTTCACTGGAGCTGTGGTGCTGAAGAACTAGAAAGGCGAAACACTTTATAAACTGAAAAATTGTTATTTGAGCTAATTTATTCCTCTCCATTAAACATGGCTTACGCTTGTGCACCCATGAGGCACACAAGACGGAGCTGTCTATCTTTAACATTTAAATCAAGATCAATATTACTCTTTGACAGAAATCAAAATTAACTTGATTTCCATGAGCTGTAACTGAGTAAATCAGCCAAGGTGGTCCTAATCTTGTATGGACCTCTCTCCCTCTCTCTCTGTCCAGAATATACAGCAGATATGTCACAATTACATTTGTTGTTTCTATATTCTCAGTCTATCAACAGACAGGATATGGTGTGCCTCATTCAAAAACACTACCCTGTCTGAGGCTACAATCTAAACTACAAAAAGATGATCATTTAATTACAATGGTGGGGAAAACTATGTTGAGATCAGCAAACAAATCCCAATATTTCAATTTGTGACAAAAATGTAAATCTTCCTGTAACCCAAAAAGTATTCAGCAAAGGTTCCAGTAATTGCTACCATTAAACAGTAATTCCTGTTTCACTGCGAGGTTGTTTAGTTAAACCTGAGCCAGTGGTGCCTGGGGTATAACTAATTAAGCTCAGTAATAAATTAAGGCTAAATTAAGCTTGAAATGACTTTACTTCTGGGCATTAGTAATCTTTATGTGCCGCATGCATGGATAGAATGTGTTGCGTAGTTATTCAAAAGAATAACTGTTCTGCATACCTAAGGTGTTTCAGGACTAAGACAATTAAATTGAGTCTTAAAAAAGTCTTCAGAACGTCTGAAGGAGAATCCGATGTTCTGACCATATCAGACTTACTTGGGGCTAATCTAACTGTGCCAAGAACTTCATTTTATTTTTCCACCTGGACATTTTTTTAATGACTCAATCCATACAAATTCGTTTTGAAGGCCAGAACACACTTGGATTTCAAAAATAAAAGTCTGCTTCCATCCCAGAATGTCAGCTACCATTTGCCTGCCCTGTACTTGGTTGGTACTGCAATTATGAGTGCAATTTCTCTCGCCAAACTGTGAAAATGGATCTTACATGAAGAATAGGAAAGGAGGCGGAGATCAAAAAATACCTTCAGCTGTTTTGTTTTCTCTCTCAGAATCTGCTTGTAGATTTGCAACTGCTCTGCTGCTTCAGGTCCAGGCTGTCTCGCCAGAATGTGCTTCAGTTCCACGTACAGCTTCTCTTTCTCCTGTGCATGCATATAGTGAATAAAATAAAATAACTAAACAAGTAATACAAATAGCTAACAAACAAAAACAAACTGCTATAGGTTCTCCACGAAACTATTCAAGAGGAAAATGTACACTCAGTGGTCTGTTTTCTGAAATTATAGAACTTTAAAAATGAAGAACTAGAAAGGCTAGAAAGGTGTGGAAATGAAAACAAATTTAACAAAGTTTAAACAGTTTGGCTTCTTCAGATTCTGCATTGCCATCTCCAAAATACATTGATGTTGACAGTTTAACAAGAATATATCGTCCATGAACACAAATAATGGATGTATATAGAAAACTGTCTCACTCAAATGGAAGCCAAACTACTACTAACTAAGATTCTTTTAAAAAAAATACTTTGATAGTACCTTATTATTCCTGGGTCATGTAATTTATGGTTTTTTTATATATATATATATATATATATATACCAGATATGCTTATGTCATACATCAAAAAAATCTTTAAAGACTGCAAAGCTTACAAGCGGATAAAAGTCACATACGCAGGGGAATAGCACTGTTTGTATATGGTAACTGTCAGATTCTGTTAGACCACTAACAATAAAATGAATAATACACGTGATGTAGCTCAAATGCTAAGGCTTTGGATGAAATGTAGTTACACTGCATTGCTCTGGTGTATTATAACACCTAAATATAAAGTACTTCACGAGGAACCAATATCTTGAAGCAGCATCATTTATTTTTTGCATGAGCTGAGCAGCAAGTGAATAGAGGTAGTGCAACAACATTAGTGTATATAAATGAATCACTATATTCCTTTTACATGACATTCCATATTATAAGAGGTGAATACTGTGATATATGACTGAGAGCATTAGGCACATGCTTGCAGCAGAAAGAATGGTTGCTGAATACCTGTGATTTATAGAGAGAGAGTTGTGAGACTGTTGCATTAACACTTTTGTCTTTCAAACAAAATAGGACATTATTAGTTATGATTTTTCAGTGTTATAAATGACAGTGCCACACATACCGGTTTATGGGACCTAAATCACATAGTGTTGGAGATTAGTTTAGATCACCATCACTGCACGTTAATCTTCAGCGTCTGTTTTTTTCCGTAATTCTTTACTACTGCATTTATATTTTTTTGTTTCTGTTGTTTTCTATTTATCCAGATCACAAATAATCAAGATTAGGAAATCCTTGTGTTCAAGGTTATCTTCTGAAAACACTATATATAGTGAATGGGGAAAAAGGAATGTAAAAACACTACACATACAGTACTGTGCAAAAGTTTTAGGCAGGTTTGAAAAAAATGCTGTAAAGTAAGAATGCTTTCAAAAATAGACATGTTAATAGATTATATTTACCAATGAACTAAATGCAAAGTGAGTGAACAGAAGAAAAATCTACATCAAATCCATATTTGGTGTGACCATCCTTTGCCTAGGTACACTGGTACACAGTTTTTGAAGGAACTCGGCAGGTAGGTTGGCCCAAACATCTAGTAGAAATAACCACAGTTCTTCTGTGGATTTGGGCAGCCACAGTTGCTTCTCTCTCTTCATGTAATTCCAGATACACTGGATGATGATGATGATGATGATGATCAGGCCATACCATTACTTCCAGGACTCCTTGTTCTTCTTTACGCTGAAAATAGTTCTTAATGATTTTGCTGTATGTTTGGGGTCGCTGTCATGCTGCAGAATAAATTTGGGGCCAATCAGATGCCTCCCTGATGGTACTGCATGATAGATAAGTATCTGCCGGTACTTCTCAGCATTGAGGAGACCATTCAATCTGACCAAATCCCCAACTCCATTTGCAGAAATGCAGCCCTAAACTTGCAAGGAACCTCCAGCATGCTTCACTGTTGCCTGCAGTACCTCATTCGTGTACCACTCTCCAGCCCTTCGGCGAACAAACTGCCTTCTGCTACAGCCAAATATTTCAAATTTTGACTCATCAGTCCAGAGCACCTGTTGCCATTTTTCTGCACCCCAGTTCCTGTGTTTTCATGCATAGTTGAGTCACTTGGCCTTGTTTCCACGTCAGAGGTATGGCGTTTTGGCCGCAAGTCTTCCATGAAGGCCACTTCTGACCAGACTTCTCCGGACAGTAGATGGGTGTACCAGGGTCCCACTGTTTTCTGCCAATTCTGAGCTGATGGCACTGCTGGACATCTTCTGATTGCAAAAGGAAGTAAGCATGATGTGTCTTTCATCTGCTGCAGTAAGTTTCCTTGGCCGACCATTGCATCTATGGTCCTCAACGTTGCCCGTTTCTTTTTGCTTCTTCAAATTGTGGACAGCACATCTGGAAACCCCTGTCTGCCTTGACATTTCTGCCTGGGAGAGACCTTGCTGATGCAGTATAACTACCTTGTGTCTTATTGCTGTGCTCAGTCTTGCCATGGTGTATGACTTTTGACAGTAAACTGTCTTCAGCAACCTCACCTTGTTAGCTGAGTTAGCCGAGTTAACTGAGCTGTTCCTCACCCAGTTTTATTCCTCCTACACAGCTGTTTCTGTTGCGGTTAATGATTGTGTTTCAACCTACATATTGAATTGATGATCATTAGCACCTGTTTGGTATAATTGTTTAAGCACACACTTGACTATATGCCTACAAAATCCCTGACATTGTGCAAGTGATGCTGTTTTGAAGGCAAAGGGTGGTCACACCAAATATGGATTTGATGTAGATTTGGCTTCTGTTCACTCACTTTGCATTTAGTTAATTGATAAATATAGTCTATTAACATGTCTATTTTTGAAAGCATTCTGACTTTACAGCATTTTTTCACACCTGCCTAAAACTTTTGCACAGTACTGTATTTACATAGTAAGATTAAACTGACTTTTGTTCAGACAGCCCCATTACAAATAGACGTATGTAGTAGAAGGTAAATAGAATTTATACCCCCATAAACACATACTCTAATGGAATGAGACGAGGAGTTGCTGCAAAGGTGTTTTTTGGGATGGAGGAGGGATGCAAAGCAATGAATGCTGGGAAAGTTATTCCATTGCTGGATACTTATGCTTGGGAAATTGGAAGTCAGGGGAAGGATTGGGATTTTCCTCCTCCCGAACTTCAGTTTACAACTCCATTAACAGAATAATTTAATTAAGTAAACAAAAAAACTCTGGCAATGTCACTGAATCTGTAGAGTCTCAAGCATGACACTATAAGCCTATCCCATGAGCACCACTGCAGGGTCGATCTGTGGAAAAAGTCGAATTATTTATAAATATGTAACAAAACAAATATATTGATTAAAATTGAGTAATGTATAATATTATTTTCAGGATATAATATGTACATGTTCGCCAAAACGTTCTATGATATATGATCTTTTTATTTTGCTAATTTCACCTTCTGTGTATGATCAGGAGTGATCCTGATATTTTGGTTGAGAGTCATCTTGATCTCTGTAAATTCAGAAAAATAAAATCCAGATTGCAAAATTTAAACATGCATAAATGTAAGATTAGTTTAGTAACACATAATCCAGATCAGAATCACATTTAAAAGATTGGAAAATCCCACTTTTAAGATATAATTCCACATTTATTTTCAGAAAATAAAATAAACATGTCTGCAGGGCAATACTCTGCCCAAGATTGTGAAAAGGTACGAATCATGTAACCCTTGAAAGCCCAGGGCAATGCCTTAGGCATACACTATGTAAATGGAAGGAAACCACTTGAACATGATGCCACATGAGTCTCAGATAGAGTACCAAACAATCAGCTCTATTGCATGTAGCAGAAATAAAGAAACATTTAAACAATGTCTAATAATATAGAACAGAAAGAATAGTTCTTTGAATTTGCATATAATTGTGTATTTTCTACAGAATATATCTTCAAAAAATGTCTTATTTCGAAAAAAAAAACACTGCCAACTAAAATGTATTCACAAAAAATATCTTCAAGTAACTGTATTAGACACAAATTAGACTGTAATGTCCACTAATTAGACAGGTTTGGGTATCACTTTCTCAAAAGCTGTTAATTTAGTTGGAACCATAAGACAACATGACGAAGCAAGCTAATTATACATTGTGACAGGTCTTCCCTGTCATGGCGCAGCTGTTGGTGGGGGCTTGGTTGTCTCTCATCAGCTGTGTCTCAGTTAGGCGCTTTGAACCAGGTATTTAGACCAACCTGTGGCACTGATGCAGATGACAGACCATCAGTGCACTCGCCACAGCTGTGCTTCACCCTATTTAAACCTCCCTGTCGTTTCTTTCAAGAAGACCCCAGATCACCTCGGCCAGTTTTCCTGCCTTGGAGCATTTGAGAAATATCCCCAGTGCCTGTTTTATTCATTTCCCTTTCTTTTCTTAGTTTGTTTTGTTAGTTTATTTTTATAATTTTTTTTTTAGAACTCCTCCCCGGAGTCTGAAGGGTTCTCCGTGAGGAGGATATCGTTCATTTCTTGTTTGTGCGAGCATGCTGAATAAAAACGCCTGCTGGCTAAAACTGACCCCTTCGTGTCTTGCACTCCCCGTGACATACACATATATTTTTTTTTTTATTGCTTCTTTGTTGGTTTCTTTAATTGTGGGGGATATTTAAAGCATGCACTTCACATTCCAGGTACAGCAGTTTATTTATTTGAGGCTTGATGGAAAGCATTAGATTTGTTCAGTTATTATAAATAAAATATTTTACACAGAAAACTGGGATAGGATAAAAACCAGCAGCTGACTGCTACAAACAATTTCTGCAAGATTAAATTACATTTTAAATCCTACACTGAATGGAATACCATGAGCATCTCAAAGCACCCTAACCATATTTAATGACAACTTGGACACTACACACACTGGGAAAGGAAAAATACAAGAGATGGGGGAGGTGGTGTGGTGTGGTGGTGTGGGGGAGTTCTCACCCCAAGTGCTAATAACACAAAGCAGCTCATTCATGTAACATTAATGACAAGGACAGCAGAAGCCTTCCCTTCAATTGTCTCCTAAATTCTGAAATCATTTTTCTATTCAGCTGCATCTCACATGATTTATCACAGGGAGCAGTCTTTGTCTTGGCTATAATGCAATTGCCTGCTAGTTCAATGAGAGGTAAACTGTTCCATGAGGGATAGTCTTGTGCTTAAAACCTGTTCTGTAATCCACTTGCCATTAACTTCTTGCTGCTGCATGTACGGTATGTGGACATTCCTCGGATTAAGAACACCTCCATGCAAAACAGCTCAACTCTTATTCAGTTACATGAGGCATACGTCCTTAAATCATTGTCAATCAATCACCTTTGACCATTGTTTCATTTCAGATCTCTGGGAAAAGTGTCATTCTTAAACCAGACCCACCAATCAAATGGCAAGAAACGAAAACAAACTAAAAACCCTGATCTGATGAATGGTTAACAAAATTCATACTCAAAAGAACAGTTACATTAAAAAAAATGCTTTTGTACAACTTGGGTTAAGCATAATGCTTTCTTGTAAATGTAAACTGAATCTTTCATGCAGCTTGGTGTATGCAAAGTAATGATAGAGAAGGAAATGCTGACTTGAGAAACCCACCACCCTAGTGAACCTGACAAGGTTATCTGGCAAAGAAATGTTAGTAAGTTATCCTTTGCAAAATGCCCACATAATGACTCATTAAGCTATGGTGTCTCCTTGGATAAAGAAAAGAAGAAGAAAAAACATGTTCAAGTCCAAATACGTTCTGTACAGCACTCAAAAGGCAGGTACTGTGCAAACAATAACCTCAAAAACTGACTCATCAGTTAAAAGACTATAAAGATGAAGAAAGACTAGGCTATAAAAGACTTTAAAGCACTGTCAGCTTTGAATGAATAAATAAACAAATACAATAAAAATAATGATACAAATACTCTGAACAATATTCTCTCATTGCTTGTACCCTACAAATACAGACCATTTGCACATTTAAAAAGTTTGTAAATAATATGAGTATTTGATTACATTTAGATCTCATTCATTTACAATTCTGCTTGAATTCATGTAGTGTGGGGGATGTGGACTATTAATTAAGGTGGCAAAGACAAGGACTATGAAGTGTTGCAAGCCAGCAAGAACATTTGTATAAAACAACAACATATGTATAAGCTTCAGCTAGAACTATATAGAGCGGTAGCAAATATGAGATTTTTTTGATAGGCCAGAGCTGCTGAAACAAATCAGAGATGATTGCATATAAAAGCAGGAAGCCTGTGACTGCTTTGGGTGACTCATTATGCATTAAACGAGAAACTTATGCCAAAATCTCCAAAAGCAACAGATTTAATATGTAGAAGATTTTTTTTCTCTTTTGTATCATGTTTCAAAAAGGGATTATTTTTTCTTGTTGTAGGGAACACATGCAGTTCAGCACTTGAAAAGGCATTTTGTTTTTAGATAATCATGCACCCAAAACTATTGTTTCAAAAACTATAAAAAAGATTGAGCAAACGTAAAACATTGTTCAAAATATATCTGTAGGAACCATATAGAAAAATGGGAATATATGTGTAGTTATTTCTTTTTTTATATATAGGTTACGGCATTGAATTTAACCAATGTACCAATGAAGTAGTTCATGATTTTAAAAGTTCCATATAAAATTAACTTGTTGTTTGCTGAAAAAATTGTTCACACTCCGGTGGAAACTTTTCTCTTTTTCAAAACCAGGGTAACATCTGTAACTGCATGTGTTCTGTGATTTTTACATGTACAACCTGTGGCCTGGAGGAAAGTATAATCAATAATTGTATATACAAAGAACTAATTGATATATTAGCAGCAGATTGGACTATGCCGCATTTATTCCCCAGAATCTAGGCTACTTTTCATTGTTTTTATAAGAATTCATGTATAGATGATGGTTTAGCATAGATTACAATTAACTTTAAGCCTTCCTATATGTCACACTGCCTTCAGATACCTAAACCTAACCCTACGATTTCAACACTAAACACTGACTCATGATAGCACCATCTGAAAAACATTTGCCAATAACCAAATGGCGCTGTTTGTTGTTTTGAATTGCAAGCTTTGATTGGCATATGGGTTGCTAAAAGGATACATAGCATAGCCTATACAGTATTACATATAGCTGTTTTAGCCTGTACTGGCATTCTGGCGCCATCTACAGAAGTTAATGTGAAACCTGGTCAACACCTAACTTGAGTTTAGGGAATCTATGGCAAAGGTGATTTTCTGAAAAATGTACCTTAAACACAGAAAATCAACTAAAGACAGCAACTGACAGTTAGATCTGGTTTGGTGGTCACTATTAGACAAATACTAATATATAAGAAAGAATAATAATACAAAAGAAAATAATTCAGAAAAAAAACTGTGGGCTTCAGAACAATGTGTTGAAAGTTCTTAACATGAACATCTCATTTGCATAGCTTTCTTGCACACAGACTGTCCCTCTAGAAGGATGCTTGTTCAGTTCTGATTAAGGTAAATCATATACATTTATCGATGAGTTCATGACTTTTGCATGTGTGAAAGTATGTTTTGCAGTAAACTGTACTGAAATCTACAGAAAAATATATACAGTTTTTTGTTGTTTTTAAAATATACAGTAGGCTACATACACATAATATTTCTAAATCAAAATAAGGTCATGTTTCTTTCTACGTTGTTAAATATTCATACGATTAGGGATATAAAACAACTTCAGTCTGAAGTGAATATGTATTAATTTTTTTAAAGTTGGTTTATCAAACATCATATTCAGAGTATTGCACACATACATCCAAAAGGATTGTGCACCGTATGTGGGTGTATTCCTGAAAATAGACTTAAGCATAAATGTTTGCTGGATTCTGATTAATTCAATGTTTAAAATGTTATTTTGGCTCATGAGATTGCTGGTACTATAGTTATTTATAACCTATTTTGTTCAACTTAAAATCCCACGCTGGCTCTTTAATACACTGTCATAATAGGAAGTACAGAGAGTTTCACAGGTAGGCTGACACATTTCTCCTGTACTGTTTTCTGCTGTGTGTCCTTTATCAATTATTTTAACAAATGCAGCAGTAATGCATTATTTACGAGCACGGTGTCACATTAGTATCAAATAGATCAGTAGTGCATGTGAAAACCAAAAAAAGCTGTATTCAAAGCACCAGTCAAACATTTTAGTAATCTGGCAAATTAGTTGACCTCATTATTACCTTGTCGTTATCAACTCATTATTACATTGTTTGTCCCACATTGCTTGTACTCAGTTTGTAGGGAAACATGCTTGCAGGTTGCAGACACATTTGGTGCCTTTGCAACAAGCAGTGGATGTGCTGAAGTGTCTCAAATTACAGAAACTAGGTAAGACATGGTTGTTTACACTCAATAGCAAGTCACGGATTGTGGGCTTTGATAGGCAATTCAGTCTATGACACAGCCAGCTCAGAAAATGCAACAGCTTAGGGAAGATAGTGCAATAAGAAATCTCTCCTATTATGGACAGGAGGAAAATTCACACGCAAAGTAGCTCTGTGCTTCTCCCAAGCCTTCTTTACAGGCCATGGGCAATTCTTTATGGACTTTATGAAAACATAATTATGCATAGTCTTTCACATTTTCTAAAGAACATTCTGTAAGTAAACATTACATATTTAAACATTATGAACTAACACCTAAAATTTCAAATTACAACTCCTCAAGTGACTAAAACAGTCAACAAGTCAGAAAATATATAATAAACAAACATACAGTTAACTAGTGAAATATGAGCATATATAATTGCTTCATGGAATGAACAAAAAAAAGAGAAGCTTAGTATTCTGAAGTGAGTTTTTCAAACGAGGTTTGTGCATTTGGTAATTGAAAATCTGATACAAGGAAATAGGGTGCTAGAAACTAAAAATCCATATGCCATGATAATGTCACTAAAAGGCTATCAACACCAAATCGATTTTGAAATATCCTTAGAAACAAATACTAGAAACACAGACAATTTATTTTGAAAGCTATGTCACAGCAATACAGGTATATGTTATGTATAGCTGAGGGTTTCTGCTATACTTCGAAATCATCTTTAAAAAATCTGCAAGGTGCACAAGGTGGAAAGAGATCACAGGTTATAATGTGTGCTAGACAACATTGAAAATAAACGGTTTGGGTCTGGAAGAGTTGCTACTGATCCCTGCAGTGACCCGACCCAAAATTGTTTACAATTGCTCCAGTAAGAAACTGGTGTTAAGCAGCCTACAGGACGAGGGCGGTGAATCTCTCAGCAAAGTGTTTACCTGTAATAACAGCTCCTTTTCCACCACCTCCTCAGTCTTTCTAATCATTCTCTTTTGTAACATGTGAATCTTCTGGATCAGCTCATAGGTGCTTGGGTCGCTGGCCTGAGGAAAGTCATTTAAAAGTGTTAATACATACGAGGGAGAGAAAATCAAGCGCCTGACCCTTAAAGCCCAGACAGTGATTTGCAATATTTTTTTCTTCCTCAAGTGGAGCAACTACCGATTCCTCTGACAGAAGGTCTTAAAGACAAAGAGAAGTGTCACATAAACAGAAAAATATCTACATATGCACGAATTAATATATATATTTATAGACACGTAGGTATGTTTCCAAGCCACTGATTTTTTAAGTCACTATACCCTTGAAACTCGCTTTTATACAAATTGAGCTGTTTTCAATGCCTCTTCTAGCTTTGTTCTCTTTCATACATACATCATATATATTGAGCAAGTGTTCCTCACTCTTTTGTATAGGTTGAATTACATGGTTTTACAAAAAAAGCATGACACTAGATAGGTAAAAGGAAATAAAGATAACTCAGTTTAGTTATTTAAAAGTGTTTAATCAAATACATAATCTACTGCCCTGTGAAAACACATTATATCCTAGACTACTTTGCTTTTCCCCATAACATTTACCTCCAGCTTTCTCCATCGATGGACATTCATGGGGTTTTCTAGTTCTTCCTCCAAAGCTCTGGACCTGGTCCGTTCTTTAAGTAGCTCCCTTTGCATGTGATATACTTCACGTCTGCAACAAACACACAACAACACGGGTGAGAAACCGCCCATTTTTTAAATTATCCTATTGGAAAAATAAAAATGTACAGCCCTCTAAACTGGATTACACAGAAGAAAAAAACAACAACAACAACATCTGAATCCACCACTCTCTGCTCCATTACTTTGATGTAACAGGTCTGAACCAGTTCACGAGACCCGAAGAGAGCACTGGAACCTTGGTTCAGATTTCATCTTGATTAAAACCAAGAAACAACCATAAAGGAACACAATACATATTTCACAACAGTTCAAGTAAAACACAGTCTCTTGTAAAAGTATGTTTTCTCAAGTTAAATCATATTGTATTTTAGTAGATACTGTCTGACACTTGGTGAGGCTTTACGAGAAGCCAATTAATACAATTTGTCTTTGAGTGATAGGTTTCAATTGACCTGCTACTTTGCAACTGTTTTTTAAGATAAACACACTTTAAAGCTCCATCTGCTGTCTTATTAACATCACAACTTGGCAATGCTTGGAAAAACACTAGACAGAATGTTTTTCAAAAACTAGCCTGAAGCGTGCAAAACCATTTACTTCCAAAAAGGAAATATTTTACTTCAAACTGAGCATTTATGCTGGTATGTGGGAAAGTAATTGGTTAATGATCCATACAACTGTTAAAGAAATAACTGCATACAAACTATTCAAACCTAACAATGCAATTTTATATTTATATGAAATAAATATCTTCTGGAAATACATATATATATTTTATATTATCAGGACATTGATACATATACAGGCACATTTTTCACTTGTTATCTGACATAAACGCCAAATCGAAGTAATGTAAAAGGCACATTTCAACACACAAATACAGAATGATTTTTGCTCCTCTTGTGGCTAATTTAATGTATTGATCAATAAGATGATTTTATGTATAGGATATTCCCTGAAGCAATCTTACATGTGACTTTTTAACTTTTTTGTTTGTTTTACTTTAACATAGGTTACACTGTATATGGGCATATCAGCCATGATTGCTCCGAGGCAATGAGATCAACAACCATGTCAGAATGCATACATGTAATTTTAGCAACTAAAATGTTCTTAGATTACTCTTGTGGTAGGAAGCGTGTGCATGATTAATTAGTTCCAGAACATCATGATTCTACACATTGCTGAAAACAAACAGATAAATAAATAAATAAGTTTATATTATCAATTGCATGATTCTTGTTTGTGTTTTTAAATTATTTGACAATGGTTAAACATTTATAAAACTGTTATGCCGTGACTTTGGTAATTAATTGTGTACTTGTTATGCATAAAACATCTGTAGATGTACAGAAAAGCCTGAATATAAAATCGGGCTGGAATGTGTCTAAGACCATTTTTAACAAGCCGATGCCTTACAGTTAAACTCAATGCAATATATATAATTCATCAAGTGTTTTCCAAATGTTCTAATGAAAGGAGCATTAAGGATTTACTACTGGATAAAGTCTTTGCAACTACATCTTTCCTGCCAAATAAATCAAGTGAAATCCCCCCAAAACATTAGACATCTCCCATACCTTCATCCTGGTAAACTGTGAAGAAAGTTTATAAAATCAAAAGTTTCCAGACACACCAATTCTATTATTAGTTTTGTTTTTGTTTTGTGTTTTTTTCCTCCGTAAAGTTTATGCATTGAAATTCAGTGGCACCGAGGAAACTGATGCAAGCAAGGATTGATTCATTCAAGATGGCAGGGTTGATATCCCTGCCTTAAAGTTTAATCAACACCTTCAGCCAGCCCAGACAAGATCGGCTCATTCAGCCTTTTCAATTTCCATGCTTCTGCTCTGGTTTTGTCATCATGTGTGTGTGCAGCTAAGATGCTGCCATTTTCAAAATTCTTCCAAACCTTTGTGAACTATATATTTGTAATAATGAAAATAATAATGACAACTGCCAGTTTATATATTGTTCCTCATCTCAAAGAGATCAAGAACATTAATTAGAACATGAGGACTTTCAATATCGTAACATTATTAAGATATATATTAATGATTGAGTTTTACGATAAAACAACTACATTTATCATTTAAAGACTTTGTCAATTAAAAAAAACAAAAAACTAAATACAAATTAAACTGTTGCTGTTTTGCAAGTATAGCTTTGATGAACAGAAATGGTACCCAAATCTAGCTGGAGACAATCCCATTCATCCTAGTCTTTGAAACAATTGGAGCAGTCCAAATCATGCTTCTAATAAAAAGGCTGTGTGGGAGGAAGCTTCACAAACAACATAGTCCTAGGATGAAATCATGCAGATCGGAGTGAGCAGCACAGTAATATGTTAATTATGAAAGATGTTCTGACCACACTCTTACATACTGGAGGCAAGTGCCAGGGATCCATGTGGCTGTCTGCCATGCAACATTGCAATGTTTCCACTCAGGCAAGACGTAAGTAACTTTGCCCCTAATGAGACAGCAATTCGAAATAACATATGGTGTTTTCTGTATGGTTCACCTAGTTTAACTGTCACTGGTAAAGGACTATATAAAATATAGGCAATTGTAATTGTATCTTGGGAAACTAATGAATAATCTTCATTGATTAAAGCCACTCTACTCAACCAATGATGAAGTGACTCAGTAATTCAATAATATTAAATGTACTTGTCTCAGATTATCAGCCCCCTTAAACCATGTAAAAGTATACGAGTCAAATACATGCTTTACTCTACAAATAGGAAAGACTAATTATACAACAAATGTGCCAGGATTGGATTATGGAGGTGTTGTTGTTTTTTTAATCACAAGACTGTTTAATTAATCGGATGTAGTTGGTTTGTGTTGGCTTGCCATTGTAGAAGATACATGTGTGTGCAGAACAAGTGTCAACAGCTCATCCTTTAATTCACTTAGGAATTTATCTGAATGCTGCTGGTTATCTGAAGATGATGTTTGTCATTTCGTACAATCACTACTTTCTTAGATATTTTAATAGTGTTTCTTTGAAAATGCAAAGATTGTGTAAAAACTGCCTTTTCTTACAATGTAAGACCAACGTGCAGAGATTGCAAAATCACGTATTTAACTTTTTGCTAATTTTGTTGTGTTTACAAAGTCCCTTTTTCGGAGGTAAGGCTGTATATGTATTAATGCATGTTTGAATAATTTCATTTTTAGTTTTTGTCCACGTGGCACCATTATCCAGATCCTTTACATCAAAAGCTATGCTTGAGGTCAACATAAAGATTTAATTTAAGGCATTATTCATAAATAGGACTTACAAACTTCAATTTCCAGAATTACCTTTGAAAAGGTTATCAGAACGTCACACTCTCAAACACTTCTTAACTCTGAACTGTACATTGGCAAATCAGAAGATGCTGTTATTTGTACAATAGCATGAATTGGTTGAGACTACTTATTTTGAAGAGTTGGAAGATCTGTGTATAGGTTTTCACTAAGATGAAATTAAAACACATTAAATAACTCCAAAGAAGGAAATCTAGATAAATATTGCAAGGAGGTAAGATACTAAAAAGTGCCACTTTCAAGCTTGTCAGACAACTTTGTTTAGCCTTCAGAACCAACCAAACTAGATCAAATTAATACATATTGAAGAACCACACCAATGTTCCTTGATACAATCATGAATTTTCTGAAGAAAAGTCATGTCACATTACATATAGTCGGCATTGGTGTAAATCACCAGACCCTGCCAAGTAACTTTGCATACTGTTCTAGTCTCCAGGGCTCGTTTTCCTTCACTATAAGCACATTCACTTTATTGCCACTTTAGTTCTCTACTTCTTCCTTAATGATATCACTGCCCATTCACACAAAAAAAAGGTGGCAATGAAGCTTGATGTGGTTTGGTTTGATTTGGTAGAGAATGTGACCAAACTTGTGCTTGAAATCCCTCCCTCAAGACATTTTAAATTCCTCATCTTTCTCATCTTTCTGCATTTCCAATTTCCTACTTCCCACTTTCAGTCCCTTTCATTTGCAAGGTTACACCAAAATGTGAACATGTCAGACGTCATTTCGACAGGATTAAATTTCAGGTGTCCATAACATTGGAACTCAATCATAACATCTATAGGATATCAAAAGAACATCAGAGGCTGCATTTTGATATCATGTAGCCTAATATACAGACTTTATTAACCATAAATGTAAAATTGATATGGATTTATACCTCTGTTTGATGCCTATTTACCTAGAGGAGTATGTTTCTTTTTAAATCATTTGAAAATTATCTGTCACAGAAAGGCCAGCCGATTCAATCTGAAATACAGTTCATGTGGATGCTCTTCTTAAGAAAGAAGGGGGAAATCATTGCTGTAGTTTGAGTATCAAAGAATGCGCTTTTGCTTTGACACAACTTCTTGTAACAAATATCCACGAACACATTAACCAAATCTAATTCAGCTTTCTAATGGCATACCTAATCTATCATGGGCTAAAACTAATGCAAAAGTAGGTCATTGTGACTTAGATTTAAGACCCTCAGCAGAAAGAATATGCTAATTCTTATCAGAACTGAGTAATTGTTTACGTATAAAAGAGCTTTTAAAAAGGCAGTGTGACTGAAGTACGCACAAGCAGACTCTTTCTCTTGGTCCTCTTGCCTGCGATACACTTGATTTCCCTCGCATTGTGACAATCAACACATTCCAACAGATTGCTTTGCTCTTTTCACTAAACAATGGCAGTGCATTTTGAAAAGAAACTGTGCTGTAAAATCCTAAAAAAAAGGATGAATGTCCAATGTTAGAAGCAGTACAGGTCACAAACAGGTACATTAACCTGCCTTTGAAGTGGGGGAAATTTCAATGGCTCTATGGTAAACTGAATATTGGCTACACGGTACAAGCTAAGGGTGCCTCAGATTCAGTATGTGGTGCTCACACTGAAAGGCTTTATTGAAAATGTGAAAGTTAGCTGAACAAAAAACTCAAATTAACTTGAAAGGTTAACACAACTGCAGCAGTGTCACCTTGGGAAACTCTTCTATACATTTATATCACTAAAGACACACACATGCAGCCTTTGGATACTGTGTGGGCACTGATCTGAAAAAATAAAATAAAAATAAAAAATCAGTGCCCAAGCCGCAACACTAAATCTCCCATGAGAGTGCCCTACTCGCTAAAGTGAGTCATTCCAGGACAATACCGTACAACAGCGATTAGTTAAAGCACAGTTGAGCTGCTTGCTAAAAATACATTATATCGGAGGACTGGGTTTGGTGACCTTTAGTAATTGCCTCAACTTGCTGGGCAGATACCTGTTAAAGAAAAGCCTTGACCGTATCTGCTTTTGAGATTCCAAATTAAATCAAAATAGCCTAAATGGTTCCAGGAGCAAAGCAATTCCGTACCGCCTGGTATCGAATAGCCAAATGTTTTGTGCTGTTTCAGCTGATAAGGAGAACATATTTCAAAAAGTAATTATCTCAAATTATCTGTACCACAGGAAAAATGCACTTTAGATGTTTATAGCTTTGCTTTCCTAGGTCAGACCCCTGACTTACCATAGTGTAAAAACATTCATAAACACATTAATAGTAAAATGTGAACTCGAAATGTTTGGGGGATGGGGTGTGGTTTATCTGATAAGTCCTTTTATAGAGGAGAATCTTTCTTGAATATTTTAAACTAGAAATGCATGCTCAAACTGCACCATAAATACATGAATGTGATCCATTTTTATATACAATGACCAACTGGAAAGTTTGTTCCACTTTTACCCTGCAGCACAGCTAAGCCAGCTGTCGCATTACTCAACTCAGAAATATGATTTCTTTATATAATGAGAAGAAAGGAAAACAAAATGGCATACCCAGTTGATAGAATAAGCAAGTTGATCCCCCTGCAACCCCTTATTATATTTCATAAAACATGTTGTCGGGGGAGAGGTAAAGCACTGAATCTGTGAGGGAACGATAAGGAAGGGCAGTGAGGGTTGTTACCTAAAGTCTTCCACGTTGGCTACAGTTTTGCCTAAGATGCCCTTCTCTCGCCTCAGCTTCTTAATCTCCATCTTCAGCAGCCTGATGTCCTCCACTCTCTGGTTATACTGGATCTCTCCTTTGTTCAGCATCGATTGCTGGATCTTAATTTTCTCATAAAGGAGCGCCAACTCGTCATTACGGCGCACTAGTTGTGTGCCCAGTATGTCACGTTCGCTGATGACCTAAACAAAGCAACACACATTTGCACACTCCACAAAGATGCCATTGCCTTTAAAATGTTTGACATTTGCATAAAAACCTAATCTGCTCCTATACTCAATAACAGGAATTACTACAACATCCACATATTCCAAAATTAAATAAAATGGTTTTATAAACATAGTTTGAGCTATTTTTGCTCAAACTATGAAGCAAACAACTTTATTATCCGCTTCAACTTAAAAAAAAATAAACATCCTAAGACTAATCATAACTTCACCGCTGTGAGAAAATCCAAAGACAGTCATCAAGGCAGACAATTTAGAAGAAATAGGTTGTGTAAGATTTGATATCACTTTAACATACAAATTAGAGCTACCTGAAGGGAGAATCAATAAGGGATCATTAAAGTAGTCAACTGGTGGGAACTGTAGCAGCAAGTCTATGCTGAGGAAGTTGATGGAAAATAATTGCTTCTCAGGCAAAACACACAAAGTTTTGCATGTCTTTAATAAGGAAACATTAGGTTTTCATATTTTGAAGAAATTGAAGCAGTTGAAATATGAAACTTGAAGGGACCGCAAAACAGCAATAGAAGCTCCTTCTTTCTATTACTGCAAGCAGCATGTTATGAGAAAAGTGCTTTACGTCTATATTTTAATACACATACCATCTAATAATCGCAAGCTGTGTGATACATACAAAGAAAAGAAAAAGCACTTGAAGTTTTGCTTCATAAGAAGCCAATGGCCACTGTTTCAGCTACAGACCAGCTTGCTTTATGGGTTTAATGAACTTGGATACAAACCAAGCTGTGCCCTTTTATCCGGCTGTGAACACAGAGCTCATTGAAACAAGAACCCTTTCCCTACCTGATCCAATTCTTTCTTCTGTCGGGTCCTTTCAGCATCAGCATCAGCTAGGATCTGGAGTAACTTTCTCTCCTCTGCTTCCTGGTTGTTAATGAACTCCTTTGTTTCCTGAGCCTGCTGTTTCATCTTCTGCAGCTCTGCCTATGGACAGGAAATATGTTTGGGTTTAATGTCTATGACAGTACAAAAAAAAAGAGCAGCTCCATTTATATTTCTTTATCTTCAAGTTATCATTACATATGGGCCACTTCTCAGTTTGAGCACATAATGCAACAAAGGAGATCATTTTGTATAACTTGTTCTTTCTCTTGACCCCCTCTTATTGGGAGAGAACCGCTTAAAAGCCTTTTGAAAAAGTGTCAAATTGATAAGAAGCAGAGGCTAAAGTTCTTCATCTATACACAGGTCAGGTACAGCCAAGCTGGCTTCTCTCCCAGAATGCCTCAGAATGCTCCACCATTGTAAGTTTGTTGACGTTTTAGCAAAATGAACTCATGAATATAGTAGTCCCATGCACAAAGTGCAGACCTTGATTTACTGGTAATGGGTATGTGTGGTGGGGAAAATAATGTAAATATGCGACTGTTTCCCAAAGGGCTTCATTGCTACACAATACTATTTAGAACTACTGTTTTGTCTATATACTAATAAAACACCAATTTGGCTCTACTATATGCTTTGTCATGTTAATAGCATGCTAGAAACGCACAATTCTCCATTCAGCTTACTATTCAGGGTTGGTACTAAAGCTTGAAACAGGATGTATATGAAACTCTACACTTTCCCATCTAAACAAGAATGACATCAACCAACAGTCAAAAGGCAGCCCTCTGCAAAAGCTCTGCTGTAACTTTGGTCCCTTAATGTCAGGGATTGTTTTTAATAGTGTTGAACTTGTTTAAAGCAAGTTTTTATTAATTCCACAAGAAACCTTTTGAGACAGGCGACCAAGCATGTAATAAGATTTCTTCAGAATCAATGCGGGCTTGTTACTGCCTAATAATCAGCCAAACCTCTTTTGTGAGAACCCACAGGAACCAACAGCTATAGTTCGTATTATCCATGACCATGTTTTGTATGATCTGAGCTTGTATACCATTCATTAAAATGCTAATCAATTCATGAGAAACTACATCATTGTTTTCAAAGAGAGGAAGGGGTGGGGAAAGGGGACAGGGGACAGGGGGTGATGTGAGCAGTTGGTGGATTAAAGCATGCTACTTTTGTATACATAAGTGTATATGTATATATATATTTGAAACTATCAAAAACCTTGATTTAAGTTTGGCTTCTACTGTGCATGATACTGTGTCAGCGTACAAAGTAAATGATATGGTATAATATATGTTTTTCAGAACAACTGAGCTGATCTTATTCATAGTAATGCACTGAATACTAAATACTAAGCCAGATTAATTTGATGTATTTTCTAAGGAGAATAGATGCCATTAGCAGAGTTCCTATTCAACTATGTGGAAGATACAAACTTTAGTAGTTTACTGCTAAAGACATTTTGATAAAGCTGCATTTTCTCTGACATCCTCCCATCATGATAAGGCAATTTGCCTGTTTTATTGTATCATATCCTCTGAATGGAGATAAAGGCATAATAATATACAGTTTCTGATCTGCTTTGAAAACAACCTTGTCACTGTTGTCAAATGAGAAGGATACATCTTATTCAATGACTTAGACATTTGCTTTCTTGCTCAGATGGTGACAGTCTTTAATTAAAGGATAATGGTATCCTAGCCAAGTACTGTTCTGATTCAAGATATTTAAATGCAGAGTTTTTAGGTTATCATATTTTATTTCCCTTCCTTCCTTGTCAGCATGTGTCATTGTTCTGGTGAAGGTTCAAGGCGAGTGTCATAGTATGGACAAAGGAACAAGAGTGAGGTTGAGCACAGATATGATGCACTCTCTCGAGCGTTTGCCATTTTGTTTTAAACTAGAAGAAAAAAAAGGACGTAGGCTGCGGAGCTAAAGAGAGTGCATCTTTGCATTGCATTTTATCCCGTTTTATTTAGGAAAAAATGTTTCTGGTTCTAAAATATATTCATTGTGTTACAATGTCAGGCTAACATCATAAAGGGATTCAGGTGAGGTCTGGGGGCCCTTGCCTTCTCTTAGTACTAACTACAAACGGGTTGAGAAGTGGTCCTAAAATCCCATATCTCTTTTAAAATCAATAAAATCTTAGCCCTGCATCTCAAGTCTGTCTTGCCCTCAATAATTTCCCCAGATCAAACTGGATTTATTCAAAACCAACATTCCTCTTTTAACCTCAGACGGCTTTTCAATATTATTTACACTCCCTCTACAAACGCCACTACCTGAGGTCATCGATGCTGAGAACATTTGATTGGGACGAATGGGAATGTCTTTTTAACATTGATTTGAATTTGGTACCACCTTTATGTCTTGGATTAATGTTCTGTACATTTCCCCCCTTGCTTCTATCTGAACCAAAGTCCAAATATTTCAACCTCAGTGTGGAACCAGCCAGTGTGCACTTTACCCTCTCCTCTTTGCCTTGAGCAGGTTGCCAATATACAATAGTGCATATACATGTTTTTCATTTTTGGATTTTCTGTATTTTTTAAGGGGAAAAACAAAAGCAGACAGAACTAAACTAGTTTAAGCTGTATCTAGGACTTGCATATTATTAATTTATTTATTTATTTCTTAGCAGACGGCTTTATGCATACTATGTCTCTGTTTGGTATTGTGTCAACTGCTGTAAAAACTCAATAAAAAGAACACAAAAAGAGTGAGAGATTGACTGAGCATAGAAAATGTATTAAATTGATTTTTCATAATATAAATATATACAACTGCAGATGCATTCATCCCTGACACATTAATCTTTTGTTAACCTACATAACAGCAAGGCTTGCCAATGATATATTATATAGATATAATTTGTGATTCCAGAAGAAGTAGTCTAAATGGAAGAAGATAAAAAATGGAAAAGCACCTGGAGGTGATGGAATCATAGCTGAGATCCTAAAAGAAGCTGGAGAAGAAACAGAGAAGATTCTTGCAAAACTGTTCAGTGTCTCAGAATTAAACAAACCCGTGATAAATGGAACAATGCAACTGTCATTCACCTTCACAAAATAGGAGACAAAGAAGATCTGAAGAATTATAGGCCCATTAGTCTACTTTCCTTCTTATGCAAAGTATTTACACAGATATTAACACATCACATTCAAGACATACTGGACTTCACTCAACCAAGAGAGCAAGAAGGATTCAGAAGTGAGTATAAATTGTCTGAAAGTATTGGGAAGGTGCAGAGAATTTGAGCTTCGATGTGCCAGGGTTTTATTGACTAGGGGAAAGTTTTTGATTCAATATATACAAGCTCAGTCATCAGGGCTCTAAGGCATCGAAACATTGAGGAAACATAATATATAAACTTAATATATCTACAACAATGCCACACCAACAACTCAACTCCACAAAGACATTTACAAGATCAAGAGTATGCCAAGGAGACACAATCTCTCCAAACCTCTTCACAACAACTCTTGAAGAAGTGTTCAAGACATTTGACTGGAAACAAATGGGAATCAAATTAAACAGAGATTATTTGAACAACTTACAATGTGTAGATGACATCGTCATATTTGCACCTGAGGATTTGCAGCTTCAAATTCAAGAACTCTCAGGTGCAAGCAAGAAAACTGGACTTAAAATGAATTTGAGTAAAACCGAAAGTCATGTTTAACATCTTTATTAAACCTAAGAAAATTGAAATAGATCAATGGATATTGAAAAAGTCAAAAGTTATGTCTACCTTGGACAACAAATCAGTGCAAATGGAAGAAATCAAAACTGGATGGAGTGAATTTGGAAGGAACAGCACAGCAATAGAAAGGAAATCTACCAATTTGCCAGAAGAGAAAAGCATTTGATACAATTCATAAGCTACTACCAGTGCTCATTTATGGCTCTGAAACCTGGTCACTAAATGCAAAAAAAGTTAAACAGAAACAATCATGGACAGATGTATGCTTGGAATAACAAGAAGAGATACAAAAAAATAAATAAATGAACTGATCATCGAGATAGTGAAAATGTTAAAATGGCAATGGGCTGGACACATTGCAAGAACAGGTCAAAGATGGACACAGGAAGCTACTGAATGGATCCCAACAGATGAATAAGACCTAGAAGGCGACCACATGAAAGATGGCAAGATAAAATAATGAACTTTGCAGACGTGACATGGAAAAAGGAAATTGTAAGGATTTACGATTTAGAAGACCCAGAAGGACTTTTTTTATATACCATGTGCCCTTTAACTACATTTACAGAATGTGCAATAAATCAGTTTTCAAACAGGATGCAGGGATACATACATAATATTTTATGATATGTCTCATTTACAGGAGCGTAAAGTCTTCTTTAGCAGTATGAATTTGCTTCTGCAAAAACAAACAAAAACATTGTTCAGGAAGCTAACCCAAGCGTAAGTGAGTGAAACACTGCAGAAATGGGAAAGCAAAGGCTTTTCATAGTGTAATACGATCCTGTACATTCTCAAGCCTACTAAGTCTTTTTCTTATGTTATTTTAGAAAAAATACGTGCTTTGTATCTTAAGTGAAAGATAACGCCTATACTATGCCGCCCCCTATCCATTGTGAGAAACTAACAACCATATATGATGTATATAAAATTATTTCAGAATATGGATCCGAAAAAATGTGACAAGTATGTAGAAGAAAAAAATATTAATGTTTGACTGATTTTAAAATAAAGGAGAAATCTTTTCAGCAATCAGTGCAACAGCTCTCCCCATATGGGAAAGATGATTTTCAGGCCACAAATCCGTGTGACTAATATCACATCAACCTGTGGGGGAACCTTACTGCAGAATAATTTAGTAGGTATAGCAGTGAAGCGTTCAAAGCTGCCATCTGAATGATAGTGGATGATGCTAAAGCACTCTGACAGAATGAAGGTAGTACACTGAAAATTAGACAGCCAAAGGACCGTCAAAGGATGATATGACAGCTTTGTGTCAGGTTAGTAGACGAGTCCAAATTTGTCACCATTTTCCCAAGGAGCTATTGACATCCTGTCATAGGCTTAATATGCTGACAATGGCTAAATACTGAGTACGTTGACAGAGCATGGCTGAAAAATTAATGGAAATGGCTGTTAAGGAACTGGAAGTCTTTTTTTTTTAATGCTCAGTCAAGAGAAGGATGACCTTTTAAAGTAAATTTTTGGATTCCAATTTTATCTAAACAGTACTGGTTATTTACATTTGAAATAAGAGAAGCAAGTACATGTGAAGTGATGGGGAGACTTGTCAAACACTGGAACAATCTCAAAGGTTAGACTTCAGTGGAGACAAGACTCAAGTTTGTCATGAGTCTGCAGCCACACTATGCCCTATTACAAACCATAACACAGGCCTATCATTAATGGCGATGTATCTTCAGCCTAGTGGAATCCCCAAAGTAAATGGTCCGGCCTTCCTCAACATACTTTAACAATTTAATCTCTGAATCACATTAAACCCCGACAAGCATTTCAAGTAATAGAAACTGAATACAGATGAATAGAGGTCTATCACAGATACAGATCTCTTATAATATGTCAAATATGTCAAATCCAAAACACATTTCCAAGACATTATGGAGTAATTTGTAATATTATTTAAAGTGTCTCAAAGAAAAGCTTAGGACTCCAGAATTACATGGAGAATACAGACTGCTGTGTTTGTCTCCCTGTTTGAATTATCTTTATGAAGCAGACAAGCTGGAAAAATAGTTATAATGTTCAGATCATTCTGAGTTAATACGCATTTGCAATAAATAAATAAAATAATGTTTCCATTGCAACCTCTGCACAGCCAGCAAACTGTCCGTGCTGTGTTCACTCTGGCAGAAAGGAGGACATGGTAAAAGTGACCCCTGCAGGGCAGTTGTAGAGATACATTTAAATGTTGTGAGAAGGGAAAGGCAGGTACACATTTTTCATAAAATGCTAACACATTTATTTTTGGAGGACTGGGGTTTGTTTCTCACAGCTGCTCATGTCAAGCTTCCTGTCTATTTCTGAAAGACGTCATGGAACACAAGTGTGCTTCCTCTCATTTATGACTCTTTTAAAGTTTTTACAGAATGATCGGTTCGGCACGGTAAAATAGTCTAGCACAATAAGCAAAACAAAACTATCCCACTGTTTGTAAAACAGATGTGAGCTTAGTATAGTTTACGAGAAAAACAAAACAAAAATAGTTTTTCAAAAGCACTACATTCTCTGCCTTTTTTATCTAAATGCAGAACCTGCTATTGGACTTTAAAAGAAAATGTAAAAGGACCTTTCAAGGCATCACCCTAGAAGATATGGTACTTGTCTACAGCATCTTCATTTGAAACTTCTAATCCTTATTGTCTGGGAAAGACGGTAGTGGTAGAAATGCTGCTAGCCTATATCTTAACTTGTATTTATCTGAAACCTAAGCTAAATCGAAATTGATTGCAGTTGTATTTCTGATGAGATGGAGCAAATTAGATGGAATGTAAAAAGACAAAAAATGTTATTCTATTTTCCTAAGAACCCTATACATATATAATACGTGTCCTTAACCTATCAAGGAAATTCACAAAATGATTTATTAAATCAGTTACATTTTATTAGATGAACGCAGAAATCTACAAAAAGAAAATAATAGAAATGTGTGTTAATTGTATGACGGAAGGTGATTACATAAAATCACTGGCAAATCAAAGAAACTGCTTCAATTAAAACAAAGTAAGAAGTTCAACACATTAATGATCAAGCAGAGGACATGCAGAGTGCCATATACCCTAACAACTCTGATGACATACAATTAGTCTTAGATGAAAGACAGAAGTGAGGAAAGTTAAAGATAAGGGAGCGATTCAGTCTGAAAACTTTAGTTATTAACTTGGAGTCACATGTCTGCAGCTTCCAGACAGATATCAAACAAAACTGCTGTGGAACAAGACTCGGAAAAGTTGTGTGAAGGACATTGAAATCCTTGATGTGCTGGCAAAATGATGTGTAGATTTTGCACTGTATAAAACATGTGCAAAAGGAACTAATTTTGAATAATATAACATTACAAAAAAGGTGACAGTGAATAATTTCTCTGCTGGTGCTTTTTGATGTATTCAGAAAGGCTGGGACCGGTATCGTGGCTGACTATCAAGACACGGTGATTCACAGATTGCAAGAAAATGAAGTATATAATCAGTGATAAGGACACACAGTAGCTGAGCTCCAGTGAAATATACTTCTGCTAGATAAAAAGCACTAAGAGATTTTTTCCCATTTACAGGGGTATCCTGTCATGCTGTCTGGAGATTGTACAAGTGATAGAGAATAAATGAAGAGAACTGGAAAGAGTGGCATGTTGAAGAAAAACTGGCCTCACCAACTTGCTCCTGCACACACACATGAAAATAAAATTACTGCGATGTAGTGACAAGACAGATAAACTGGGACTCGATTTGTCAGGTGACAAAAGAGTAAAAGAAGAAAATTGAAGCTTTTGACATAGAGATATTTTCAACATTAACAAAAAGGTGAAGTAGCAGCATAAGATCAAACAAAGAACAGAAATCTAGGCTATCTAGTCCAATACTCAGATTCCATTTAATTTGCTTTTTTCTCCTATACTATATCATATCCCTCTGGCACCCTGGAACATCAAAACAGATTTTGTTTCTTCCTTTTTAACGTACATCCAGAACGATACAGCAGCCTCAGAAACAAAAGACAGAGGTTCTATAATTTGGATTGGCCTAACTGGCATTCACAATGGTTACTCAACTAAAACAGCAATAGGTCATCGTTTCTGTGTGTGAATTTTAAAGAATAAATAAATAAATACATAATAAAAAAGGGATGTTTATAAGCATCCTGTACATTTAGAGAGGGAGGGGCATCAATGTGCAAATTGCGTCCTCGTATCCAGAGGCATTTCAGCATTAAACATGCACATTCAGTATGGAATCACACCTTATGCTTGAAATCAGACTGATGTTGGAAATATAATTAATGTGATCCAGCTGCTTCTTAATGACTATATTTTGAATCATTGCACCTCCCCATTTTTTATTTTTTATAAAGCTTGTAAAATGACACTGAGTTTGTGCATTGTAAGATAACCACCCAGTCTTCGCTTTGTAAGCACTAATAAAGCTAAACAATATCAAACAATAAATCTGGTCTCCATTATGTGCAATCTGTATTCCTATTCATATTTATTTTTGACTAAAAATGGCTAATTATTTCTAAACAGAAAAGTGGAGGTCTCTGGAGATGCAGATGACTGAATGGAAAAAATAAATATTAGAGCTCTGACTCCAGGCAAAGACACCCAAGAAATATCTTGAGACTGTTATCGGTACAAGTAATTAGTCAGTTGCTCATCTGATTTACTGCTGTCTACTTTCACAAATAACCCTCAGGAAAAGATACATATTTCCTCTCAGTGCAACCAGATAAAATGATGGGGAAAGAAAAGGTAATTATATGCACTACTAATTGCTGAAAATTATATTTCTTAAAACTTACATATTTAACCAAAGTATGTTGACTTCTCCCTTTAAAAACAGCCAGTTTTTATAGTGAGTTTTAATTGAAATTTTCGTTTCTGGCAAAATATCAAGTCACAAAATCCACAAGCAGCCGGAAGGTGTGTTGAGGGATGTTATTTCATTCAGTCATTAGTGTCACACACTGACTACACAGCGGTAGGTAAGGGAGTCTGATTTCTAACGTGTCATTCAGATTCAGCCCAAAGATGTTTAAGTAGATGTTGCCACTGGTAATAGAGTACGATGACAAAACAGGTCTAGAGTAGCCAACCAAAACATCTATCCTTGCAATGGGACCAGCTTTAGAGATCTCAATCTGTATCAAAGCTATTATAAAAACGTAGATCTTTAACACCATCAGCACTGCAATACTCTAACTTGCTTCTCTAAATAACACATCTAAATACTGTGATGCCATACTGGGCAGCGTGGCCCCAAACTGCCCTCACCTCCACAGACCCCGGGTGATAAATCCCCCCTGGATAAAACAGAAAGTGACTTCCTGTTGTGAAGAAAGAGGAGTAGAATCTGAAGCGTGTGAGCGAAAAAGAAAAAAGCATTTTGTTTATGGAAACCAACTTGACTATTGAACTTGACAACAGACACTGATTGCGGACTTGGATTGTTTGCTGTTTGTAAGTGTTTGTGTCTTTATTAGTTATTGTGTAGACAGGGACCTGTTTGCTGAGTTGAGTTTAGGCTCGAGAGGACCTAGTGTTTTGTTTATGTTTTGTATGTCTGTTTATTTTAAGCATGGCGCACTGTGTATATAAATAAAAGCACGTCTTTTACACCGTAACCCTGTGTACCGTTTCCTGAGACATGCCTTTAGAGCCCTAGATGTCATGTCCAACCCCACACAAAAACCTTCAGTAAACCATCTAAATGAAGACAGCGTGCAACAAACAATGTACTGCATTCCAAAAAGTATCAGGCATTTAAGTAATCTTAAGTTAAAAAAAAAACGAATTTGCAGGACTTTTCCTTAGTTATATTTTTTATCTCTTCAACTTGGTAACCAAAATGATCAGAGGAAGCACTGTTCAAAGTATGACTTTGTTATGATCTTTAACTCGTACACTAATCAGACGAACGATTGGGTGACCATTAGACTGTCAGACTGTCTCTCTCACAAATTAGCTCAGCTGTGGTTGCCCCTACGGATAGCTATTCTTATCAAATACTGTACAAACACATTTCCGTTAAGTACTGGGGTGATTGATAACCATCATGAAACTGGCTCTCTGGAGATATAATGAGATATGGGGCATCGCTTTGTAAAACATCTCATGAACATGATTTGCTGTAAATACTCTACAACATCCTTACTCTGGAGAGATATTTCTTCCATTTACAATGGTTCAGACAACAGCCATCATGCAATTAATGTAATGTAGTTTCGTTTCGATTTCTTTCTATATTAAGTGTGCATCAGTGGTTGACATATTCAATTCTATAAGTAACTGCAATCACGTTTAGTGCAACTTAGGTGCATCCTGGACACAATATTTTTGTTTGGTGATCATATACACAAAGATGCAGGTTCAAATCCATGATCTTCAAATCTCTCTATATAACCCATAGCCAGTATCATGATCATACATCCCCTTTCAGTATAGAATCTTTATTCAACACACAGTTATGCTTATAATTTAGTCAGCCGATTTAATACAAATACATACAAATTGTTATTGTTTAAGGTTGCAATCAAATATCAGGGTAGGTTTTTATCTATTTATGTACACTTTAATGCCTCCAATATACTAGCAGAATCTACTCTTAATAAGACCATTACAAAAAGGCACCAAAATAAATACTTTAGGATGCACAGACAAAATTTTAACTCTTAATCCATCCTTTCTTGGTAGCTGAACAGTGTGAACTGAAATGTTCCTTCTGTCTCTTGACTGAAGACTATGAAGGACTAATGTACTCAGCTGTTAATTTCCCTACTGTGCAATCCCCGTGTTAGAACGTAAATCAGTTTGTGTCTCTACTTCCCATGTCACTTTCTTTCTGCCTTTATCCACTTTATATGCAGGCGCAAGCTGACAACTGCAATTGTGTCTCATCCTGTCGTCACAATGAATACAGTACACTTTACGTTGCTGTAGGCTACAATATCAATGAAATTCCTATAAGATATTGACTATGTAGATGGCAATCTTTATCTTAATTGATGGGGGGGCGCAGTCGTTTTTTTTAAAATGCATCTCTCTCAGGATTTCTGAATTGTGGATTCTGCCGTAAATAACATAATGATACACCAGCTCAGGGCTTTAAATAAGATAATGTAGGAGATGTAAAAGAAGAGGCATTCTTGGGAGGCCTACCTTGAGAGCCTCTTTCTCCTTCTCCATCCGCTGATATTCCAGGTGCTCCTTCACCAGAGCGGACTCCTTCCCATTGATCTCCTCTTTCAGCTGGTCAATCTGGTGGTTCATGATCTTGAGTTTTCTCTTCATTTCAGTTATCTCGTCCTTTATTAAGCACAGTCAAGGAATAAATACAAAATAATAATAACCGGGAGAGGCAGTAACAGTAACAAGCTTTTTACATTCAAAAAGTACGTCAAACCTCAACAGTTTATCGCATCATCGCTGGTAATCAAATTCAGAGTCACAAGGACCAAAATTAGATGAAGGATTTTCAAGACAGAAACCATAAAAGACATAAAAATGAGGGGGTGGGGGGCTGGATAAAACAGCAAGTGAGATTAAATAAAGCAAAGATAAGGAGTTTGTCAAAAAAAAGAAGGGCAGTTCTTTTGAAATACATTGGATCAAAACCTTCCCATGATATGACTTTGCCATGCCAAGTCTTTCATCCCTGAAACTGTCTACTTTACAGGAAGTGGCACTTTCTGCTTTTCTACAGAGGTGACGGATGCTTGTGCACAATACAGTGATCGAGATAATAAGCCAAACACTGTGAATTTCAACCAGACAGACAAGATATCAGAAAATATATATTTAAAAAAGTAAAAAAATAAAATCATACTCCATTCAATAAACACTTGAAGGAGTTCAACCCGAAAATATTACAGGATCTATGCTTGAAAAGGCAAAAGGCTAATCTATTAGTTTGAGTAAAACGACAAGCAACAAATTACATGTCAGTAAGCAGCAAATTGAGACGTACTTGAGCTTCAATGAGGTTCTTGCTGTAGAGGTTCCTGTCAGATCTCACCGCCTCATACAGGTTCTGCTGCTGCTTCAGCTTTGTCTCTGCTTCTGCAATCTTTTTTTTGTAATCGAAGATCTGCATTTCCCTCACTTTAATATCTTCCATGTGCTGGAGCACCTGCAGGGAGGGACATAAACAACAATGACAACAACTACAAAAGTTGGCTACAGAAGACATTCACATCTGCGGTGCATAAATTCCTTTGCTCTATATATTCAGTGGCAGCACAGATCATTTGAATGCAAATATATATACATACACACGTTTAAATATAAAACCGAACAAATTATAATTTGAATTTGCAGAAATTAATTGTAAATTATTAAAAAAAAAACATTCAGTACTTTAAAAGGAATGGGTTAATACTCTTAATTGCAACCAAAGGAACAACAGTATTGCAGCCACTGAGGTGGGAATCTAATTGATTACACTCCTTGCAGCACTGGAAAAGCCTTTTCCGATCACTTGTGCTTATTATACCATATTCTGTTACTGTGTTTTAGATACAGCATTCAATGCATCGCGTCCATTTCAGAATTGCAATAAATCTGCTTACTGGGCAATACTATTACAAGTGCTCAGAATGTAATCTGGTGTTTTGAAACCACAGTGTCAATACTAATAAGTGTAATGAAAAATCAATGTGTGTAACTTTTAAATACAGCTCATCCTTCAGATTGTGGGGTGTCAGTTTTGAATTATGGTATTTATTACTAAGGAATGCTTCGTGTCTAACAAATGTATTTTATTTAATTATTAGCGGTAGTTGAAGCAGCGGTAGTGATCTCTAATTGCTTTATATTCTCAGGTTGACATTTAATAGTTGGAGTACAGTGGGGAGAAAGAATGTGAAAAATTCTCTTCTCACTGAAGGAAATGGATTGAATTTTAAGCACATACCCAATGACAAGTTTTCAACTTAAATGTCAGTGAAAACCCCAATGATCACTAATGGGAATGCTCCTGCTGGGCTTGTCAGAATTATTTTTCAGTCATGAACACAGAGGATGGTTTTCTGATGAGGGGAAGACAGAAGGCTTCCAGTCCCCATTCTACACGAGAGGATGACCAGAATTATTCCATCTAATATCTCATTTTGATATCCCTAGTTTGAATAAATGATGACAGGGCACAACAAAATAAAAAAAAAACATTTCTGAGAATCAAAGTACGCCAATCTGTATATTATAGGTCTCACAGATGATAGCTGATGGGGTGTCATTTGTTTAGTTATCTCGGACTCATTATAAATTCAAAAGCTGAGCACAACAGTTTCATTATAACAGGCTATAACAGGGATATGCAACCCTGGTTCACAAGAGACACAGCCCATCAGGTTTATGGGAGCTGTAAATAGTCACTGAGTTATGATGAAGAACAAACTAAGCAAAATCAGTCCAGTTAAGGTCTGGATTAAATCACAATTTCAACCTGCCTGCCAACTGCAAATTAGAAATCCAGTTCTCACACCGTGCATTTATCATGATCAGAAGCAAGGAGCCTGGCAACTATATTTGTAATTTTGCAATCAGTTGGTGGTTCGGAGTTTGGATTTAACCTGGGCCTGAGTCTGACTTAAGACATCAATAGAAGTAGAAATCAGAAGACTTTCAGATCCTTGTGCCAATGTCTAAAGAAGGAATTTCAGCCTCCTTTCACACATTCTCTCACATGAATGAAGAGAAGCCAAATCTCTCATCATTATTTCAATGTTTTCAGAGAGTATTGCATCTTGCCTTGTGTGTGAGATCACTTGCTTCATTAATATAGCGGTCTCTCTCTTTCTCCAGCTGGAATATGATCTTCCTTTGTTTTTGGGCTTCCTCTTTGTAGTTGTGGATCTCCTGGTCAAGATTCTTCTTTGACTGTTCGTGGAGCTTCACTAAACTCAGCTGCTTCTGAGTGGCGTTGGCAGCCTTTATCATGTTCTGTACAGAGGGAGAGAGAAATAAATAAATAAGAACATACATGTGTGCGTCTGTGTGTGACTTCTTATAACATTATTTATAGCACAACTGTAAGACACTATAAGGAAACACCAAGCTGAGAGAAAGATGACATTGGCTGTCATAAATGCAATTCATTAATGCTGAAAATTGCAAGCTGGCACTAAGTGGTTATATAATAGATGTTAACTGCTCTTCCAGGTTAAATATTTTCAGTGTGCATGATATTACAGCAGATGATGTTTGGTAAGTAAGTCAGGTTTTTATATTCCTTCAGTTCTTTTAGAGTTACAAAGACACAGGACAGTACACATGGAATTACCAAAGAAATGTGTCCTCTTCTTGTGCTTGTTAACATTCACAAAAACACACAATAAGCAAAGCAAAGTTATTTATATGAACCAGACAACTGTGTAGAATTATGTGCAAGGTTATCAAAAGTAACTGTTGTTAAATAGGATATTCATTTCCAAGGTGAAAGCCATGGTCATACACAGCACAGATATTAAAAGCGTGAATGTTGTGGAATATACCTACCTTGTTTAAAATGTCTCTCTCTCGCACCAGCTCATCAATGGCTTTCTTGTCAATCTCGGTCTGCTTTTTTGAGGATTCCATTTCTTAAAAAAGGTTAAAGAAAGAAGGCGATGTAATGGATGATTAAGATTACTGTTCTTTTAACAGTTTGTATTAGCGCTTGGGCCAAAAAGCAAGAGGGTTTGGAATCCTTTTTTTTTCATGTCTTCCACTACACACAAAATTCAACATAACAAAAACAGCCATTCATCCGTTATCAGTAACTGCTTCATCCAGTAAATAGTCACCATGAGCGGGCACAGGGCACAAGGCAGGGTACACCCTGGACGGGACACCAGTCCATCGTGGGGCAACACACACACACACACACACCACACTTACACGACTACCAGAGAAAACCAACACAGACGTGGGGATACGATGTAAATTCCACCCGGGCAGACACCCAAGGCCAGAACTGAAACCGGGTGCCAGGAGCTAAGAGGCAGCAGTGTTACCCGCTGTGCCACCATGCCACTCAACAAAAACATGTAAAACGGTGTCAACTGTATGCCCATAAGTATGGTACTCTCAGTGGACAATGCACACCAGCCCAGTTCCTTTTCTCAGAGAGTGTCAAGGAAGATTCATTTCATAGCTCAGTTACATCAATCTCTATGGAGGAATTCACATTCAAGACAATGGGGTTTTAATTCAATCATATGAAATTACATTTCAGATTGTCTTATCATTTATTGTTGCTGCCTGGTGGGGCTTATGGACTTTTAGCCTGATTCATTATCATACATCTCATTTAATCATTGTGTCCCTTAAACTTAATCATCAATCCACATGAGCAATATGAGCACACATGTCCATCTCGGTGTGTTTAAACAGTTTTACATTTCTTTCTCCCTCCTGCTGGAGACCTTAGTGCTTGCAAGCATCACTTCTTTGACTTTTTGTGACTTGCTTTAAAATGAAAAATTGTGGATTCATGACAGTGATCTCATGTAGAGAGAGTGTATCTTTATGTAAAATAATACATTAAATAAAAATATATGAGAGGTCAATATGAATCTGTCTTTATAATAGTCTTAAATATTTGAAGATCATGCCTCTCTCCAGCCCCGCAATCTGGTTTTTCAGCATGTCCCTCTCCTTCTCCACTTCCACTTTCTGATCTTCAGTCTGCCGGAGTTTCTTCTGGGTGACTTCTCTGCTCTTGGTAAGTTTTGAGTTCTCTTGACGCATCAGATTGATCTCATCCTCTTTCATCTGTGGAGGTTAACAGGTACTTAATTGTGTCTCTATCAATAAACAGCATCCTATTGCTGTCCGATTCCCTTTCTGTGTATAGGGACGTTTTATGGGTGCTATGTGAATTGTCTTTCAGGAAATGTCAAATACAGTTAAATTACAAATGTTTGCTTATACCAGTAAAATATTTTAGTTTTTAATTGTAATTATTTAAAGCATACAGCCACTAAAGGTCTTTCAAAATTGACACTGACATTTACAGTATAATGGTTACATACTGGACCAATCAAGCTACAAACTTCTTTTTTTTATTATTAAAGCTAATCAACACAAGTAAACGGTTTAGTTCTTAGAAAGAAAAAGGACATAGATATTTGAATAAACACCTGTCTGGAAGCTATCATTTTTGTTGTTTATCATAAAAGACACTAAAGTATTCCATCCAAAATACACTCACATGTCAGTCAGGTTTACTGTGACTTACTGCCCCCTTGTGATTCTCTAGTTAAATGCAAACCCTTTCAACAGGCAGATAATCGTATCTTGTATATGCAACAACCAAAATAACTTCCTTTATCAAAATTGTGTGGGTACCATATACAACCTGAATAAATAAAACATATCAATCCCCAAAACTTCTAGAATAATATGTTCTTCTGGGAGATGAATTGTGTCACTTCTTTCACCCTGCGGTATTCTATAAATTACAGTCAAAAGGCATGCAATCTGAATTTGAAAGGTCCTAGGGAAAATACTTCAAAGACTGTGTAAAAGATAGTTCTAGATCAGAAGTCTCTCCTACTCCTCAGGGAATCATTTTAATGCAGGATTTAAGACGGACAGGAAAGTTCAAACAGAAGATACACACTAGCACGGTCCGACAAAATGCCTTGATTTTCTTTGTCTCTTCGTTTTTATGTATAGAAATACAAAATCCGGGCGGGAGGGGGTATTTTTTTTTTTATTAACCCCATTTCACTGTTTAAAAGAATACTATACAGACTGACAATCTCTGACACTTCAAAGTCTCCAATCTCCCAACAACAAAAATGCATGTTACACGCTCCTTCTCAAAAGATTCTAAATTCAGTGGCCGTCTTGCACAAAATATTCACAGCATGCATCATTAATGTGACAAGTCTTAACAGCTTAAGGCCCTCCAAATATAAATTCCCCTTTCCCATGAGCCTTGTTATACAAGACCTTCTTCCACAGGAGTTTTCA
The DNA here is from genome assembly GCF_036373705.1 of Amia ocellicauda. Taxonomy (NCBI): domain Eukaryota; kingdom Metazoa; phylum Chordata; class Actinopteri; order Amiiformes; family Amiidae; genus Amia; species Amia ocellicauda. The sequence goes on along the minus strand of NC_089869.1, from coordinate 5,391,435 downwards.
TAAACTCTTCTACAGCAACCAACATTTATGTACCACTTTGAGAAGGAATGTCTCGCATCTGTGAAGTTTGTCTTTATATCTGGCACTGTTGCTTTTGCTCATAATATTTCTACTGGGTGTTCAAACCTTTAGATCTGTAGCTCTCTGCTGACTCTCCTGGGCGAACTGCTCCACAGTCACAGAGTTCTGCTCATAATCTTGCTGCAGTTTGGTGTTCCTGACTTGCAGCTGTTCGATCTCCTTTGCGTACCTCTCACTGAGAATCTGTGGGGTCAAGGGGAAGGGATTAAGTAATGCATAACTGTATCTATTTGACCTGTATGCTGGTACATGTATACATTATATATCATTATATAAGTTGCCGTTATTGAAAACGACTGCTCAACGCTTCTAAGGTCAGGGGCAATACAATAAAATATAACAATTGTATCAACTATATAACTTTTCTGCACAAAAGAACTTGTTTTTAGCAAGTAGAAAACTTTAGCTAGTATTGAGAAGGCTACTTTTCATGAGACCTACACCAAAAGGACTAAGGAGAGGGATGCATATGGCATAGGGAATTATGTGATAGTTATAATGTCATGCATATTCAGCCATTGGATGCCTGGCACTGTTTATTAGGCCAACAGTGGTGGCAGAATCATCTTGTAACTCCAGGTTGATACCAACCCATATGAACAGAGCAGGTCTTTGGGGTTCACCATCGATGGCAATACCTTCTGTTCCCGCAGCTGTTGTTCGAGTCTCTGCTGCTCCTCTTTGCTCCTCTGGCTCTGCAGATTGTGCACTTTGATTTCCGACTGCTTAGCGTCCAGCTCGGCTTGCAGCTGCTTCATCTCCTTGTCCAGCTTATCCTTCCTCCGAGCCTCTCGAGAACATTCGTTCTGGCGGACCTGGATGTCCTGCTGGAGCTGTGTGCGCAGGGAAAGCAGGGAGTCTCATTTACTCACCATTAATAAACATTGACTTTAGACAGAATTAGAACTTGTTAAATATTCAACTCAAAATGTAAAATTTATTAAAAGAGAGGATATCACACCATTTCAGACTATCATTTTGGGCTTTAATAAAATCAGATATGGGTCTATTGAAGTTAAGCTTGGCAATATTTTCAAATAACAAAGCTAACGTATTGATTACAGTTATTCTTTAAAACAAATAAAAGGGACTGATGACTCAGTGTACTTCAGACTATATATTGTATCCGTATTTTGTACATGGAAGAATATTTCAGTAATTCAGTACTTGGCTGATAGTTCCGGCTAAAGTTTCATTCAAAGCTTCAGACTCTTGTAGCTTGGCTGTGGCCTTCGTAAAGTTTTCACGCAAATTCACTACTTCAGTGAGAAGGCCATCTCTTTCCTTAGTCATATCTTCCTTGATTGTCAATAAATCGTTCACACTGATAAAACAAACAAACAAGTAAAAAAAACATGACATTTATTGCAGAAAATACAAACCTAACCTAATGTTTGAGAATTGAAATAAAGGCATGTGGAATATGTCATTTTCATCTATGATACAGACAAACAGACAGTAAATATTTAATTCTATGTGAGTCATAAGGGTTTGTATTCATATCTTCAGATTCGTTCACAGAATCCAAATTATTGGATCAAAGAGCAATGAAGCAGTCTGACTCGCCTGTGCTCCTGGCCGATGGATAAGCCAGCTCCTTGCTCAACAAGCTTGGTTAGGTTGGAAATCTCCTGTTTCAGCATCTGAATCGTCTCTTTTGACCTTTGGTCTTTATCATGAGCACCATCAACCATTTTCCAGGCCTTTTCGATCTCCTGCCAAACAGAAATGATAACATACAACATAAGTTCAGTCATTTATTTTGTGATCATTCATTCATTCAAAACACATTTCCTTGAACGAAAATGAAGGTTCTATGAGAACAAACCAGCACTGTTTATGAGTGGTACAACAGGACATTAGAAAATAAACAAGTAAACCTTTTTCAGGGACGTAATTGTCAATTGATCCTCTTGAGACATCTTCAATGCTGTTCCAACCTTGACAGAGTTGGATACAATTTCTGCATTTAATTCTCTGCATTTTGCCATGAGCCTTTTTTCACTTTCATGGGATTTCTTGAGGGCATTGTGTAGTTTTTCGAATTCAGCCCTTAATTTTTCCAGACTCTTATCTCCCATAAGCTCCTTGAGAACTTCCTGGATGTCCTTTTCCAGCGTCTCAAAAGCATTCTCTCCATCTTCTGGCTTTGGAGCCTTTTCCTGGAAATAGAAAAAGCGAAGACTCTGGTACTCTGCAGTCTGGTAGGAAACAGAAGGAATTTCTAAACCATCTAAACATTTATTCTGTTAAACCCTTTATCCTATTATGTTTAATAGAGAACACACACAATTTGTTTAATGGAGGGGGGAAAACATCACTGAAGTGTGCAATATAATAAATATAATCATGGTTTTAAATGACTTATCGTAATTGAAATCTTTAAATGCCTATGGGTTTCATTTCCATGTTTAAAACAAAAAGCATTATACACAATGATAGGTAGAGAAGAGGAAGAAAATGAAAAAGCAATAGAGACAACGTTCCCGGAAAATAATTCTGCAATGAGGGCACGGTGATGAGGCTACAGTAAGAATGCAGCTTTCTGAGTTTAAGAAAGGCTTGAATGTGTGTTTCTTTTCAGCTCAATATTGACGAGTTTGAAAGTATTAATTTCCTAAAAAATGCAAGACAAGACACAAAAGAAATCCTAGCACTAGGGGGGAAATTATACTTTTTGCCAGTCACTGCCATGAAGTCGTAATCTTTTCTGGGACTGACTGTATGGTGAGTTAACACGTTTTCAAAGCATGGGATAAAATACACTATATACTGTTCTTTCAGATGAGGCATTAAAGTTAGCTCCTGATTCCCTGTGGTTATTTAAAATCGCACAGCACTTGCCCCCCAGGAGTGGTTTCCTTGCACAAATCCACATCAGGCTCTCTCTGTCCTACCTACCTGTAGCTTAATTAAACAATGCACTGCTTACTTCTCCACCTTAGCTCCAGTGTGGTGAGCTAGTAATACACAATGTCTCTCTGTCATGCATCACCAAGGTGGTTGCTACATTACAGTGGAGGATGAAGTGAGTAAATTCCTAACTATACAAGTTGTTACGCTATTATTAATATTATTCCAATTCAAATTCAAAACAAGCTTTATTGGCATGCGATGTTTACACACAAGTATTGCCAAAGCAGTTGGGTACAGTTAGATTAAAACACAGTAACATTAAAAAGCTTTACAAATACTACAAATATAAAATATTGGGTTATTGACATTTTACATTTATTTTACATGGTTAATGTGCTGTGTTATTATTAGTATTATAATAATATACGGATTGTTGTGAATATATTTCACCCTCGATCATTATATTTAAATAGAGTGGTCGAGGGTGAAATATATTCACAACAATATTGAGCATTTCCAATCTGAATTTCTATCAAGATAAACCTCGTATTTTCGTAGCAGATAGGATACATCGGTGTATTTAAAGTGTGTTTAAAAAGTGATATTCTGTTTATCAGTTCGTTAATTGCACTTTGTTTGTACGTTGTTGTTTTTTGAGAAGTGGTCAGAGCCCGGATTTCCTGAAGCACAGTCAAGTTAATATCTGGATTCAAACTTACCTCTTCCGTCATTTTCTTTTCTTGCTTGTAGGAAACAATAAAAACAGATTACAAATTAGCGCCTTAGACTGTGCATATAACTTTTGAAAACGGGTGACTAATTTGTATTTAAAGACAGTGGATCTGAAATGTGCTGGTGCTGTTGTAGACAGTCTGCGTCCTCTTCGTGCCCTAGCAACCACGCAGGGCTCCGCTTTACGTGATGACATCACCAGGAAATTGAGTGTCTAGCTAGTTAATTAAGTAACCAAATAAGTAAATAAGTACGTTTTACCAATTGCAGGGGGAAAAAAATCGAAATAGCCTATACAGTTAGTCAATGTTACACGTTATATCTTACTTCTACATCTCGAATATAAGTATGTTACATAATAAAATGTATAGGATGTGTTAAAGATCTGTGTAGCTTTCCCGAAATACTCTTTCAGGCCACTGGTGCTTTTCCAGATGGTCTTCATGGTGTGTTTTTTTGTTTTTATATATGCTCTCTGACATACTCTGTGACCTTCCAGAATTTGAGATTAGTGTATTTAACCTGAGATCATGTGACACTTTAATTTCAAACAGATAGACTCTATTCAACAAATCTTATTTAAGTGTGTCATATTAAAGGGGGTGAATACTTATGCTATCAAGTCTTTTTTTTTATTTGCAGTTAATTTTTAAAAGATAATAGAATAACTTTCCGACATGTAATACTTTGTGTAGATCAGTGAAATAAAATCCCAATTATATCAATTTTAGTTCCAGATTGTAACACTACAGAATGTCAAAAAGTCCTTGGGGGGTGAATACTTTCACAATCCACTCTATAAATATAAATATTATAATAATATACTGTTGGGTCTAATAGCCTTAACAAAGATTACAATACCAATCATACTCTTACAATTATCATAGGGCAGACATGTAACAACAGTGGACATATTGCATAATGAAGACTAAGATATTTGATCAATTCATGGTGGTGGAGGGGAACAACCACTGCCACAACAGGCTACACACTTTAAATGGCTTGCAATCACTTGTTGAAATTGAACTTTCTTAAATAATAGACACATAAATAAAATAATGCAATAGAAATGTGCAGGGAAGGTAAATACATCACAGTCATTTGCTCGGGACATTGTGAAAACTATAGAAACAACCATATATAAATAAAATAATATGTACATACAGTCACCAGGGGAGTACATTTTCCTGCATGACTTTAAAACTTAGAAAGTCATTTAATCAGCAAGAGTTATTCACAAGGACTGACAAAAATGAAATTTTTATACAGGTGGCTGTGTGATGTTCTCTGGTGCTAAAATTACATTCTGTGCTGATGGCACATCTCTGACAGCTTGCCAATAAAAGCAAACTCTACATCTTTTTTCATTGCCTCAGATCTCGGAGTACAAAGCGAAATGAGACCAGCCAGAAACTCACGCAAAGTTGCTTTGGTGTTAATGCTGAATTATGTGATGTATCTAATGAGTACGTAGCCTTCAAGAGGACCAAGATTCCCCAAGTTCCCCAACTCATTAAGGGAACATATAGGTGACTGTTTGAGAACGTCAAGTGAATGTCCTTTTACATTTGGAGCTGCAGTCAAATGCAAAAGTACTGAAGTATGTCCACAGTCATTTCAAACAAAAGTGAAACTCAGCATCACAGGCCTGTACTCCACAAAGGGATACAAAGATCTTCAGACAAATATTTTATTTGTAATTTGTCATTCAATGAGTCTCATCATAATTTAAAACAATGAATGGCTAATATACCAAAGGAATGCATTTATTTCTAGAAAATAAATGTTTTTGGTAATGAACACTGAATTAGAATAATGTACATATTCAATGAGTCAGAGTAGGAAGATATTATTTGTTCTTTTAATTCCTCTAGGATTTAGTTTCCATCTCCACATATATTTTTTATTATGTACTATGTGTTCTATTAGAATGAGATGTTCATTGTTATTCCGATTGTGTTGTGGTTTGTTTTCCTGCGTACATTGCTTCTGCAGTGGCTGACAGATGTTTTTTATTTTGCATGCCTATACTCCACAGAACAAAGTGCTGCAGTTTATTTAAAAAATATAATATATATGTGTGTGTGTGTGTGTGTGTGTGCACATCTGTGTGTGTTGGTGTGTGTGTCACATCCCTCAACATCCTGCTTTGATAGAATTCTGCTTCGTAGTTAGAGATGTACTTCCCCGAACAAAGCAGACATTTCAGGTCTGTATTTCAAAACAGTAGTTCAGACTTTTTCAATACGGATCGAGAAGTCAGTGACAGTTTAAACAGTGCCTTTATTTCAAAATTTTCGCCAATGATACTAGGGGTCCCTGGAAAATTATATCTAATGTCCAATGCATATGTGTCCACAATTTTAAACTCTTTATTCTTTGATGTCACATACTTTGTGTGGTACCTTATTAATTTAGAGTACATCATTCTTTGCTCCTTTGGGTAACTGATTCCTATAGTTATATATACATATTGCTAAAAATATTACCTGAGGGATTGCATTGCAACTTGCAACTTCTGGAATGCCTTGTCTGAGTGCTTCCTCTTCCAGCCCCACCTCTGTCTGTGCCAGTGGATAAAGAGCTCTTAAAGGGGAGAGGCCGGGTGACATCCCTTTAGCCGATCACTCAGAGAACAGGCTCCAAGTGATTTATTTTTAGACAAGTAAGAGGAACGTAATTCAAAGAAAGGCCTGTAAGCTTGCACCTCAGACAGACTTTAAAGGTTCATCTTGTCACGTGAAGAAAGCACAGGGCATCTTTGTCTCAGTGTGTCTGAGAATGAATAGGTAATGTGCTGTTTTAATGCTCCAACAGGCGAGAGAACGATGTACACGGTGGAAAGGAAAAAATCAAGTAAACAAACCACACACCAAAAAAAACAACTAAATATGAAGTGCTTTGTATCAAAACTGCCAATGCAAATAAATGACCTCAGTGCAATGTTTGCGTGTTTGTTTTATTCTTTGGGAGATGGAACACTGAGCAGAATACGTATTTGATCCACACTTCTTCAGCAGCTATTTAGAAGAAACCCTCACATCTCCCCACATGTCTTTGACACAATCAGCTCAGTCACACCCAGACAAGATGTCCTTTGCTAACAATCCAACTGCAAAAGGTGGCGGCAGCTGCTTGTGTTTACACACACCCCTTTGAATTCCAGCATTTCAAGTGATATACCTTCATTGTGTGCTGTTAAGGGACTGCTTAAACTGGCAGTGCCTATTTCATTGAAGAATCCCTCACTGATGTCAGGAGACTATTCAGACTCTGCAAGGACGTGCATGGTTTTTTAAATAGGCATGGAAGCAGTGAATATTTAAAAATACATGGATCAACAATTTTAATAACCAGAATTGGGCATTACTTGTCTACACTGCATGAGAATAAAGTACATAGATCAATTAAAAACTGTGCTTCTATTTCTTTTTTAATGTATTGCTTTACAAGTTTAGTTTTATTGATGCAACACCTGCCAGAATTATTAGGCTGTAAGTATTTGTATGCAGTTACATCACTAGAAATATATCTAAATTATGTACATTGCATTTGTATTATATAAACTAATCCAAACGATACATAAAGTAACAGTTTTAAACACAAAGTTTCACATAAGAAGTCAGAAATGGATAATAATATGTAAATGGTATTATATTATCACAAGTGCTAATTAATGCTGCAGACCCCTGTAATGTGAACAAATCCTAAGGGCAGAGGTTTTAATCCGGTCCCCAAAGTTTCTGATCCTCTTTCAGGGCATTCAATCAAAATGTTGCCAAAATGTTGTGTGTGTGAATGTATGGTCTCCTGTGAATTAACATTGACTGTGTATTCTAATCACAATTGTAAAATAAACTATGCCCACAACCAGGCCTCCCCAAGGAGCTGTAAATTATTTATTGTCCTCATTATTTTCTTTTTAAATTTGATTAGTGGCATCAGCATGACTGTTATGAGCCCAGAAGACCCTTTGAATGAAACAAAAATTAATATAGAGTTTATTGAGTTCTTAACAGACCTATAAATATATACACTGGTGAATTGTCAAATAAAGAGGGGGGTTGGCAAATAAAAGCTAACCAAAAGTTGAGGGATATGAAATGGCTAATACTAAAAGTGCACAATTTGCATAATTCCAGTACAGATAATGCCAAAAAAAGAAAGAAAAATGAGATACTGGTTGTAGTAGTCATTTGTAAGGAGGTATGAAAATACTTAAGAGCTTGAAAATAACTTACAGACTGTTTAAAGTGAAGTAAAAACAGTGCTAAAAGGTGACAGAAGCTGACTTTTCCTTTTTGCCTCAAATTGCACACCTCATTTCCATCATTAGTACTTCAGCATATCTGCCAGGTAATAATATCTGTATGTGTTTAAAATAATGGTGAATGGTAAAAGATCAGATTTCCCTATTCCCATTTCTTGCAACTCTTACTGTAAACTAATAAAGCACGGTCTCATACGTGGAAAAATACAAAATACATACATAAATAAAACAAACAAACAAACAAACACTTTCAATTCAAAATTAAATTTCACCAAATAAACATCTTTTCTCTACTGTGGGAGAACTGGAAATATATTTTGTGAGTGTCAGTAGAAATGCCTATAGTCTTAGTCAGGTTGTACTTGCCACACTAAATATTCTTGCTCTAAAGCATATTCATTAAGTACAGAAATATAATATATCTTGCACTTTTATTAACATTATTGTGTTGGGCGATGCATACGGATAATGTACCACTACAAGATCTCCAGTAGAGGGCACTGCAGGTTTAGATTCCATGAAATTCGCCTTTGTTCTGTGTGAGTGTCTTAACGTTTGTATCTAAAACACTGAAATAGGTATATAGGAAATAATTGACTTCATATATTATAAAGGGTATTATATTAAAATAACAAAAAGTTATGAGTAAAACTTTCAAGTGTAAATATACTATGGAATCTCCGTACAATTGTTGTTTGTTTTGTTTTGTTCAATCACTAGAGGGCGCTCTGGATCTTGCCTAAATGGAGCTGAAATGATCCATAAAATGTGTCGTTTTTCCGTGACTCTATAAAAATAAATAAAGGTACGTGTCTCATCCGTGATTTCAACTCATGACCCGCTTCAGTCACGAAAAGAGCAACATTTTAAACACTTGCCTATATTCTAAAAACAAAACTATAACAAAGTGCCATTTCATGAACCTAACCCACTTCATATGAAGACCGTTGGTTATCAGTAAAACATTGAAACTTCTTTCTCGAATAATATATGATACCACATTAACATCATCTCTTCCTTCTCTGCATATATACATTGGTCACTGCTGTTTCTATACCTTTATCAGCAGGCATTGATATTTCAGAAGAGGAAATGATCAAAGTCAGGTAAACAATGAGGAACAGGTGGTTGACCTTGATTGTCTAGAATCTGTCTAGAAAGATACCAAACCTTGTATTTAAATCTAGGAACCGCTCTGTAGGTGTATTCATTTAAATAACTGTTGGTAGGCTGTTTGGGTCAGATACCTATTGATTGTTTATAGTCTGTAACCTGACCTCATCCAGCCTCATTAATCTTACAATTGCAAGACTGTGGAGACTGATCCAGCTTATGTAGTTAGCTTCAAATGTTAGAGACTGCCTTATAATGGTAACCTCGTTTTTTAAACAGATATTCTGCAAACACGACCAGACAAATCTGAATGTATTTTAATCAGGTCAGGAGGAAGGATTACAAATCCCAAACAGTACAACATTTTAATATTAAATTAATTTTGCACAGTAAATTAATTTGATCTTTGTGTTTACTACATGGGTTACCATAGAAAAATCTCATTTAATTTCAAAAGAATGTAATGCATCTATTATTATTATTATTATTATTATTATTATTATTATTATTATTATTATTATTATTATTATTATTAAGTAACAGTCACATGTGTGAAGGGGTCAAATATATTCATAATTGTTTTCCTTAAAAGACACACATATATATATATATCACTTTTAAATACATGGGTAAAGAAAAAAAGGGACATACAATTACACAATGCCTAAACACCTTATGAGGACGTGCCACGATCTGACCTTATTCCCACGCTTTATGTTGGGAGGAAAAACTTGATCTTTTAAAGGTTTACAAGATTCGTGGTGCAAGAATAATACGCCCCACCATACAATATGCACATCAATTAATTATTCGAAGCGGCTAGTTTATTGTACAAGTTTAATAGGAACAATGAAGACACCGTTAACCGGGGCTTTGGTGGGAATTCAGCAGCTGCTATTCACACGAACCTGGCTGTTATTTTATTCACTTATTTTAGCGACCACGACTGTATCTGATATCAAGAATGGATGTATAACTGTAGAAATGATCCCTAATGAGCATGGCTGTGGCCGGTAAATGCTCCACTGCTCGGTGCACCTGCCTTCCAGCGTCCCATGCGAGCCGGACCGCCTTCAATAATTAACAGACAGCTGGCCCCATGGCGACCGAGATGACAGGGCTGGAGAGGAGAAGCGCCTGAGATGCGAGAGGCAGGAAACCTCATCTTTTTCTATATCCCGGCAGCGGGAGGATGGGGCACAATGGAGGAACAGCTGCGAAAGACTACTAGGCAAACGCTGCATCCCTAGGAGGAATCGAATGCCGCGCACGAAAAATAGAATCTGAACATTAAAATTCATTCTGCACACTTATGTGACTTAAACTGTATGCAGATATATAAGCCGCATTCCACGAGATCGCTTTTACGTTAATTAGCTTGTGTTAAGTTAGTGTGTATACAATAGATATATTTGACGTGATCTGGCGCACGTAAACAATAGTTTTGGCCTTTTTTTGGACTCGTTGCTGATCAAACCGCTTGGGTGTTGGAAGGGAAGGGGAACATCTGGGTTGTGCAATACAGAATTTGACAGCACTACGGGGTGCACTGAGCAACCCACAAGTCGACCACAACTCACTGGAGGAAGACGGATACAGCAAAACTGTGGGACTGGACAATCCGAGCATCCGAGCGGTGTTGACTTCAGCCGGAGTCATGGGCAACAGTGTATCGAGCATCCCGACTTTGCAAAGGGGACATCCTAACAGATTCCACCGCCTTCCTAACTCACAGAAAGGTTAGTGGAGACGTGCCTTTCTTTATGAAAATGTGTTTTTACAGGGTGCATTCGTGCACTACTTTCCAGGAGGGGATTACGGTTGCTTGGTGTAGATGGAGTAGATTCTCTCTGGCACTTCGAATATGCATTCAACAAGTCTGTCTAACTTCCATGATGTTTTTTTTATTATTATTATTGCTTCAGTTTTAAGAAAACGAAAAACGAAAAGCTATTAAAAGTGTTGAAACTCATTCATTCTCGCTATTATCTCATTCATTCGGTCCCCTGTTTAAAATGGAGGAGGGATAGGCATTACTTTTTTGTATATGAATGCAACGCAATTGCACCACATTCGTGTGTCGATAGATAAAGAAGATAGATACGGGGAGAGAGAGAGAGAACGATAGAAAGTGTGCAGGTGTTGTAAAGTTCATTTTACGGGTGCATTATATTGATTGCGTTGAGACCTAAATCCAGTCTAATCCCGGTATTTACCTCTTTGTCATTACAGCCATGCTGGCGAATGTCCGTGGTGCTGAACGGACAGCGCCCCGTAGTTTCATTTCAGGGCACACTAGAGGCTAAAGTTGTACAAGTCTGGCTGTGCTGTTCCTTACTTCACTTCGTTTATAGAAACCACAGGTCTCCAATCTGCAAATCTGCAAATCATTTAGAGATATCTCATTTAAAAGTACATTTAGAGATATCTCTAAATGATTTGCAGATACCTCGAAATGATTTGCAGATATCTCTAAATCATTTAGAGATATCTTCAAATCATTTAGAGATATCTGCAAATCATTTAGAGATATCTGCAAATCATTTAGAGATATCTTCAAATGACTTCCTGTTCATTTAGAGATATCTCTAAATCGTTTAGAGATATCTTCAAATAATTTAGAGATATCTGCAAATCATTTAGAGATATCTGCAAATCATTTAGAGATATCTTCAAATGACTTCCTGTTCATTTAGAGATATCTCTAAATAATTTAGAGATATCTTCAAATAATTTAGAGATATCTTCAAATCAGTTAGAGAGATCTTTAAAAAGCACCTTATTTAGATATCTCTAAACCGTTTGCAGATATCTCTAAATCATTTATAGATATCTTTAAATGATTTAGAGATATCTTTAAATATTTGAAGATATCTTTAAATGCATATAGAGATATCTCTAAATGATAATTTGGCTTGCCATTCTTGGGGGGGGTGATTCTTCTAGTTGAATTGAGTGAATTTTGGAAGCATGTAACATTTTCTGAAGGTGATTTTAATTGGAAGATTTCAAAGGCTTAATTGAAGGGAAACCTGTAATTTGTCTGTGCTAAATCGTGCCATTAATTCAGCAATGAAGGAACTAGGAGATTAGGAGGATATATTAAAACCACAGGCTGCTGCAACCCTCCAGGTATTGAGGTTTGGAACGCTGATTGTAAAGATTTTTGTAAAGAAAGTTTATTATGCAGATATTACATAATGTGTAATTTGCAGATACTAATGCAGTTGAAAGAGATGTTAGAATAACATACTGTTGTTTTACTCTTATTAACATTAGTGCATTCATAATATGTTGTAATTAATTAGATTATTATACTTAATGACTATTATACTTAATGACCATACATTAATAATAATAACGTTTATAAGAGTAAAACAATGGTATATTATTCTAACATCTCTTTCAACTGCATTCGAATCTGCATCATCAGTTTCTGTGCATGGCATAATGCAAGTCAATTACTGAACCTCCCAATACATTTCAAAGTAGATACAACCAGTTTATCAGTTATGTAATTGACTTTATTAGTAGTCAAACCTTCAAAGAGATTATTTTGCATGAAGATGAATGCTTTGGAAGGTCTTATAATACACAGAATACTTCTAAATAGAACTTTAGAGATACACATACAGTATTTTCTCAGAGTGGATCTCTAAAGCCCAAATGTGTGATCTGTTTGACTTTTTAAACTCGCCGTACTACAGAGTGGTAGTGCTACAGTGTTGTTAGCTTCTGCAAAGGTTAAACCCAAACCATTTCTGTGGGTGTTCTTTTAACGAGTTATTTTCAGGAATCAATAATAATAAAAAAATCTATCTAGCCTTTGGCTGTAATAAAAGTAGGCTGAATAACCATCACTACATTAAATACATTCTAATACTCATCTGGCATTTTGAGGCAGAACTCAGAAAGGGCAACCTACTTTTGCAAAGGTACCCCGCCCGTGTCAATTATATGGTATTAAAACAAATTCGGTTGATCATATTCGAGGACCTTAAATGGCAAAGATAATCCAGTTAACCAAGACTGATCATGTTCTGGCATTTACATTTTATTATTATTTACAGCAGAACTTGCCAGATCTATCAAAAACTAAAAGTCAAAGCTTGTTGTTTCTTGTTTTTGTTTGTCTTGTTTTGTTTTATTAACCAGAATTATACAATTGTGTATCATAGCTACAGTATGGATATTGGTTGCCATTTTGCATCCTAAATGTTCCACATGAAACATTAACATTTCTGGTATTCTTGAATTGAAAAACTATCAGCATTCCTTCACATATTCACATTTATGATAGAAGCATTACATACAAATCTATATTAAAGCACTCATATTATTATTATTAATAATAATAAATCATGAGTAATTTTCAGGATAGGAAACAACATGAGGGGCATTGATAGGCTTTTGAATCCATTGTTTTTAATAAACACTTGGCTCTGACAGAACTGTTTTAGTGTCTTGGTGTGTCTAGGTGCTAATGATGGGATTTTCTTCCTATGGTTTCATGCCAGAGCCTCATGTTGAAGAACATTTTTATGCATAAAACTGTGGCAACTGAGTGTATTTTCAGTTGTCGAGTGTAGTTTTAGCGAACATTGCCATAGGGTGTGAATCTGAGTGATTATTTCAACAGCCAGCAGATGCCAACTTCTGGAAAGGACCCCACTCACAGAAATGATGTAGCTCTGAACGATTTTTCCTGAAAGTTACAAACACAGTTTAAGTATCAGTCTCATTCTTGTAGTATTTCAACCAGAGTAAACATTTACACTTTGCACATCTGTGCTATATGTTCCCCAATAGCTTCAAAGTGGAAACTTATTTAATAGCAAGTCTGGGCAAATTGAAGTAGAGTGTCAGCAGAAGTGAAACATGAGACCAGCTAGACAGTTTCTGAGGCAGACAGAGATAAACCTGGTAGTTCTAGATATTCACTCTCTCTCTCTGTATGTATATATATATAACATTTCAGAACTCCATCAGAAATACTTTAAGCAGACATATGAACAACAACATAAATATACAAAAGGGGCAAATGGGGCAAAATCATTAGAATATAAAGAGCCAGTACAAACAGAAAATATATACAGTTCCCTGTTTAATAAATCAAAATATATCCCTAGTCAACAAAAATCAAGCTACATTTTAATGTATCCAGCTGCTATGGTTTGTTTGAAGCGTTTGAAGTGAATTTCTCCATTTTCACTCCCCATAGTTTAAGTTTAGATTTTTTCCCAATTTTAACTGAACATCAAGCAGAGATTCAACCTGGAACTGACATGTTTAACCTTGAGCTTCAGAGTGCATGACTTGTAATAACTTATCTATGACTACTGGGCCTTTGTCCATATTACACTTTATAAAGGGTTCTGGTATTAGATTTTGAAGTTGAAGGTGAAAATAATAGCTATGTAAATATAGAAGCAAGCTGTCCAAATATAGATGAATACCCAGATACCATGCATCAAAAACAATGAGGATCTCACAGAATTGAGTATTGAAGTATTGAAAAAAATACATGACAGGAGGCAGCTGTGCTCCATAACAAAACACCCATGGACTTTCACACGTGATTGTCTATTTCACCAAAGTGAACAAACTGGCATCATAATGACAGATATTCAGGTTCTGGCAATTTCTGGCACTCGCAATTTCAGTGAATCACTTTTCAGACTCCCACATATGACTGTCAATGTGAATAGACAAATGTCACACACTTTATTTTTATTGTCTGACTTTGTGTTATGACTTCTGTGATTTCAAAATAGTGATTCAGAAATGAATATATGTACTGGGTGCAGGGGGATTAAACACCCTACATCACATTTATTCTATTGACAGAACAGGTCTATAGACATGGCATGACCCTTCAGACCTTATGTAAGACAATGAGAGTTGTTATGCAAAAAATGTATTTAATTTTAACCCTCTTTGATAATACCCTACAGCTGAGTATTACAACTCATTACTCTAGATGACTGTCCAACATTTAAAAAATATTTTCAGGAGAATATCAGGCCTTTGCAAAGCCAACGAAAACAGAAATCCTATAAACAAATCAAACTTAATTTTTATGAAGCCTTTAATTTTGTATCGTTTCAGCAGACTCTTATAAACAGTAAACACAAGCAGTTTATATATTTATATAACAATGCATGAAAGAGCATGTTTAAAATATTTTACGTTGAGTTACTCTCTCAAAATGCTTCATGAAAACCTGTTATCAAAACACCAGTCAAAGGAGAAAGTAATACATAAATATATTTGGAGAATCATTATTTTATTTGTCATTACATCAGAATCGTTATCACCTATAGCCAGATCATACAAACTTTGAGGACTAACCAAGCTTTCAGTGGCTTTCCCTTAGATGTACTTCCCTTTGCATACACATTTGCATAAATGATAATCCAAGGGACTCAGAAAGACATGGTTGCCTGGAAAACAGAGTGTAGCCCTGAGAAATTATATAATTTGAATGCTGAGCAACATTTGTCACAAAACTGATGTGGAAGCTGGTGTCTTCCCATCCAATTTGTTAGGACCTGTTTTCCCAGGACACTGCACTGTGCGAAACGTAAAATTCCAGGTTAAAGTGTACTATATTTTCTCCAGACACAGCTCGGGATTTGTTGCCACCTGGAGTAAACAATCCTCACGAGTAAATTGCCCTTCTATACTTAAATCAAGACACACACATCAGTTAGACAGCACTGACGTTCATGGGCAGTGATACACCGGGGTGCCTTGAAAGTGTAAGCATAATAAAGCTTAATATATAGCAGATTCCAGTCAAAAATATAGTAGCATTATGTTTCTTGCAAGAGTTGATGTGACACTTATCTTGGCAATATTTTATAACAATATATTCAAAATACATAAAAACTGCTTCTTATTTATGTCTGAACACTATTTTGGATTTAATCTGTATCTAAGTATTATGAAATATGATCTCCCAGGAGCAAATAAGAGATCAATTTTATAATTTATTTTGGACAGCCTGTTACTGGATTTGGATAGCTGCTGCCTTCCTATATTATAATAACTGAAGTTGCAGTAGAACACACACACACATATATATATATATATATATATATATATATATATATATATATATATATATATATATATATATATATTGTATAATGCAGAATTATAGGATGTTTCTGTAAAAGGACTGCATTCCTTTGATTTAAGATGGATTTTCACATGAGATTGGTTCCCAAGAGGAGGAAATGTATGGGTAATTACAGTCGACAGGGTCTCTCGAGACTCACAAGGCAGAGATAGCTCTGAAAATACAAGCTTTCAGCTATGATCATTCAGCAGGAATCTGTGACAACATACATTTGGTTAATCTAAGGCCAAGAAGCAGAAACTATTTCCAAGATATCCACGTTCAATCTCTATCAGAGAGAAGTGTTTTATATGCTCAGTACAGGAAATTCCACATAGCACTTAATGAAAGCAAAGAATATTTCTGAGTAATGGTAGGCATCAATGTTACCAGAAAATAAAATGGTCAGCAAAGCACAGACAAAATTTAAATGAACAGACACTGATTAAATGGATTTCCACATTTTTCTCCGCTTGTGTGTAGCAGTGTTCCCCCATGGATTGAATTCACTTCTGAGGAAAAACTTCAGTGGAAAGCTTCAATACAGTACATAAGAAATATCAAATATACGTTATATAACCCATAAATGAAGCAAGCCTAATTTAAATAATTATGATTAATATGCTACATCATCTCAGCACCTTTCATGATCTTAAGTAGTAGAATTGAAATGGTCAGTAAAGACCAAATACTTTACACTACCGGTCAAATGTTATAGAACAGTTTTTATTGAAATTTAAGCAGTTCAAATCCAGTGAATATCCTGAAATGGTACAAAGGTAAGAGGTAAACTGCCAGAGGTTAAAAAAAAAGGTTTAGGTTACCATAAATAAAATAATAATGTACATTTCAGAGTTATATACTATTACTACACCCTCTTAAGCATTATTTGGCAGTGTTACGCACAGCTCCTATGCATAGAAGTTACACTGTATACTTACTATGTGCACACATTGTTTGAAAGCTTATTGGCTACCAGTGCATTTCTATCTGTAAACAGTTTTCCATCTTGACATTTTGAGTTCTCTACGGGTGTGTGTTGCTTCTACCAAAACATGGATGGTCTTGTTTTGATCAGTAGACTGTCTGGTTCCAGAATACGTCATAATTGTCAATATTTTCTTAGATTTTGTATTCCCCCCTGAAATCAGAGAATGCTTCACATCAGTAGAAAGCTGAGAGTCTCAGCTTTCGTGGGATACCAAACACTTGGCAAACAACACAACAGTGAAGAGTCCACATGGGATTAAAGAGAAGCACATGGATTTGGTGCAATTTTAAGGGTACCAGAGGTGTTTGTCAGCTTAAGGGGTTACATTTTGTTAAACAAAACTATGCCATGATTTATGTTTCTCCATATGTATCTCCATTTGTTTTGTTGTTCTATGCTTTAATTTCAGAGTACATTGAGACATTAAACTGCATACATTTAAATTAAAACTGGAAAAATGTAGGTTTTAAAACTTTTGACTGGTAGTATACATTTAGAGCTAGTCTAATAGTTATTTGATTTCTGTTTCAATCTTCAAAACAACTATGCTTTCCTTTACTGTAAACTGTCACTTGATTGTACATTCTTTGTATAACAAACAAGTAGATTCTATTAAATAGATACATTAAAAACAACACGAAACACTGCTAAACAAAATTAAATTCAATGCTTATGTAGAACAATCAATCCTTTCATATAAACCAAAGTACCCCAGGGTATGCATTTAGAGAACCAGAGCTTGTGTAAAAGGCTCATACTCCATTAACATCCTTTAACATCTGGAATAAAAGGAAGAGTTTATCTTAAATGTTCATAAAGCAATAACTCAGCAAGCTACAAGGACAGATGCCAAAAAACAATTAACCAAGTGCATTGTCCACAGCTGTAACAAAGTTGTGAAGGTTAATTATTTATATATACAAATATGTAGTCGTGCTACAAAAGCATATAATATCAATTGTTGGATTTTGTTGGATTCTTTAGACCTTTAAACCTATTTGTCTGACATGCACATATGTGACTACAGCTAACAGTTTCTTAAAGGGCTACAAATGTGTCTTTAGCATGGGGCTTTCATAACGAAAAGGGAAAATACACACTGTGGAAGCCAGGTCAATGTTTAATCAACCTGAGCGTTGAGCAACTGAGTTTTGGGACTATTAAGAGTATAAAATGGGTTATGGTCAGAAGCGTGCAGCAAAGCAAACACATTTATTCAAGGCTAAGAGGGAGCCTATCCTATTCAGCTGCGTCTCCTTGACAACAGAACATAAAATGTAAACGGTTTCCATGGTGATTGTTCCTGAGTGCTATCAGCAGAAGGAGGGATAATAATAGGCAGGCGGTGGAGGGAAATAAAGAGGCAAAACCAAAGAAGAAAAGAGTTATGTTTTCAATTTTGAGTGTGACCCTTTCAGAGTTTGAGCTCCTGTCCCTGGTTCCGTTCAAAACTTGAAAACAGTTGCACCTTTCCACCCCCCTACTCGTCCCACTCCCCTACACAGGGGTTCAAGGCGCGGATACTCTAAAAGGGCTCAATGTGTTGATGATGTCATTGCTACAGGGGCAGCCAAGGCAGACACAGGCATTGATGAAAGTCTGTTATTAATATGGATGCAGAGTGAATCGATGCAGAGTTCCTTAAAGCAGGGCCCCCCTGAATTAAACTGCATTGTCTTGAATGTTCCCTTAAATTACAACATCAGAATAAACAAACAAATATTATTTTTGAAATAATTCTTAATGATACCAATTATTTGTGAAACTGTCACTGGTAAGCAGATGTTTCATATGTCTACTGAGAGGTTACTATATTGTAGACAATTTCATGAAACTCTCATACAAATGTATAGTCAAAATCTTTCCAAAATTCAATCCCTGTCTTAACCACTGGAGAATGTGATCTCCAAGTGGATCTATCCATTTTGATACAGTCTGAAAAAAATGACTCCTTTCGTTAGAATAGTTTGAGGCCTAAAATTGCAGGGTAGAATGAGCAATCTGCTTATCAGACAGATGACAGTGAGTGGGCAGAGAAGCACCTACACTCCAGCTGTCCTTGACGGAGCAACAGAATGACAGAACTACATGCAGACGCAGTGTTTCTCAGATCGGCAGGTCATTAACACATTTTAAATCTCGCCCCAAAAAGGGTTGCATACATGCTGGGTCCACAGATTAGCAAATCCTTTCCCATGCCAGTTTGATTGTTTTCAGTAAATGGCATTTAAATACTTCAGTTTTAAAGAGGAGCTTCAGTGCTTTGCGAGACTTTGATAATGCATAAGGTTATAGCTGACCCTGAAGTAACATTAGCCCCTGCGTTAATTACAAAAAGTGCTGCATAAGCAGATTTAATTTAACATGTCGGGAATAGAATGCTAAAATATGTATGACCGGCATGCCACTTTCAGCTAGGTATCTGTCTGTTCACCTTTAGTGGTATGCATCTCTGCTTTCAGCCTGCTTTGTGCTGCTCTGAGTGGCTTGTGCAAAAATCTGGATCCCACTGCACATCTTTAAATGACCAACTGTTTAGGATCTGTGCAAAAACAAACAACAAAAAAAACAATAGAGTTGAATTTGTTTAGTGAAGCACATGTGCAAATTCAGTTTGAATACATTAGCATGCAGATGGAACACATTTTGATGGACTGTATAAGATTGATGAAGGTAGACTACAGATTGGTTCTGAATCATTACTAAAGCCATAACCTCTCAGCCTTTAGCTGAACTGAACATCCTTTCATTAAATACTTATTTGAAAGTCTCTCATCAGTCTCACACTGTAGTTAATTTATGAGGGGGTAAAAGGAATGCACTCGCCACTTCTCGGATCCACAGAATACAGTAATGTAAGAACTCCAGAAAGTGTCTCGGTCTCTAAGCCTCATCAATTAACATCTGAACTTGCCGATATCATTAAAATGTGGAGTGACATTTAAAACAGTTTGAAAAGAAATTAAGAATGGGACCTATCCCACTGTATTTGCCATACTTGGAGCCACTTGGTCAAGTAGATATGGAGGATAGAGGCTATGACTTGCCCTATTTTCCTCACCAGACTCACTATAAATCAGCAGCTATAGGACTTATGATGATCACTTCCTCCTTGTTCCCAGCTTTGTATGTACCATGAGCACTGATGTTGTCCAAGCAACATAGTGCACTTCATTGCTGATATCCCCTTGAGTTTCACACACTGGGATGCAAAGCTATCAGATATTTACCTTTCCAAATCTCTGGCAGATATCTTTCAAATGAGCATCCATTCTCTATAGTGCCAAAAAGGAATCTACTCAGATGTATCTTTGGGCTATTTATTTTTTAATTTGTTGAGTTTGAATTTGAGTTAATAGACAAAATATCAAGTCTTTCTTTGGGGGGGACTCTTGAGAACCTGCAATTGTACATAATGTATTATTCCTATTGCTAATTTCCCTTTAAATATCAACCCCACTGCAGAGCAATTACCTGCTTCACAAATAAGGCTGTTTTAAAGAATAACACACTTTCTGCATGTTATGATACCAGAGTGAAAAGTTAAATGTTGCGTTTAAAGATGTAGAATTTTGATAATATAAAAAGGAATCACATTTTGGAATTAACATAATTCTCCATTTGTGAAGAGTCTGCAGCACGACACATTTCAATCCCCCTGGTTTAAACCAACGTTTTCCTATTTTAAAAAAAGGTTTGGCATTATATAATGCATTGGTATCTGGACATTAACCAGAAATGAATAAGCATGAGAATCCGAGGATTCTGATGGGGAAGCGGGGGGTGCGGGAAAAGACTCTTCCTCTGGGAGATTGCATCACCATTCACTTTCATTTGTGCATACACTCACACAGACACACACAAACTCACAAATAAAGCCTAGGCTATGCTGGCACATAAAACGAGCAGTGGAATAATGCCCAAAGGGAAACAGTACTTTAGTTCAGGTCCACTGCTGTCTGTTTTTGATCCAAGAAAAATAACAATAATCAAATAGAACTTTTCCTTGACTGATTTGTATGTTTTATGCCAGATTGCTTATTTACTAAGGACTTTGCCAAGGACTGTATTATACCCTTGTTCGTTTAGTTTTAGAAGTGCAAGGGAGCCTATTACTATTCTCTCTACCTTCTTATGTCATTCTTTTTTATCCAAGAAGGGCAAAGGGTATTGTTTTAAGATCCATACACCACCCCACAAACTAATTTATGTCTTATAACTTCTAAGATAAAGCTTTCTTTTAAGCAGGAGTACATGTTCAATAAAATGTTTGGCAGAGATTTGATTACATTTCTAAGGTCACTCTTGTCTTACCAACTGAACTGCACATTTCAGGCCAAACAACAAGAACTAAAAACATCTTCCATACTAAGGTGTATTATGGTTTGGCCAAGACCTGATTCAATTCTTGGTCAAATCGAAATGCAAACAAACAAAGGGCAGCCATTTTGAAATGTTGCATTCACAGCTTTTGTCTCATCGGCTTTCTATTGCTTACAATTCAAAATATAACAGCATTATTTTCTTTTTTACAATGTTTGCTATATAGATATGTACAAGATACTATGAATGTTATATGTCAGCCACAATGTACCGGAATAAATTTGATTCCATTTCTATGGATAGTTGCCACAGCAACCGGATTGCAATTTTGTCCTTTTTACAGAGACTTTGTAGCAATTTAACCTGTACAGAAACAATTTGCAGCCATTTTAAAGTTTTTAATTTTTTTATCCCTGTTTTATGTGTCTGTGTTGACATACTTATTAACAGAAATCTAAAATATTTTGTGTCAAGAAAGAGGAGTAAAAAATATATATAGCCGAAAGCAGCAAGAATTCAGATTATGCGTTGCTTCCTGTTTCAGTGTCTATACAAACAAATAGCTAAAAGCTATTTACAGGTGTATAATTGATTCACAGGCTTTAGAACCACCTAAGAACATGTCTAATTGATTACAAAAGTACAATTGACATATGTGGTAAATGGGATTTATTCTGATACAAAAATACAGAATTCTGTGGGTAACATCGGTTTCATTTAAGCAAAGCAAAAATTAACTAAGTAGCCTGTTTAAAAGTGATGTAAAAAGTATTTGGGGGAACCTATGTATGAAATAAAATAATTGGTGGAGCAACAAGTGAGAAAAAAAAGCAATATTAGACTTTATATTAAAAAAATACTTGTACCACCTTAATATGAGAATATAATTTAAAGGTATAATTTAAGTAGGTATACATTAAAGATAGGAGATTAAGTATGTAAACTACAAAGCAATAGAAGTAGCTGTAGCAGTGGCAGGTAGTGTAATTACATAGTGGTGTTATATAGCAAGAGTGCAATAAGCATTCTCTGAGAGGGGGATGATTTTAGGAAATAAAATGTATGTTTATATATAGAATAAAGTAGATTTATGTTACTGTGTGATAGTTATTAGATGAAGACCTTTGGATACAAACATGGATTTTATATGTTAACTGTACATTAAGCCATATTGCCCCGTTTTAGTATTAGTTTTATTAAGTATATATTTTTTAGCTTGGATAAATTATATTATTTCTGTCATTGCTTCACTACCGACCATCTCTTTTGTTGGCAGTAAACTACAAATTAATTAGTTTAATTTTACTATCACACATACTTACCACTGTTTACAACACAAATCAATCACAAATGCATCAGGCAGATTACTGGTCTGTAAAATAATGACCACCTTTTTGTCGTTCACCTCAGCCTAACCTCAGTTTTGTCAGTAGTTATACCCTGCCTACAGCAGCTTCTCCAGTCATTCTTGCTAATGCATTCTCATCTTTATTCTGCACCAGCTTTTAAAATCAGTAAGAGAGAGTGAGCGAAATCACAATCATGTGATGCGTTTAAATCTCAGCTATTACAGAGGTAACACAAAGCACTTAACCATGTTTGTGTTGAGGAGTTTCACTGACCGAATATGTATGTCAGCACGATTTCATTACCGCCACATAGCAGCATTTCAACTCAACTTATCAGGACATATCAGTTCTCGGGTCTTGCAACAGTGAGACTGATGGGGGATCATCACTCTCAAAAGGAGCATTGTCCCTAAGGGAGTCAGTGCCTCACATTCTCTTCTTGCTAATTTGCTCTTTAAATGTCAGCGTGGTTGACCTCAAGGTTTAATGAGACTTCCCAAGGGCACCCTTGTGTACAACTCACTGCCTATCTCTACTGGGTGCTGGATCCAGGACGTGGCCTAGTGTCATAGTTTGTTACATTGCTCGTGTTGTTCAGACGATGCGGAGCAGAGTAGATTGCCCGCCTGACAGCTTTACAAGCCACCACCTATACCATGTTCTCTGTGAATCGGCTTCCCCCTTTATATTTAATGAGCCTGATGAGCCTACAATAAAGAGATTACTCTGTCAAGAGAACAGGTGGTGCACTAAACAGTCAAAGGGAAGGACAGAATTGGAGCAGAGACCAGAGTAGTAAATGAACCTTAGTTTATTCTAGGTTCACAAGAGTACACGGCTCCCCACACTGCAATAGTCAGAAAGCACAAATACCTGCCAATTGCCAGTCATCTACAGGATGCTTTAATTGTTTACTTTGACTGGCTCAGTTTTCTTGATGGAAAAATTCATGTTGTTTAAAAATATATAAGTTTATACATTATATCAAGTTATAGCCTTCCTTATTTAATGTTTTATGACTATGCCAGGTGGAAGCAAGTTGGGACAGGCCCATGCTGGCCTTCAAAACAGTTCATTATACATAGGCACACTAATCAGACTCTTCTAATCCAAAGGGTACACTAATTAAGGAAAATTACATGTTTGTTCTTTAATTTGATTAGATTGCCTACAGCAGTCTTTTAAACTAAAGCCCTTTAATAAAATGCAAATTGAATCTGGTGTAATAAGACTAAATATGGGGGGGAAGCTTTTGTCAAGGTCTGTTGAACTATTAATATTTCTTTCCCTGTTGGAATTTCAAATGATTATCACAAATTACTAAGAGCATCCATGACCTCATTACTTGTTTATACCATTAAGACATGAACAGTGTGCTTGCCGTTAATAACAGTTTTGGCAAATGTTTAGAAATAAATGGGATTCTTAAGTTCTCTTCATCAGCATAAACAAATAAAGACAAACATCGACCCTTGGTCAGGTATCCCTGGTACCTTTATCTTCCAGAAAGTTGTCAGGTGTCTTAGCTGCCTTTTTAAATAGCAACATGCACCTCATCTTTAGCTTTAGTCAGTCTGACTCCTGTAGATAATGTATCAAAGGATAGCACCCACACCTCCCTACATATAGATTTGTGTGCGCATTCAACTAGAGCAATGTTATACAGCAGTATGGTCTGGATTATAAAGAAAAACGTTGCTGTGTAAATCAGCACACTTTAACGCTATGGTAGATATTGCTTCTGGAGACTATATTGATCGTCCTGTGTTAATTAATGTGTTAAGATTCCCTGGGGCCAACCAACCCAATGTCTTGCCTAGATGCGATTACTATCAATTCAGTATACCAACAGTGACTGCTGCTTGGCACTGTTACACACCATGCACAAGTCTCCCAGTGATGCTGGTCACATCTGCTTCACTCCAGTGCCCTACAGTTAAGTGCCAATGATTGGTGGATTTGTGCACACCACAAACATTACCAGTGAAAACTGCACTGAATTGACAACTGACAATGATTTTGTGGAGCACAATCCATCTTCATCCAGTGTGTACGTAGACTATTTATAAACTTTATAAACTGCTGGGATTGTGTCTGAAGAAAGTATTGTTTTCTGGTTTCCCCAAAGGAGTTAATTTGATTTATACCTGCTGTGAATACAACTGGACAGTAAGAGTTGGGGTAGAGAGGGCTTGGCTTATGGCTTATGCACATAATTGTGTGTATCAGAGTGGAATATAAAATTATCCTTTTTTCAATGTTTTAAGTGGCCATCAGTGTGACCAGAGGATGTAAGAAACAGTTGAGCCACACCGTTTCCCAGAGCTGAAGCAGTGTGACTAGGAAGCGTGGACTGTTGGATCATACAGCTAGAGGGCCTTTTGAGACCTGACAAAATTGTAGGAAATTTAGCAAAGGTCAGAGCCCAGCCCTACAACAGCTCCTTCTGACATGAGAGTTGAGTTACTTTCTTAACAGCAAGAGCAGAAATTTAAGGTCAGCAACTAAAGATATCTCACATGAAATCCCCAATGCACCGTAAGTTTCACAATCATTTTATGTTTGTACAGCTAACATAAGTCATGAAGTCAAACAGGAAACTAACATGCATACACAACATCAGAGGACCGAGAGAAGAGGGCTCTTGAATGTTTTAACTTCTGTCTGCTGTTAGTAGTTGACAGTTGACAGGTGTGCCTAATACACCTTTTTTCTTTCTTCTGGTCCAGTATTTCACTGGTGGGTGAATAGATTAATGCTACATTGCTGTATCAGTCTGACTGCAGCAGTTACCTGTGTACACAGATAAATTGATGCCCGCTGTAATAAACAGTAACCCGTTTGTTACATATATAGCAGGTGTTCTAACATTTACAATACATGTTGTAACATTACATGTTCCAAAGGATCTATGTATACTGCACCACCATACTAGATAAGCACCATAATGGATGTTTGTATTGCTTCATTTTGTTTCATGGTTATGAACAATGCATGTAAGTGTTTGAGAACACAATCTTTATTTTCACAATGGTTTACTTTTTACTTTCCACTATTAAAGGAATATGGTTTGATTTAGAAGCTGAAGCCTGAGAGAAAGTCAAACTCAGTTTCCTGTAGTCATAATCTAAAATGATTTAACATGTCCCTAAAATGTGTGTTCTTGCCGTAAACCACCATTCGCTGGTCAACATCCTGGTTTTTTTTTTTCCCACACCACACACAGTATTTCAGTTTGTTATCCTGCTTTAGTGTTTGTACTGATAACAAGTGAATGTTGCCAAGTCTGTTTTTCACATTTGTATGACCTGTAGATACAGTATACTTTATATTTTGTGACTTGGCTTAGTGTAGTGAATGGGAGGGGTATTTGGGATATTTTTATTATTATTATTATTATTATTATTATTATTATTATTATTATTATTATTATTATTATAAATTAGAACTACAACATTTCACTTGAATCAGATCTATTTGTAAGGAAAACGAATTTACAGTAATAACCAATAAAAAAAATTGCTATCTATGCATTCTCATGAGAGTCACAAGATGAAGTGGAAGAAATTGAACCTTCTACTTCAAGGTCAGTCAGATGACCACCCCCATGTAACAGGCAGCCCTTTATCAGAGCAGAAAGACATTCATTTACAACTTAGCCATGGATGGTCCAACAATTGACTCTGGTTTGGATTGATTTGTTTGTTTCAGAGCAGAGGAATATGAATAAACAATCCAACTAAAAGTAAACCTTGAATTGTAAAAAACAAAACAAAACAAAAACAGGGGGTGGGGGGGAGGACGGACAGATAATACCAAACCTTACTGTTCTTACTCAATTTCTACAATTTTAAAAGTAATACTATATTATAAGCAAACTATTATAAGAAAAGTACAATTAATATATTCTTGAAATAATTTTCTCTCTTCGCTTAGGGTTTCTAATTTCATACAATAGCATTCCTAAACAAATAGCAAACCAATCATCTTGAAAAATCTGTTGAAGTTATTCAAAAAGTAAGCAAAGTAGGCCTGTAACTCTAAATCACTGATTTTCTGGGATTGTTTTTGTTGATGTCAACAATATGTATGAATGTGAAAACTGAAGCCTTTAAACCAACAGCACCATCAGGATTTTCAGAAGATACCAGATGTAATATACACTGTATTGGAGAAATTATGTATAGGCAGTCAGTGGGGGGAAGAACACAGGTGTTTCCCTTCAGTTGATATTGCAGGTGACATTTTCTGAGATTGCTACCACCTAGCTGAGGGACGAAGTTTTAATGTTGCTCACCTTGATACCGGATGCTGGCTGTGCTGTTCCCTAAACCCCCTTCCCCTTTCCTGGAGGGTTTCCCTAGAATGTGGAAACTCTCAGCCAGGCCCCTTTGTCCCTCCCCACATTAATATTTCAGATTGGGAATCCAACATAAACGTCTGCTTCAGCTTAGAGGATTGGGCTCATGTTTATTATTTTATGTTATGGATTATGGACTCATAACATTTATAAGGTTAATCCTGTTGGTTTATAAGGACCCTGTGGACAGTTATTCTTTAAATGTATGTTTATTTTATGTCCAGTCCAGATTTGTGTCATTAATGACCTAGAAAGGGTTTATAATGCTGTATGGTATCCATCCATTTATCTGGTGTCACTCTGTTTATAGAATACTGTCCTTTCTGGTGATCGACGTTACATCACTTATATATATATATATATACACAGCCTTAACCAGAGATTAAGAATGTGAACATGTCTCCCCATGTGCTTTTTCATTTTAATGTACCGACACTTCATGGAAAGATGTGCCTGGATTTTTCTCCCTTCCTTTCCACTATTTGTCTCAATGTGGCTGGTTGTATCCTGTCTAGTCTTTTTGCAGCAGTATGGATTAAAAATTGGTTTCTAGTGCGATATAGCCCGGTTCTAGTCTAAATCCCAGGGTAAGTGCTCGTTTAGTTACAACCCCCGGGCAGCTTCTCTCAGCTGTGGTCCCAGGTCTAGTTTGATGTCACCGCATGCGATTACCGTGAGCTGCAGCAAGCAACATGTTGTTGGGAGAATATGACATAACCAGAACAATCAGAACCGATGGAAATGACAACCCTACAAAGTATGGTTATACAGTCCAGATGCAGAGCCCTGTCAAGGCATACATTTTGGCTCAGAGCCTGGCAGGCATGTCAATAGTCACTAATTATTATTAAAGCATCCCAAGATACTGTATACCCCTTGCATATTAAAAAGGTGTGTTTTATTTGTATTGAAATGTACATTAACCAGCAAAATCAGACCAAATTGTAGGATGCTTCACACTCTACATCGCCCCTGCTCTTACAGGCCCTTAATATAAACAGATCTGGGAAACCTCAAACACAGATAAGTTAAGTCATCTCTTTATTTACAATAAATCAGCTCAAACAATAGCCTTCAGAATGGGACGTCTTTGAGTTCCACTGACATTAACCAAGACAAGTCATCAACGGAAAATGATATGGCCCTTGCCCAGAGAATGACAAAATCAGGAAAAAATGTGTCTCTCTCATTGGGGTGAAAGTTAACGTTTTCCTTACCAAAGCAAAAAAGAAGCTGTAAAACATTACTCACCACAATACGGTCAGAAGAATAAAAGCCTGATTTGAAACTGCATTTACATACTTTTGGCTTTTAGAGACCAAATCTTGTACTTTTTTTTTTTCTCCACAGATTTAGACTAGCTTTTGGCTTACAATACACATCACACTCCGGTTGACATCATTTTGGCAGAAAGACAGGGGTCCGTCTGTTAAATTTCATTCTGCAGTATACATCTAAGTGACAGATAGAGAAAAACTGATTACACTTTCTGGATTTTGGGCATGTGAGAGGAGTGAGAAGACAGAGCAGCTTGGTGATTACCTAGACCTGATAGGAGACATTAGCACACTTCATTTTGATTTGTTTTCTCACACAGATAGGGTAGTTCTTTCTCATATCAATGTATCCCTGCTTAGCATAACAAGCAAAAAGTCTTAAAAGCCTGCATAATTTAAGTATCAAATTATACTCTTTACTTTTCATTGTAATACTTGCTTTACAGTAGTAATTCAGCACTTGGTAGATAAGTAATTATTAAATATAAAACTATGTATTTTGAATATACCTACTGTTTTAAAGAGTCCTGGGGGGCCACCGTGCTGTAGGATGTGGGGGTCTCTGTACTTCTCCACTTGCTCACAACCAGGAAACTTTCCGCATCAGGTTCAGTTTAACAAATAAATAATGTTTCTGATCCAAAGAGTCCTATTATCCTCAGGAAAAAATAACCATCATCCATTATGTGATTCTCCTTAATGCTAAACATGATTTTACCTTTGACAGAATTGAATACAGTACCAGTACCCTGGTTAGTGTAAAGGTATACCCCTGGACTACAGGTATAGATAATTGCTATCATTAAACTTCATGCAGCATAGCAAGGCCATACCAATTCACAATTTATTTTAAAGGGTTATTTTGCTTTAAAGAAAAACTGGTAAAATGGTTTTGGTTTATCTAGGATATCTTTATTGCTCCTTGTATAAATGTCTTCTTCCTCTTCTGGCAGATATGGGAAATTAAGTTAAAGATATTAAAATAATAAATCACCTTCACTCTCAGGCATGTCCCATCCCTGGGAAAACAGTTTAATGTCAATATGGTCACATTGCTTTAAAAATAGCATTTATAACTACTTGTCTTTGTTTGGAGTTTCTCATAAACAAATATATGCTTTATGCTTGACAAGATCAGAATATTGTGTTATAAATTATAAATAGTTATGCAAGATTTGTTACAGAAGGTAGTTAGTGATAGGAGTAAAATTACTTATTTAAATTAGATTTATATTTAGTAATATTTGTGTCACCCAAAGGAATGATATTTTACATTTCTGGGGGCTATTGGATATTGTTATCCTTAACAAGCATACACACTATATTAACCTCATTAGGCCTCCATCCACGACAACTTTGGAATAGCAATAGTGGAATAGAAACTGTTAATCACAGTGCTTTTCTTATACAGTAGCAAGTAGTCATTTTTTTCTGTCGTATGCTTTTCTGCTTCAGTGAGTCAGCCAGAGCAGCAATATTGCTTGGCCTTTGTGTGAGTAAACGTCACAGGTACACTGAAAAAAAATAGCATGTACAAATGGCTATTTATAAGCTGTAGTTCAGGCTGAAGATGCATCATGCATTGTTGATTGCAGTGAACAGTTCCATTCCATTGAAGATTGACGGGGACAGTTTTTTTGGTGCTATAATCAAAAGCCGCAGTTGAGTTATACTTCATTAGCAACAGATACTGAAGATGCAGGTGCAAAACAAAGTTCTGAAGGTTTCAGCCATTCACACTACCCCCATAATAATCAACAAGCGTCCCCTTCGGACCTTTTTGAATAACAACAAATATTAGTTGGGTGGGAGTGGAAATCTTACATTTTCGCTCTTCAAAAGGTAGACTGCTTTTATGTATTTGTTTGGTGGATGAATGTTTCATGTTTAAAGGAAAATAAAACCTTCTGAAACCTTTAAAACTGTTTGTTTAAAGGAATAGAATGCAACCGATGAAATGCACATGCCCCCCACTATATTTCTTACCTAGAAGCAAATCTGAATCGGCTTCCTCTGTGGCTGTTTCTCTTTATATAACCTGACATGTTAACTGACTCTGATACCAAAAGCAGCTACTGAAAACATTTCTCAAAGCTGAATGAGAGGAAAGGAAAAATACTGGAGTGTGTCAAGACTGGGGTTGGGGTGGGGGGGTGAATGGGTACCACCTCGTATGAGCTGTCTGGGATGCGAGTGGCCTCTACTGTGAAAAAGCAGTGGTGCAGCCTGGTAATTGAATGAGGGAGAACAGTAACAAACTCACCGTATAAGTGGGTCTGATCTCCTTGTGAAACAGTACCACCTGGGGGGATGGAATCTATCTTGCCCTGAGCAAGGACCCCGTAGCATAAGGCTTGAATGAGAATGTGACCGAAACGTCGATCTGATAACCCACCACTGGCTTAAGAGAATTGTGTTTCAGAGCCTTGTGGGATGTCAATTCTCATCTCCTGATCTCTTTGGAGCAATAAGCAAAGGTTTTCAAAAGCTAATTATGCTGGGACTAATATAGTTAGCGTGCTGAATAATAAAATAATTGAAGAAACAGGACAACAGAGAATTGCCCTCAAATAAACCAGCAGGAAACAAACGAAATTAGTAGAAAGCATGTGCAAACAAAAATACTGTTTTAAAGACCACCTTATTTGCCAGGAGTGTGACAGCAAATCTCTGAAAGATACATTCAGAGCTCTTCCACAGAGCGAATGCAATGTGTCGGCTCCAAGCTTTGTTAAGTGCATCATGTCTTAGTTGTTACTAAATTGCAGAACTGGGATAGGAAACCACTTAAAAGAATTAAAATAGTTGACCTAAATTGTAGCAAAGCATTTAAATGGTCTGCTTTGAAGATAAAAAGTGAAGCTCTCTTTTGAGTTGTTGTTTTCTATTGACAAATGGTTTATGCAATTAAGTCGCCTTGATTCACCAGTGCTGCTGCGGTCCCATAGCGTTGCCCTTGCCTACACATACTGCCAGCAAGGTTTTAAGTATCTTAAAGTTTCAAATGCATTGCTATATAATGCTTAAACCTCTGTTGTAAACAGACAACAGATACACTAGTCTAACTCCTGCTTTAACCACTGTGATAAAAAGTTCCCAAGATGCTGTGCACAATTAGACAAATGCAGCTGGAGTTGGGCAGACTCAGTTGTTTTTTTTTGGCTTACTGAGTATTATAGTATTATAGTGTGAAAAGAAGAGGATGAACTAAACGTGCTTTTTTCAGAAGACACGTGTTTTGTCTGGCTATGTCCTCGTGCTAGAATATGGGTGTAACAGGAAGTTGATTAACAACTGGCATTTCCAAATTGTAAAGCAATTATTATTATTACTACTACTACAATTATAAATAATATCTGTTATAACTAGATCAGTTCATGACATTTTCCCCAGTTCTTAAGAGGTCATAAATGGAAAGAGGCCTAGTATAAAACAAATGGACTTTGGCCCTAAAGGACAAGAATTGTGCAACCTATTATTAAACTAAAAGAACCCCAAAAACACATAGAATTTGCTAATTTTTAAATGGGAGATGATTTTAACTTGAAAGCCGTAACTAGCATTATTTACATTAAGTCTTTGATACTGTATTAGTTTACATTATGCATGCAGGCAAAGTTGATGAGAATGGAACATCATGGCTTGGTAAGATGGGTGTAGCTTATTATGGAAGTGTGATACACAGTCATGTTATGGATGATAGCATGGAGAATAACATTTTGTTTTCTTCTTGTGCATTTGTTTTGTCTGAAAATAAAATGTAAATATAGCCAGGGGAGTGAGCAGATTTCGACAGTTTCCCTGTCTGGAAACTGTAGCCTCAGCAACCCCTGTCCTGCTTCCCATTTCAGGCAAAGATAAATTAAATAAACAGGGGAGCCTACGTTCACAGATTTCTTCCCTACAGTGGAATTAAGGGAACTAAGCAAAACTGCAACTCATATCTTAGAAAATAAAACCACATTGTTCACAAAGGCAGTACTTGGTAGACTTTCACCCCTCATGCAATGTCAGGATTTTCAGTAATTGACTAAGACACATGTCAAAAAGTCTAGCCAGGCTAAGTACAGACATCAATTATTTCCCTGCTTGGGGAAACATTTTTTTTGAGGGGAGGTACAGTTAGGTCCATAAACATTTGGACAGTGACACAATTATCATCATTTTGGCTCTGTACGCCACCACAATGGACTTGAAACGAAACAATCAAAATGTGCTTTGAGTGTAGACTTTCATCTTTAATTTCAGGGTAGTTACATCCAAATTGGGTGAACGGTGTAGGAATTACACCCATTTTTATATGTGCCCCCCCCAATTTTAGGGGCTCAAAAGTATTTGGACAAACTAACATAATCATGAATTTGTGAGTTTCAATACTTGGTTGCAAATTCTTTACAGTCAATGACTGCCTGAAGTCTGGAACCCACAGACATCACCAGATGCTGGGTTTCTTCCCTGGTGATGCTCTGCCAGGCCTGCACTGCAGCTGTCTTTAGTTCCTGCTTGTTCTTGGGGCGTTTTGCCTTCAGTTTTGCCTTCAGCAAGTGAAGTGCATGCTCAATTGGATTCAGGTCAGGTGATTGACTTGGCCATTGCAGAATATTCCACTTCGCCTCAAAAAAGTCTTAGGTTGCTTTTGCACTGTGAAGCGCCGTCCAATGAGTTTTGAATGGAAGCTAGTATTATCTCATTGAAAAAGTTTATATATATATATATATAAATAAACTATAAAATCACATAACAGCAAATGCATATATATATATATATATATATATATATAAACTATAAAATCACATAACAGCAAATGCATATATATTATATATATATATACACTCACCTAAAGGATTATTAGGAACACCATACTAATACTGTGTTTGACCCCCTTTCGCCTTCAGAACTGCCTTAATTCTACATGGCATTGATTCAACAAGGTGCTGAAAGCATTCTTTAGAAATGTTGGCCCATATTGATAGGATAGCATCTTGCAGTTGATGGAGATTTGTGGGATGCACATCCAGGGCACGAAGCTCCCGTTCCACCACATCCCAAAGATGCTCTATTGGGTTGAGATCTGGTGACTGTGGGGGCCAGTTTAGTACAGTGAACTCATTGTCATGTTCAAGAAACCAATTTGAAATGATTCGACCTTCGTGACATGGTGCATTATCCTGCTGGAAGTAGCCATCAGAGGATGGGTACATGGTGGTCATAAAGGGATGGACATGGTCAGAAACAATGCTCAGGTAGGCCGTGGCATTTAAACGATGCCCAATTGGCACTAAGGGGCCTAAAGTGTGCCAAGAAAACATCCCCCACACCATTACACCACCACCACCAGCCTGCACAGTGGTAACAAGGCATGATGGATCCATGTTCTCATTCTGTTTACGCCAAATTCTGACTCTACCATCTGAATGTCTCAACAGAAATCGAGACTCATCAGACCAGGCAACATTTTTCCAGTCTTCAACTGTCCAATTTTGGTGAGCTTGTGCAAATTGTAGCCTCTTTTTCCTATTTGTAGTGGAGATGAGTGGTACCCGGTGGGGTCTTCTGCTGTTGTAGCCCATCCGCCTCAAGGTTGTACGTGTTGTGGCTTCACAAATGCTTTGCTGCATACCTCGGTTGTAACGAGTGGTTATTTCAGTCAAAGTTGCTCTTCTATCAGCTTGAATCAGTCGGCCCATTCTCCTCTGACCTCTAGCGTCAACAAGGCATTTTCGCCCACAGGACTGCCGCATACTGGATGTTTTTCCCTTTTCACACCATTCTTTGTAAACCCTAGAAATGGTTGTGCGTGAAAATCCCAGTAACTGAGCAGATTGTGAAATACTCAGACCGGCCCGTCTGGCACCAACAACCATGCCACGCTCAAAATTGCTTAAATCACCTTTCTTTCCCATTCAGACATTCAGTTTGGAGTTCAGGAGATTGTCTTGACCAGGACCACACCCCTAAATGCATTGAAGCAACTGCCATGTGATTGGTTGGTTAGATAATTGCATTAATGAGAAATTGAACAGGTGTTCCTAATAATCCTTTAGGTGAGTGTATGTATATATATATAATATATATGCATTTGCTGTTATGTGATTTTTTTTTTCTTATGATACATAATAGTGTGACCGGTTTCTGACATGCTATTGCTAACTATTTCAGGGGGATAAAGGAAATAAAAATCACCAGATACCATTAAACATTTTGTATAGGAAAGCAAAGGGAAACCATGGTAAAGCATGGAAGTAGTACAGTAAATCAATTAACTATGATAAAAATTATAGGAAAACATGACAAAGCAAAGCTAGGCAATTACACAGAATACACACACACAAACCATGGGGCAAGTAGAGATAACAAAAATATATTTCATCTGGTAGCACTGTATATCATTTTAATTCTTCAGAAACCTGCTACTTGTTCATTTACCAACATGTTCTACTCCTAAACATGCGTAATATAAACATCATGACAAATTACCCATATCAACATACATTTTCAATAAAATAATAGAAAGGCGGTTGCATTGGGATAGTGCAAGCCATTGTATTTTGATTGAAAGGCAGATGAAAACAAAACATAAAAAGAAAGAAAGAAAGAACATGAGATTCTCAGTACTCATTGTCATCCAGTAAACAAACTAAATAATGGAACAGCTCTTAGTACAAATAAGCTGGATAATTCTGTCACCCCAATCAAGTACATCTCAGCAACCTGACTGAGTTGTTTTTAGGCAAATTTGTGAACAACACACACAAGGCTCTCAATTCGGATTACTGTCACAGATACGGCATCACCATTTTTGAAACCCAGGGGTTTTGCTAAAGACATGCACATTGTCCATAGGGATTTCCTTCACACTTGCTTGCCCCAAACTGTGTCTGTTTTGCTCATCTGTGCTATTGCACTGCCATAACTCATAATTGCCACTTTTACACACGTATAGATACCCAGACACGTCTCAATTTCCCAGTGATTGACGGGACTTCAAAGCCTGGTGGACAGATGTGGCTCCAGGGAATCCACTTGCCTTTATTTGGCTGCACCCACACCTAGTGTGAGAGGGTCTGACCTTATCTGGTAGCTTTATCTCCCCCCGCACACACAAATCCTCTCCTTGAGGGAAGAGAGGCTGTGTGTGTGGGAGTGAAAGAACAGCTAGAGTTGTCAGAGTGGGTGAGAGGAAGAGAGCTGATGATTTTTATTTAGAATTTAAATAAATTCAGAACTAAACGGTTATGATCATGTAGGGGGGAAAATCCAATATCTCCTCAACAAAGAAATCAAAGCATAGCATTCATGGTTGCAGATGCAGAATTAGCCACTTTTTCAATAGATGAATAGTATTACGAATGCTAGTAAGTTAATGTATGTTATTTGAAGCCACGCTAGACATTTCTTTTCCCTATTTGGCGATACATGAGAGGTGGGAAAAGGCTGATTTTGTGAATGAACGGAGTATAGAGTATAGCTTTAGTACAGGTGTCTTTAACAATTGTAAATAGCATAATATATCATTAGTTCGGCCTAAAACCTCCATGTTTACTAACATGGTGCAAAGGTAGAAATAAGTATAATGTTCAGATAAAAAAAACGTGATCCTTGCACCCCAATGAGAACCAAAGCAAAAATAAATGTCACATTCATGTTATTGTCGCCACTGAGTGCATTTCTCTCTCCCTGTTCATGGTATATACAATATAGCGTAATATTGAGGGGCCAGATAAATGTTTAAATGTGGATGATTTAAGTGAATTACACAGACATTGTAAGCAGTCACCCTGACTTTTGTTATCCAAACAGTAATAGTAGTAGTATATAAAAAGAGCTTAATGTTTAGTTATAAAAACAAATCTGCTGAGATTGACAACATTCTCACCCTCCCCTCGCTTCATTCACATACACAAAATCACTCTTACACTCACTCTTGCACATGCATGCGCAACACACTATCCTACACACATACTCACCACTGACCACGTATAGCGATGCTGCAGAGATAATCTCTGCTACAGGCCGGTGCCCATGTGAGAAGCGGATTAGATATATTTATTTGGGGAATTTCATCCTGAGCTGCCATCTGTCATTTGAATCCTGCTGGCGGGCATCTGCAGGAGTGATTGGATAGGAAGGAGTCGCTCCCAGAATATTGCTGGCCGGGAACATCACTAATGCAGACAGACACACCTGCAGTTGCCCTCTCTCTCAGACCAACTTTCCCAGACTATCCCCTGCAATCAAAAATAATAATAATTATTATTATAATAATAAAATACATCTCTATTGTGTCATTGACTTCTGGATTATTTATTTCTGTACTATCTACCATTCCCTCTGCTGTAAATGTTAATACTTAGGTTATCATAGCTACCATTTTATTATGATGCATATCATTTTATGATGGCACATGTCATATGTTTTTTCCAAGGGATACAGTTGGGAAAGCATATAAAGCTTTACAACATCACCTTTAATTATGAATCAGCTCTCGTTGTTGCACCATGGCAAAGGGGATTGTACTCCATGATTATGACATTTTATAACAATTATGGCATACAGATTTAAAGCAGAAGCACACTTGGACTTTTATTGCCATGCCTCGAAGGATTATTGACATTAACTGTAGATCAAACATGAGGTATGGCTTTTCTCCTAATCTCACTTCATATCCTGGAGACAGATACAACTCTTTTAACACATACTGTACACCACCATCCTGTGAATCTTTTTCCCACATGACTAAGACCCTTGGGGTATGAAAGTTAATATGTTTGTATGTATGTGTGTGTGTTGGCAAGTGAGTTCTTTTCAAGAAAGTGATATATGTCTCGCATTTTTATCTCTGAATTTCCCTTGGTTGTTAAATTGCTCCTAAAACAGATGGTCTGGATAGATTGTGTACATCAGTCGATAATGATCTCTAGACACTTAATCAATTAGGTTAGAATATTTGAATGTGTAAAAAGGATAGTTTCTGCACAAAAAATAGATAAATACGAACAATAGAATAAGGGAATTCTACCACAGATTAATATTTTTATTTTTTAGCTCAATATGAAACATTTTCTACTTGATGCCAACATGTCTATATTG
The DNA here is from genome assembly GCF_036373705.1 of Amia ocellicauda. NCBI lineage: Eukaryota > Metazoa > Chordata > Actinopteri > Amiiformes > Amiidae > Amia > Amia ocellicauda. Next base: position 5,353,870 of record NC_089869.1, on the reverse strand, counting down.
CAAAATTTGAAATTGTAAATAAGGTATATAAATGCAACATCTTATTTACACCAGGTAGTGGGTAACATTAGGTTAGTACCAGCTTCATTCAATATAGAATCCCTTAGTAGGAAGGAATAGTATCTTCTTACAATGCAGAACTTTACAAACATATTAGCCACAGTCGCCTTGCTTCCCTAGCACCGCATACCTCACCCCCACACAGCTAGGCAAACAGACTGAAATATAATGCCCTTTTTTATGACCTGCCTCAAAACAAAACAAAAAAGATAGGCCCTACACATCCTCTGTGGTTTGCTCACAGGGAAGGGCATGTTAACATTTCATTTAGAATGATAATCAAACTGAAGTGATTGTACATGGCTGAAAAAAAGTGGTGGACAAACCAAAAATTATTTAAGATGATTAAAGGAAAGGGAATAGTCATCAAAACCACATAGCCATTGACTAATGGACAAATCTGTCTTAACTCTAAAACCAGTGTATTTTCTATCAAAGAGCTGCATGGTGTGCTTCATATTATATCATCTCATATGTGAATAACAAATAGTAAATTCCTTCTAAGGATCTTTAAATGCAATTTAAAAGTTTCCATGTTAACTTTACCACTTGTATTTTTTGTACAGTAACTAGACCATGCTAGTATAGGTAATTTACTCTGGGGTCCTAAAACAAGTATTTAAATATGCTCCTTCTGTGCCTGAAGAAATAACTTTAATGCACTCTGCTTAATGTTGTTCTGACATTCAAAATTAATTAAGAAGGTAACTCGCATGCAGAATAATGGTCACGCCACTTACTTCAGAACAGCTCCATTAGAGGAATCTCCCTCAGATTTAAATTGGAGTTTTTCAGGTTGAACTGCCTCATGTGGTTCAGAGCCTAACCTGGCTGAAAGGCTGATTTCAGATAGTCTGCAAAGTGGTTACAAACCAAAAATGCAGATTACAAATCTACCTTTGAAGTTGCTTAGATGACATACAAGGAAACTAGCACAGTTCCTAAAATTATGGTTTTGTGTGTCTTATGTTGCAATTAGTCTATTTTTCCCGTTTGATTCTATCATTTAAGCAATTTTTAACACTTTCAATTTTAAAACTCACTAAATAACAGTGGATGCCAAAAGCCAGATTGAATGCTATTTTAGAGTTTCGGGTTGTGTCATAACTTCCTTGAAAGCAGAATCACAGCAGAAAAACTACAAAAGCACTGGATTTGTCCTCCCTACGGCAACCTGAGTTATTATTGTTATGAAGCCAACTGAGTGTTAGCGTTTCATACTCATACTCCTTGGTAGAAATTATACTTTCTACAGACAACAAGAAGTGTTGCTGTGTCCACGACTACAGGGAAAACAGCGTAAGGGGATTTTTTTTTGCATGTATGATCTCCAGCTAATCCGTATTACTGGTTAACTGAAACTCATACTATCATCTCCATAAGATTCTTTTCTGAGGGAAAATGCCAGTCACACGTGTGTAATAATTATTTTATTTGGGACAGATTTAATGTAAAACTAATATTTCATTATATTAATAAAATATGCATGTTTAAGCTTCTGTCGAATTACAGGAAAGGAATAGATAATACCCTATTCTTCTCTCTGGTCTTCTAGACAGGTGACAGTCAATCTCGGACATTAGCTGTTTGGATGAGTTACCATATATGGATCTGAAATGGTTCAACTGTTGATAGAAGCAGGCTCACATGGAGAAATTATCCTCCATGGGAGAGAACTATGCTGTAGCCTATAATATCTCACAACTGTGAAGACACATAGGGAAGAGAGACTTTCAAAGTCACATTCAAAGGGAGGAAAATATCATCAATCTGCAGCGAACACTTTGATCACAGTCTGTTCCAACATTTGCATCACTTGAATCATCCCACTCGCCTGCGCTGAATTACATCAATAGGCTAATGCATGGTAATGTATGTTAAGTGTGTGATTTTCAGAGTTAAATGTTGGCAAGGTAAATTAAAACTTATTCCAGTACAATCTCCACAAAGTCATCTGTGTCTATTGTCTTTGGTTTAACAGGGGTCATTTAAAAAGAAATGCCGTCCTACTCCAACCTGAGGTGACTGCACATCAGCCTAAATCGATCCACTGCTGCCTAAAGACCTCCCCAAGATGTGCTTCAATCTATAGCCCCTCATTTCTATGTCACACTTGTAAGGTTTATCATTTAATCTTCTCATCTTGTATGTGGTCTTCTTTTAGGTATTGTTTCATCTCTTGAGATCTATTGGAGAGCTTCCTTTGACTCCTTTTGAGCTGTTCATGGGCTGCCCTTCCCAAGTCGTCTCCCCCAGGTCTCCACATGTCTTGCCCTACAAAGTATCACTCCCCTTCTGAAGAGAAAACTATCTGATCAATGCATACTACCAGTGCTGACTTATGGCTGTGAAAACTGATCACTTAATGCACCAATGATACAGAAACTGTAAACAAAAAAATGTGACATTGAAAGAGTGAAAATGTTAAAATGGCAATGGGCCGGATACATTGCAAGAAGAACAGATCACAGAAGGACAATGGAAGCTATTGAATGAATACCAAGAGATAAAAAAGAAAGACCTAGAAATCAAATATTTGCCCCACCCACTTGTACAAAAAACCTAAAAACACCAGCAGCTCCATTTTTAGTAAAATGCTTCTTTCATCTACTTGTAAATGCAAGGGCTATGATGTACAGATTTTAAGTTTTATTAATAGCGGGTGGGTCGAGTTTTGACTTAATCTGGCCTCAAGTCACATTAAAAACACTTCAAATGCATGTATTTATGCGCTGCTCATGTGAAGGCAATTTCCCTTCCATTAACTACATATTCTTAAGAGAATTCTTGAATATTTCCCTAATATTATTTCTTGCCATTTGTTTTTTCATTCCACTCATGAATTGTAGAATTGTATCTCATTACTGGTGGAAATTGTAGAATTAGTCAAGAGCTCATTATTGTTATCGATTTTTAAGTGATCTTAATAAACATTTTGGGAGGTTACGGTTTTGATATATTACACATGTCAAAAAATATAGTTTTACATACCCTGGATACATATTTAGATAAATGACTGAAGCTCTGCAAAGACTGACCTACTGCCCTGGAGGAGGCAGAGCAGTGTTTAGTTAACGATTAAATATGCTCTGGTTTTTCAGCAGTCTAAACATTTTTACATTGTGGCCCTGATCCAGTTCTGTGCCTGGGTTAGCGGTTACCATGTAAGGAAATTCCATTTTGTCCGGTCCACACTGTTGATCTAAACTAGAACATTAATTTCGGCAATCGTGGCAATATTGTGCGGTATCTCACATAGTTATTGAGGTTCCTGAAGCTGTTCAGAAGTATGAGTTGGATGTAGGAGGGATAGCTTTTTGGTAATTTCCTGGTTGCAGCGGAATGATCCATTTTATTATAATAATTCCAGCCCTGTATCAGAGAAATTAAAGCAGGCTAACAGATCTTATCATCACCTCGCTAGCTGCTCCGCATCATCTAATGGAAGCTATGTTAGGCAAGCCCCATAAGCCGCTGGACTGTCACCTTCAGTCCTCACTGTCTTTGTGATGTCCTTCTGAGCCCAGGCTTCACACATGTACACACTATTGCTTTGCCAAAGCAGCTGCTCAACTTTAAAGAAATGCAAGAGAGGTAGCGCATTAGATTTAAAAGAGATTATACTGCAAGGGTAGGGTAGCACCAATATACAGCTTTGGAAAAAATTAAGAGACCACTGCATATTTTTCTTAAATCAGCATCTCTACATGTATGGCAGCCATTACATTCCATTCATATTTTTATTTGGAATTTGAGAGAAATGTTGTCAGTAGTTTATAGAATAAAAAAAAAATGTTAATTATACCCAAACACATACCTATACATAGTAAAACCAGAGAAACTGATAATTTTGCAGTGGTCTCTTAATTTTTTCCAGAGCTGTATTACAAAGTCATACTGGACACTTACTTTTATTTCAGATTCAGTTTTTGTGTCCTGTGTGTGTTTAGGTTAAGAGCTAAAATATGAAGTTGCAACAATAAAGTCCTACGTTTGTTTATTTCTTCCTGAGAAACCATTAGTACAATTTTATTTCAAGTTTCACAATAAGACAATTGGGGATTTAAAGTAAACATTTTGTATTTTAATGCTTTATGTGGTTTATAGTATTCCATATTTTTTTTCAGTATCTCATCAAATAATTGTGTTAAGTGTGTGTGAGCAAACAATTCTACAGATGCCTGTATTTTGCATGTTCAAATAATAGCACAAACTTTAGAATGACCTCTTATTAAAATAAAAACCTATTTCGTCCTCACCTTTCTAAAAAAAATAACTTTAGTTAATCTCTTCTTACTCATACAGTATTATACAGTCATTACTTTAGCACTCAGGGCTATCTTTCTCAGTTTTCCCATGATGTCAGGTTTTTCAATTTGCCTTGCAATTTGGCTGGAAGGCCCTATTGATATTTAACTGTCTTTCCCTGTCTTGGATCATATGATGTTCTTATGTTACTTTGTAATATTTTGCACATGGCTCTAGGGCTGAGATCCAACCCTGAGCTGAATGGAGTTTTTGTTAGCCACAGGCTCTCCAAACAGGCGCGCTTGCTTTTTCAAACAATACTGTCAAGACAGCCACAGGAGGCTCTTTCCAATGCACCCCCCTTGGCAGCTGCTCCAATATTTTATTTCACAAATAATCAAGGAGAAGGTGGCAATTTCCCTGCCAGATTCATGACCATGACTCTTTTATTATACAAAGGCCCTACTTCTTCCCCCCCGCCAGTATCTGGTATCCGGGTTTGTTTTTGATTGGTAATGTCTTTCATTTCTTGTTGGGTTTTACATGCCCTTCATGGTAATTGTTGTTTCTATCATTTACACCACAAAAAAGTGGATAACAGTTGAGGAAATCGTACTTTCATCCTACAAACTTATTAAAGCTTTTCATTGTTTGGCTCTTGTGCAAAACTTTTTATTTTCTTTGTTTATTCGCTTGTTCTGTTTTATTTGTGGGAGGTGTTTCGCTTTTTACTTTCCTCCTTGTAGCCAGTAATATGTTATTTTCATTTCAAAATAATTTTACAACTGCATGTGTGTACAGTACTATACATACACAACCACATAGACATGCACGTATCTAATTAAATATAAACACGGCTCTGAAATAAACAGATGTTGCCGCAAGACTTACAGATTACGTAGTTGTTTATGATTGTTCACATTGCATTATAATTGATTTTAATGTAATTATTCATACTCTATAATGTAGGACATTTCTTACAAGTTTTGAATTTCTAGAAAGAGGTAAGTACCACATATATTTTTTGTGTTTAAGCATTAAGATACTGGCATCATTATTCTTGTTTAGGGACACTATATGACGTCTTCTACTTTTTCACTTCAAATGGGCCTTAGTTGAAAGCAATTGCAATTTGAAGGCTCAGGGAAAATCCAAACGCCAGTCAATATGGACAACATGACAACACGATGACCAGCCTGTATAAAAGACTATTACACAGGATTGGAAAAGAACAAAGTATCTCTTCATGGACTGAAATGTGCTTTTATGATGCTTCAGACATCATCAAATCAACAAGGTACTTTTACAATAAAGTAGGATGGAGTGACTAATGTGGCCTTGTCTGTATGCTACCACAGGCCCACACACTTACAGCAAGTTCTTCATCTCTCCATTATCACTTGAGCAGCCCACACATCCCTTCGCACCCAGTGAAGAAAGAGACACTTTCCTGCAGGAAATTAAACCAACCACAACAACACGTTTTTGTAGGAGGATTAATGACCCAAACAGAATATTCTAATGAGTCTTTTTTTCTTTCTTATGTCTGCATTATCAATGTGATAGACGGTCTAATCCTTAAGCTTTGGCTGCTCACAGGATTGTTCCCTGGTACGACAATGTTTGCTGGCAGTCAAGGCAAATGCAATTACCTTAATATAATACCAATGTAGCAGGAGCTGGGGTTTGTGTTTGTGTGTGTGTGTGTGTGTGTGTGTGTGCGTGCGTGTGTGTGGGTGCGCGTGTGTGGGTGCGCGTGTGTGTATGCAATGCGTGGGGGGTGGATACGATCTGAATATTATTAGCCTTTTACAACAGCAGGTAATTTGCATGCTGGCAGTTTACCTAAGGTGATATTCTAATGCATTTATGTAGCATTATAGGTTTGCATATACAGTACACACATATCTCTTTCATACCTCTCTAATAAATGGGTCATTCTTTAGAGAGAACTCCTGTAGTTCTAATAGGTTTTGACTGAAATGAACGCCTCACAAGCATTATGCAATCCATATGATAATCCATATCATTTTCAGTCCAACTGCGCTGGTGATTTCTGCCTTGATAATGACACTGCGTTACATAATGGGATGAGCAATGAAGCTTGAGCGATTCCCCACGGCCTGTGAGGCAAGCTGTTAGACCAGGAGAGAGCCCGGACAGGCAGCGGCTATAGGGGACCTCACAGGGAAGCCCGCAGTGGACATGAAAGTGCATGAAGATGTTTGGCAGGATAGAATGAACACAACCCAGACAGAACTAATGATCGGTGGCTCTTTTTCACTCCCTTGAATAGCTCTCTTCACTTAAGTGTAACACCCATGCTTCCAAAACATGTGAGTAGCTGCGTTTATAATATTGTGAATACACATTTTATAATGTCCGTAGCATGTCTTCTGTAACATACGGTCGTACGTTTTCTCAGAGTTGTGTGTATTTTCATTATAACCCCGATTAATCATCCTAACCAACACTAAGACTGCATGGATGGACTTCATTTGTAAAAAGGCACTTTTTGGAAGGTATTTCTGAGCCATTCATAAACAATCATTCTGTTCTTTTATTAGTAAACATTGGTTTCCATTTCATCGAAGAAAGTTTTGAAAAGCAATCCCCTGTTGTTAATATCTAATTCAATATGTAGTATTCAAAAGAATGCTTCTTCAGTATTTGCCAAGGTAGATTGGCAAAAGTGTAACAAGGAAACGGACTGGAACATCTCAGCACAGGAAGATTTCTGAATACAATGTCAAGAGCAAACAAATAATTCAAAACACAGCACAAGTTAAACAAGTATGGCACCTTGGTTAATCCTTGAACAAATTATTGTAAATGGCACAAGAGAAGGACAGGAAACTTCTCAGTAATAATTTGCTACTCTGTAAAATCTTTTGACAGTTTTTGCTCATGTTCTCTGGGGTTCGTTTCAAACCAGCAATCACATTTGCACTTCATTGATATGGTATAGGCTTTAAAATGGTCCAGACCCTTGCATGAATCAGCTGGCTCTGTAGCACTCAATGAAGGCTATGAATACTCACTGATGTCAAAATTTAGTCCACTTATTTTCCACAGACAGATCATCAAGCTGCATGACACGCAGTCATCAACAATGGAAATTGTGGCCAACGGTCATCATTTCATATGTTCTGCTGTCAGCCAGCAATCTGCCAGCAGCCCTGCCCTCCCTGTACCAAATACAGTGTGTACGGCAACAGTGCAACCCATGCTGAAATTCCCACAACAGGTGTTGTTCAACTAGGACAATAAATAGATGAACCAATAACAAATGTTAATATTAAAAATACAGAATGGGCGTTTCCAATAAAAGGGTCTCATCATTAATTCTCAAACAGGTATTCAAAAATAAATAAATAAATAAATAAATAAATAAATAAAAAGACAGTCCATACCACCCAAAATGAAATTGATATCGATATGCAAAATTAAAATGACTATGGCCTATAAAATCGGCAGCATCCCCCTTCGACGCCTTGACCTGATGGGGGTGTGGGGTTACCATGGATTGCTGCAGTGGGTGCCAGCCTGTAAAAGGTTAAGCACCTCTGATTTTAATACTTAAGACATGTTCCATTACCACTTGGGTATTTATGCACGTGAAGACAGTGCTTTAAGAACGGAAGAATGCATATAAATCTGTGCATTATAAATATCAAATAACTAATTCTCATTGTGCAAAAAAAAAAAAACATATTTAAATGGATAAATTGTACAACCCCTAACTTCTCCTACATTTCCCTATACTTTGCAATTCCACAAAAAGAGAAACTTGAAAGAACACTACAGTTCTCCCTCCTACAACGCACTCCCATAGGGGGGTCTGAGGGATAATTGCAACCATTTCAGAAGATGTGTGATCGCAAGCCATGTCTTTTTGTGAGCACCTTCAAATTCATCACTGACACTGCTCATCCTGCTGACCAAATCCATGTTGGCAAGGTTTTCATTGTGGCTGAATTATGTATAATTTGACATTATTATGCCGTAATGTTTCACACATGGCTCTGTTGTTTGGACCCAATTTTTCTCTCAATGGTCCTTTGTCTGTTCTGTTGGGTTTCATAGTCCTTGCATAGTAGGTGTACTCAGTACATGGCCCTCGGCAAAAGGCACTGCAAAGTACACAGCCATTTCCCAATTACAAGCCCCCCCCAATGTTTCTGGGAGACCTGTGATCCATTAAGTGAATTTAAAGCATGCTCTCTAGTGAAATCGGAAGTCTTTTTTAGTCTTAAGTCATCCTTTCTTAGCATTCACAACAGAGGGATTGTAAGTTGGCCTAGAAAAATATACATATCTTTAGATCTCGGTTTCATTTGTATGTGCCAAGTACTTCTAATGAGAATGAGAAATAAACCAATTTAAAAGGTTGTGAAAGTGGTGTGCTTCACCATTGATGAGTCAGAATGAGGTTTTGTGGAGCAAAATAATAGTTAAAATATTTAAATGATTCTGCTGAGGTGCAGACACGTTAAAAAATACAGAAACCCTTCCGGAAATAGCAGGAGATATCCAAACGTAAACTTCAACATGCTGCAGGAAATTAACATTTGTGTTGTGGATTTTAAGTTAGACTATATTGTATCACATTATGCCAGCTGGAGTGAAATATTACTGCAGTCTTCTGGACAAAGTACCTTAGCAAATACCTTAATACATATAATTGGTAACAGTAGTAGACCTACTACTACTGTAAAAATGTAAGTCAATGAGATAATGCTTTACTTTCCTTTAAAGGAAAAATATTATTGCATCAAAAAGGTAAGTTTTTCCATTGGCCACATTGTAATATATGACTGCGTGCCTTGCCTTTCCAAAACCTTTCCTTTTGATTTATAAGTATAATATATGCCAGCAGAAACCCTCTTTTTCCCCCCCTCTTAATACAATAAATACTGCACATTAAAACTCATACTTGAATGAAAAAATAAGGATTTTCTGTTTACTTCTTACACTGTATCCGTTACATTTTTAATGATCCCTGCCACAGGAAAAAATGCTTCCCAGAAATAACACGCAATTTGTCCGTTTTCCTAAAGGCAGCTGTGCAAACACGGAGCACCATAAAACGTCTTGCGATGCAATTCCAGATTGATTTTGGGGTTTCCAGAGCAGACCAGTAGCCAGGTCAGGGTGCAAGGGATTCAGGGAGTACCTCAGCAGACAGCATTCAGAGATGGTCTGGTAACAATGAAATGGAAATGGAATGATACCCAGGGACCCTGGCACTGAATGCAGTCAATGCTTGAATTCTTATTGTACAGTGTGGTGAGCGGCTGCCAAGGCCAGTACTCCGAGATACACTCACTCTCACTTCACAGGGACAATAGTGTGACATTGGTGACATCGACATTGGCATTCCTTCATAGAAAGAACTTGTGTATATCTGTATAAAAAAAGAGTATAGGCGCTATACAGTTTCCTTCTATGTGGTATTTAATGCCTCTGTGTTTGTGAGATTTAATATTAGTCACATAAGAGATGTTGGGACATGTTCTGATTGAAATTAAATCACAACTACTCACAATGTACAAATACGGTTGTTTTCCTGAAAGATTTAGTTCTACTTTTAGCCTTTCAAGTCACCATGCCATCAACAATAAATGATCTTTCAACATTGCAAACATTTAGGATTCTGAAGACGTAGAAATCAATTACATAGCACAATAGTAAATAAATACATATATACAACTATGACACCTATGAATGTGCATTTGAAAATATTTCTATTATGATTTCAAGGAGGAGCTTCTACAAACATAATTTATGTATGTGCATTTTGATACATACACACACACACACACATACATATATATATATATATATATATATATATATATATACATATATACAGCTCAGGAAACAATTAAGAGACCACTGCAAAATTATCAGTTTCTCTGGTTTTACTATTTATAGGTATGTGTTTGAGTAAAATTAACATTTTTGTTTTATTCTATAAACTACTGACAACATTTCTCCCAAATTCCAAATAAAAATATGAATGGAATGGAATGGCTGCTATACATGTAGAGATGCTGATTTAAGAAACATTTGCAGCGGTCTCAATTTTTTCCAGAGCTGTATATGTGTATGTATCAAAACTATGCATATACATACATTATGTTTATAGAAGCTCCTCCTTGAAATCATAATAGAAAATACTGTATTCTCTTTTCAAATGCACATTCATAGGTGTCATAAAAATAACATTCAATGTGCAAGGCCTTCAGGGTTTTGGGTCCCCTGCTGTAAATACACAGGGGTCTGCTAATCCCCTGACATGATTTACACAGAGAGTGTAAAGTTTATTAAGATGAATATTCATGGAATCTGCGTTGAGGCTTGTTCATTTCCAGACAATTAAGACCCTGGAAATGATCCCAGGATCTGTGTTCAAAGTTTCCAGAAAGGCTCCATATGTTAAACACGCCATATTCCCCCTGTAAAGAAGCCATTCCTAAACATATTTATCTATTTCCGTTTTTTAATTAGTGGCCTTACAGTGGGTGTGAATGCTTTCCACAGAAAATCACATTCTTTACTACAGCCTACTATTTTTATCATACCAAAAACAACAACCTGTAACTCAGATCTTCTGCTTAGCCCTCTGTAGTTCCAATCTAAACTACCCATTCAGCACATGCATCATTTCAATTACAAACCTACTCTAGAGAGAAGAAAGAAAAAAACGAACTAAAAAAGTGAAAACCATAAACTGTCTGCACCTTTGGGCTCAATTTAGACCTGAACCTGACTGGCTTAACTCCAGCTGTAGCTCCCAGGCCTCTGACGCACAGCCTAGCTTTACCCTGTCCCCCAGGCTCAGCACTCACTGCACCAGCCCCAAGCCCGTCTATTTGTACAGTGACAAAACTGCTCCACAGCCTGTGCTGTCAGAAAGCATCAAGGTTTTACATGTGCTTTTGAGACTGGTTTTCTCGAAATGTGTGTGCCATGTGTGCCATGTCTGCTCAACAAACTAACCTTTGTCCAAAATGGTGATTTCATTTTGATCGAAGTCAGAGTGTAGCGCAGCGCATTTGTTATTATTATTATGATTATTATTATTTATTTGGAAATCAGCATAGCATAATGGAAATTTTCAACACATTTTGAAATTACAAGTGGAGGAGGAAACCATGGGAAAAACAGCATTTCTTGGATCCAAACCAGAAGACCTGGTTTCATAACAGTGTGGGGATTGTTCATCATCCCATTTACAATTTTTCTTTTGTTAGAGCATCCTCTTATCTTTGAATGTAATAAATATTAAATGAGGAAATGTAGTTAGCAGCCTTCCTCATACATTTTAACTGCATAAAACAGTTTGTTATAAACTAAAATGTAGGGAAGCACTACCATGCATGACTCCAGAGTTTCAGAAACAACCAACACGTGCTTCTCTTTATTTCATTTACTATGTATGTCTCCCACATCGAGACCCACTGAAAACTCAAAGGCATTACAGAAATGTGAAAAACGCAGCAGTGACAAACTATGACAAAGTTTTGCTTCGCTTCCAATGACATTCAACACCAATGCACAGAATGTAATTGTCAGATGTTCAAATTTTGTGTGCCAATGTTTTGTTATTAAGTTCAAATGAATACACAATAATCAGAACAATGGTATCACAGTCATCTTACAGTATATTACAGGCAGATTGGTCCTCAGATATTAGAAAAATGAATACTCTTGGAGACAGCTGTACAAAAAATGATGGTGCCTAATTTAAATGAGGGAGGGTGAAATCTTTAAAGAAAAAATAACAAAATGCTGTAGGGAACGAAGACAATACTCCAGAAATAAACATTACAAAATGTGAGAAATATGTCAATGAGGTTGACAGTGAGCTGAGGACTCGTGTTACAGTGGGCAATATCAAGCAAAGTCAAACACATTAGGATCAAAATCTGTGAGGTATGTTTTTTTTAATCTTCATGAATTGTGTTTCCATGCCAAACTTTAACACCTGGCTCATACAGTATCAGATTTAATGTTTTTTTTTAAGGAAACATCAAACTGATATTTCCAACTGTCCTACCAATTCAGAACTGCGGCAGATGAGACACAAATGAACATCTGAAGTGTCCGATCACAGGTCAGGGGGTAGCGTTTTCCAGAGAGAGACTGAGAGGTCAGCATGTCCTTCTGCTGTCTATTGAAGTGATATGAACAATTTTAGCTTGACGGTCCCAATACTGCAAGATCTATTTCTAGAAATGCAAACACATAAGATGTTAGGCTTCTGTCTATCACAGGGAGAGAGTCGAAGGCTGTTTGAAATCAGCACCACCCATGTTTAAAAACCCCAAGACAGTATCAAAGCACTTCGTAGCAAGGCTGACACAGGGAATTTGAGTTACAGGCACAGACAAGCTGTTGCACTAGGGAAAAATGGCAAGAGTTAAAAGCCACAGAGTATAGATAGGTTTGTAAAAGTAACCTTTTCTTGGTCTTCCGTCTTCTTAAATTGTATGGATACTAACAACGTGGGAATGTACTTAGATGCAGGGTGGGGGAAAGAATAAATGAAAGGGAGTTCTATATTTAGAGAAAATCTATAACCAACAGACACGAGTTTTCATAGCCTGGGGGATCCCTTGTTCAAGCACTTGCATCCCCGTAAAAGTCAAATGAGTGCTAATGGTGCTGTGAGCTAACATTGCAGGCTAGAGTCCTTCCGGCACAATCTCCAATCCTGGTTTACAGAAAGGTAAACCCTCTGTGGCACGCACCGACCACCGAGGGCGAACAGAAGCTGCTAGGTCATTCGGCAGAAGTGTTGACATTCAAGGTCAAACCCCTTGGCTTTCTAGAGTCACACTATTCCTCCGCCAAAGGCACACACAAAATCAGGACATGAATAGTGAATGGCGGATGCAGAAGGGAAGGGAGGTAAGGAAGGCATCCCATATCATCCAGTGGTGCCGAGACCCACCTAAGACAAAGAAGAACAGAAAAAAGATCTGATATAAAACAGCAGCTGCAACAGGGGAGAAAAGCCTGTTAGCCGTTTGGCTGTGTTCCAGTTATCCACAGCCGGGCACTGTTTATCAGAGCTCTACCTTGTTAATCAATAACAAACAAATTGGAAAGCTGTAGTACAGATATGTGTATTGGGAGTCACTGGATGGTATTGCCCCTGTGTGATCCACACTCTACCACAGTAGCCTGTGAGCTTTCCGGCTTTAAATATTTTCATTACTGAAAGATATGCTGCAAATACAGTTGAATACTGTGATCAGGATCATGCATTTAACACTGATTAAAGAATCACCTTTAATTCAGGTCTACTTATGCGGGAACCTTTCAGCTGACATGAGACACTGCAGAGAGCACAATGCAACTCAACACTAACCGGATTTTTAGCTTTCGGATCAATGTACTTTACTGAAACATACGCAAGAGCATTCAGAGCTAATGACAATTCTCTCTCGGAGTCTCAACTCTACCGTACTAGAAACATTTATTATGGAAAAATGTAACCACTGTTGATTTAAGATTAAATGTAATATTCAGAGGTACAATATTCCTATTTTATATTTGTCCTATGCCTGTCTAGACCAATAACAACACAGGCTTTGCACAATGGGGACATATTATATGAAGTAAATAGTATTGTTATTGATTTTTTTTCTTCCTGCACAAAAGCGAGAGAGAAGATTCTGACACATGTATACCAGTAGGGTCAAGGAAGCTTTAAAATTCAATCCCCAACCATTGTTTTCTTAGTACAAATGGAAAGATGAAAGAAAGCCCTGCAGACCCCAGACAAGTTCACTATATCAGTGCATCTCAAACAACAGGGCATTACAGTGTGTTTTGTTTTGTTTACTGTGAATTTTTAACAAGAGCAGGGAACGTGTTTAACTGCTCTTCGGCACAGAATGATAATCCTTTTAATTAATAATTTTCCTGTTTCAGGCCTTGAACTTATTATTTCTTAACTCAACAGATGCACAGATTTTAAATAATCACAGAATCTGGTATTCATCACTTTGATGGCATTTAATATCATTCAGTCGTGACCTTGACTCTGCTTAATGCACAGGCACACAGGGAGCCAGGGACTGATCATCAGTGTGGCCATTACCATAATGCTTATGAGACTTTGATTTGTTGAATATATTCAGCTATGACACAAGTCTGCACTGGTGGCTTAAGTAGTTAATTATTCACAAAATGGTATTTAAGTGTTTGTTTTTCTGTTTGCGCATTGGTTTCTTTTTAAGTAGAATAAACAAGCATTATTTATGAAGATGTAAAATCCTGTTTTTAATCATATTTACAAGCCTAGTTTTGGACATCCCAAAATTGTAAAGGCCAAACAAAAAACGAGCTAATATGACAGATTTCACTGCTATACAGGAATATGTCAGTTCATGCTTCTTAATTGAGGTGGTATTTGTTATCTTTATGGCTTCCTTGACACCTGATGGTCTAATGAGTTCACCTGCGGATTTGACACCTGGATCATATCTGACCCTTTAATCTTTATATTTTGTTTCATTATGAAGACAAAACTAGCAACACCCTCATTGCTCACAAACATACAAACTTTTTGTAGTTGAACAATAAACACAAACTGAAAAGTCCCAAAATTGTGTTGTATTTCATCATGACTGGAAAACAGGAATTTGTTCTGAAAAACAAGACACATTTCTGTCACTGTATCACAGACCCCATCCTTGTAATCCTTCAAAACATATGCGTGCGTTGTTTGAAATGTGAAATCTGTTGAAGTGTATAAACTGCAAGAGATTACATGTTAAATCATATCTCGTCATACACTACAATAATATTTACAAGCACTGGACTTGTAAAGATTAAGAAAAAGAAAAGGTAAGACATTTTAGCATGGGCCGAGGGAAAAAAGGTGTATATGATGTTTTTTGTTGTTTTTTTGGAAACTGACAATAAACCCCCCAGTCAGACAACGGGTCCCTATGATAAGGACCTGCGGAGTATCGGGGGAGCATATGGTACGTGGCCGATTCAGCGTCCGTCTTTCCTCCGCATATTTAACTTACACATCGTAGTAAAAGTCCTGCGATCCAGCCTGTATGAGACCGCATATTTGCCTTTTTTTTTTTTTTTTTTTCCCCGTTTGCTTCCCGTTAGTGCAAATGTGCAAGAATGGCAGCGATTGTATTAAACAGCTTGCAAACGCTCCGCCCTGGCGCTCAGGTCACTGTGGTCTCGCCGGAGCTGGCGGCGGGACGCGCACACTGAATGGGGAGTGAATGGGGAGTGAACGGGCTCTGCCGCTGCCTCTCTGTGTCGGGAAAGACCCCCAAACCCGGGACTGTGACATACAATGCTGTCCATGTGGGATTGTGATCCTTACTGAGCTCTTACAGAGGGGACAGGAGAGGTCTCACCTTGAATTGTGCCATGGGAGGCCAGATAACCCGAAATACCTTGTACGGTAAGGAATATGGTCAGGGTAGTTACGGGGAGATGTGTTGGAAAACCATGCCAGCTGAAGGGTTATCATAATATTAGTATATAGTGCAACAAAACAATAATGCCCATGCCAGCCAGATGGGATTATTACCAAAGCTACAATATATGCCCCCTAACGTGAGCGTCTGTTGTCACGATTTTAGGGGACACTTTCTGGTCAGCGATATATAAACGCGTTTTGTAAATCAAGGCAAAACAAGGCTGATTGTACAATCGACCCAGACAAGTTGACGTTGAGGAAGATGAAATGAACTTAACACGGTGGTGTAGCCAAGTTATTTGTGAAAACGTATTTGCTCTGCTACAGCGATCATGCATTTGTGATTATTATTATTTTGATTATTTTTTGACATGATCGTTATTTATGACCCTGCTCTCTTGGCACATTTCCCCTTCACGGTTGTGTTTGTTTATGGCTGCATTTGTGTCGTGCATGTCAGTCTTTGTCTTATTTTCAGGGCAAAGCGAAGTTTCTCGCAGCCTACATAAAGGGGGTTTTCAGATCGATGACTTGATCTTTTTCTGGTGATTTAGTGTTTTTCTAAAACAGTCTGCAATCCTGAGGGCATGGGGTAGTTTTCAGCCTTGAGGAGAAGCTCTCCATTGTACTGCTTTAGTTGCCAGGTGTTGAAAGGCCATGTCTAGGAACTTCAGTATTATTATTATTATTATTATTATTATTAATAATAATAATAGTTAGGGGGGTGTAGCAGGAGTAATATTAAATACTAGAGCAATCAATAGGCCTGTATGTCGCCGTATGCGAACAGTGATTTAACATTCATGACTGTCTACAACATGTTCTTAATCTGATTGTATGAGTTTAAAAGTAATTTAAATCTGATCCATTGTCACTTGACCAGGTTATGCACTTGTGTTCTCGCCCTTGAATGGACTCCAGCATGGGCGATTGACTCTTTGTTGTCATGAGGTGTGCCTTGTTGTATCCTGGGCTAATAAACTGTCATTCTCTATAGTCTTCCAAAGGGATATTGCAGTTTTATTGAAATACTTGGTCTGTGAAAATTAAACTTTGCGGTTCGTTTATTCACACTTGAATCTGGATGAATTCGTGTAATCTGCAAAACGAATCGGGCCTCTTTCTGCAAGACGCACAAGTCACGCACAAAGCCCTCGTCTTTGCGGGTCTCCGGCTCAGTTATGGCACTGGGATAAGACGGGTGACGTAAGGAACAAGATACAGGACCATTGCTATTTTTGGAGAGGTTTACATAGGGATTGAAGCACCCCTGATGGTGGGAGTGAATCGAAAAGAGCATGCACGTACTTACCGCTTGTTTGGGTCGAAGATTCAATGTATGCATTCATGACCAAATATCCTATATTTTGTAGCAAATGCAACGCTAAAGTAGCTGTGACAATAATGGACTTTTTTTTTTTTTTTTTTACATTTACTTCTTAAAAACAGCATGCAAGTGAGAAACTGTGGAAAAAGTACTAAAACAATACAATACACTAAATGCAAACTAATTACATTACTATAAGTACGCATGAGCAGTAAAGACTACACATTAAGTAATATCAAACATGAAGCAATTCATAATACAAAAAAGCATTTCCATGGTTACCGCTATCTGTTTGGTTTCTGTACAACTGATGATGTATACACACACACAGGTCTACATATTGGTTGTTTTGTATATGCAAAACCTTGTTAAAAGAGCAGCCTAGAGATAATATTCATAACAAAAGCAAAACCAAATTTGAGCAGACACAAACACTGCAGTATCAGGTGCTAGGTCTCTTCCATCATGCAGAGCCTGGTGCAGACCCTCATCCAGAAGGCCGGTATTCATACCACAGGTACAGACATCTTGTGGGGAGAATTGGACAATTCTACTGTTTGAAGTGCTCATTATAATATGGCAGAGATCCATATAATGAGCAAAGTAAGGGCTTGAGGAATTTGTTTGATGATAAGCATCTAAATTATAGCCCACAACTCATTTTTCTGAAAGTAAGAAATATATGGATCATTATAAGGTCAGAATGTGAAAAGACTCTTTCTGTACATAATGGGTATTAAAGTTCAGCATAATATTAAAGCCACCATCTACGTGGAAACCGATTACCTACAGTTTTTACAAATCTTCTGAGCCTGCCGTCTTGCCAAAACAAGTCCAAACCTCCTGCCCCCTTCTTGTAACCCCCCCCCCAAAAAAAAGAAACAATATCTTTGAATAAATGCCAATGATAATTACATTGAGAGCATGTGAAGAGTATTGCTAAGAATATTGAACAACTTGTATAGGTCATTCTGAAAAATAAATTGCCATTATATTGTATTTGCTTCTTTTGGCATTTTGAAAGAAACCAATTGAGAGCAGTTAATCCCATATGCTTCCTAAAACCATTCAATTACATAATGAGCGTTTTATCAAAGTGTAGTACCCAGAAAGCAATGACCTACCCAAATAACATTTACCATTTTCACACATTTACCGTGACATATAGACAGAATCTCAGTTAATGATGTCATTAGAAAAGTCAGATGCACCACAAAAATGCAGAGCACTATTGACAATCACAATAAATTCTCCTGCCTATTCCATCATCCAAAGTGAAAACAGAGCATGTTGTTGTTTAGCACATGTATAGGGAAAACAACTGAACTACTGAACATTAAGGTCTCATGAGAGTTCAAGGCCGGTTTAGTTAGATCTTTCCATGAATACACTTGACAGCTAGCCTTAGTTTTTGTTCATGTCATCCTGGAGGGATTGGTGACTATTTCTTCAGGCTGCACTGCATTAGGCGTGCTGCCCCTTTAAAAAAAAAAAGTCACAGAAAAAATTTAAACATGTTATACCTGAAACACTACAGGAGAGCAGTATGTTTCTTGTGTTTCTTGCAGGAGAATTTGTCTTGTATCAGAATTGTGTGTGACCTTATAAACGTGCATTCATTAATGAAAGCCTGTTTCTCTTTTTTGTCTGACTGCTTTTCAAGTATCCTTCAGTAAGACAGCAAAAGTAGCTCGACTAAGGCAGAGAGCTGTGTTGGATTATCTAGTCAAAGTAGCTTAAAGCAGTTGTGACATAGCAATTTCAATAAAACAGAACATGATGCACCACTCTTATCAAAAAAGAAAGAAAAAGAAAAACAATAAAAAAAACAAATGTATCAGACTGCTTTTATATTAGTCAGTTAAAAACCTAAGTAACCTGCAGAACAGAACATACATTTCTCTCTGTGTCAGGATGTATGCTTTGCAAATTAAAGGTCCATTGTTGTAATCATAAATTTAGACTAGATCTGTTTGCGACGAAAAAAAGGAATTCAGTGGGCAGCTGGCATAGACAGCCTCTTCAGCGGCTCACAAATTAAGCATAGTCGATGAATGAACTCTAAGCAGGCCATTCAGCAAATGTGCTACATTTCTAATCTGACAGCGAGCGCACAGCAAGAGGCAGCCGGTTTATAAATAAGGGAAGCCATATAAAGAACAAGAATACATATGCAAACAATGTTATTCACACATTCAGTTAAGTGTGCCAACAGGAGCACGAGTCTCGAGATGCGAAGATAGCTGACAAGCAACAGGGCAGAAAAGCCTATTCACCCAGTCTGCATGCAATTATACTCCATTTCTGGCCCTGTACAGAGAAGACCCAAACCAAAACACCTCTTCTTGGAGCCCGATTTCCATGGTGCTTGTTATAAGATTGTTTGGCAATGTTTGAGCCTGTGAAATCCAAGACAGGCAGTAGATGCAGAAAAAGGATTCAAGGTCATAATAGGATGCGACTTTCTCCCTTGTGTTGCATGTGCTTATACTGAACACCAAGAACAATGGCTGCATTTAATCTTCAAACTGGAAAATGACTCCCTCAGAGTGGTTCAATAGTCCTGCAAATTGGTTTTTGTGACTAAAAATAACAGGGTATTTTGTGAGGATTATATTCCCTTATGCAATGTGGACACCTAATCAGCAATTTGTAATTTGCATTTAAAATATGAACACTTGCATAAAAAAATATTTAATTAATGAATTAACTGAAAGTGATCTAGATACGACAGAACTACAGGAGCTGGAATTAGCACACCTGGTGCACACCTGTTTCTAGAACTGCTCATTTAGAATAGATTATCAGGTGTCTGTATGTTTGTGGGTTGATTTTAAACCCACCCTTTCTGTATAAAGACAAGAACTCTCAATTATTATTCGGATTTGGTTTCTATAGTCCAGGTGCATTTACAAATCTGTCAATTTACCAGAAGCGTTAAGAGGTGCATTTGGTATCTGAGTAACAAAGGGCCCTTCATAATTAACACAATTAGACACGTTAGTTCAGAAAACTCCCCCCCAGCCATTTAAAAAAAGTCCATGACAGGATATTCCAGTGAAAACAATCATGCTTGAAAAGCTTGTTCTACAGCTTTGCCAGACGGCCTGTTTCAAGGAATAATGGTCTCTGTTGAAGAGCTCAGGGTGAAAAGTGAAAACCAAATTGAATAAGGAAAGCAGTCGGAGAGCAGTGAAATCCTGCTGCCACCCAACACAACGCCATACCACGTCTTGGATAAATATTTAAGTACTGCAGGTGACAAATACACTGTGTTCGCACAAGGTTCACTAGGTTTTGTTTTCCTTTCACATTTCAGTGTTGGTAATATTTTCATCCTAAGTAAATCCTAGAGAGAGATTCACATGACATCCATAAACACTCGTTAAATCGTTGCAACATCGGGCAAAGTGGCATTTTTGTGTGTTTAGTGTTTGAGACACTGATAGAAAAGGCAATCCGTAGCACTTTCTAGAGAAGGGTAACGGGTTCTGGAGCTTTTGGTTTCTATAGTGTTTTACAGAAGTGGAGTAAGGCTGTGTATATGTGCTATATAATGTTCTGTGTCAACAATAGATTCTACTTTAAGTTTGAAACACGTATTCTGGTATGTCACTATTGTTGCTGATTATGCTTTTATGTATTAGAGTATGTAAAGCAATGGAAATACTGCCTGTTAATAATATCCTGTCAAATTCTGAATCATAGGTTACCAACCACACAGAATCCAACCCAGACAGTGAATGGCCCAGAAGTAGTTCCCTGGTTTCCCGGCTTTAACTACTTTCCAGCTGTAAACTCCATTTGAAGTTTATAGAACACATTCGCTTCTGGACAGCCGTTACCAAAATGGTGGAACGTAGCTTGCATCATAATGCTTTTTTTTCTGCCACTCACAATTAGTGTTCAAATCATTGCATGTGTATGCATAAAAAAAAAATGCATTAAAATATGAATAATGAATATAACATGTCTCTATAATAGTTTCAGACCTGGCCTTTTAAATTGGAAACCCTGATTATGAACACTGGCAAAGTCTGACAGCAGAAACAAATGTATCTGAACAAGCCAGCTGTGAAGGAATTAAAAAGCTCCTCAGGTTTCTAAACCAATAAGAGACGCACGTGAGACAGTAGGTCCATCTAATGAAGCGCTGCTCTCTAGGCTGGCTTCAGTATGTGTGCAACTGTTCCTCTGCATTAGTCAATAGAAATTCACCAGGAAAACTGCAGACTCCACTGCTGTACTTGGCATTAATCTTGCATAAGCAAGTTTTTACCAAGTCCGGCTTTAGTATTTCAAGTCTGAAGTCAGTATTTGTTTTATAGAATTACAGTAGCACACGTTTATTTTTGACCTTTACTACCATTAGCCACGCCTCTCCGGGAGACGGCTGGACAGTCAGAACACTTTCAAGCGATTGACAGACATCTTTATGTTCTGTGGGTGACTGGGGAAGGTTGCAGGGACTTGCCGGGAAATCACTAAGCCTGTATGTGGCAACTCCTTGTACAGAGTTGCAATGCATGTTAGGCAGGGCTGGGAGAGTAGCATTATATCCATGTGATTCATCTGGGAAACACTGCTGGAGGTGCGAGACCCGTGGGCCTGGCTGTGTACTTGGCTTTAACCTATGAGAGGGCACAAATTGTGCATACAAATCATGCTTGTGGCTGTGAGCCCGAGTGTCTCACACATGAGTGCTTTCAAAAGTTTGTGTGACACCCACAACATATTGCGAGAGAGGCTTAGGGACAAGACCCACAAGTGAACATCAGCCTCTCACTCCTGCCAGCTTCTAAAGGCACAGCGGCCTGTGTGTGGAGCGTGGCGCAGGGACCAGGCCCGCTCCCCCGGCCTGTGCGTGTGCCTCCGCCGCTGAGCCCTGCACGGTAGCAAGCTGAAGCTGTGCAGTCATAAATGAAATATCAAGCTGGCTCAGAGCCTTGAGGAGCTGATGCAGGGTGGGATCAGTTTAATGAGGGAAAGGACTCCCGGAGTAAGAACAATAAAAAAGACGATCTGCTTAGAGTACACTTCAGTAGGTTTTAAGACATATTTATTGTTCAGAGATTTTATTGTACTGTAGTGTAAGTACAACCCTACTGAAGATATTTTAGGCATGATATTGAATTCCCTATATTCTGTTTCTTTGAGTCTTAAACCACTTATATCGTTATTAAAATCCACCACTGGATTCTATTTTTAGATACATTCTGATAGTGTTATCCTAAGCTGTTCCAAAGTGAATTAATATTGAGGAATTCAATGGAAAAGAAAGCAGTAGGAAGGAATAGAAGTCCAAAGCAAGTATTACTCAATAAAATATGCAAATAAGTGGAGACATACATAAAATTGACATACAGTATCATACTGGTTTAGAGTGGAGGCTGAGAATTGAAGAAAGGGAGAATATGCAGAGGTTATGTATTTTAGAAAAACATATCAAAGTGGTGAAAACTGTATAAAATAGCAGTCAAAAGTGACATTTAAGGATTTATGACTACAATGTAGGACTGTGGAACAGTTACATGTTTTTTAAGCTGATTAAGTGATACTCTTATGGTAGAGGCTGCATGACATTCTTAGACTAATTAACAACTGTAAATCTTTAAGAAAGACCGTCAGAATGGCATTCATATTGTATTTCTCACATTCTTATTAGTAATATGGGGGAAAAATGTTAGCGTGAACACATGACAAAACTTTTGCGATATTGAATGTTTTTGCATTTCATAACTCAGAAATAAAGACATAGTGGACAGCACTGACTTGTTGGGTAGTAAGGTCTCTCTCCCCATATTGGCTATTCCTTAATATAGTGGGTGGATATTTAATTATTGTACATTTACATGTGTATTTGTAATGAGGGTTAGACAGCCAGCTCCTGATGAACATAAGCAAACATGGAAATTAAGGGAATAACAATGTATGGCCTTTTCAAGAAACACTTTGACTCATGAAGACTCAATTAGCTATGCTGGTACAAAAGCATTTAATTGAATCCTGCAAAATACATTATAGCATTAAGGACAGTGTGTGGAAATAATATATTTATGGACTGGATTTAGGCAACACTGAAGATATGTAGGTGGGTAATGGGAATCCATTCATGTATTCAGTAATTGAGTAGGTGCAGACGGAGGTTTAAAAAAAAAAAAAAAAAAAAAAAAAAAATGACGACATCTTGTTTCACCACCTGTGAAGAATTCTGTGAGGAACACAATGACAAATTGGTCAATTCCAGCATTCATCTCTTTACATCCTAAACATTGCTCTTTATTTTTCTAAATCGTTATACAAATCAGAGTACAAATAATAATGCAAAGCAAACTGACTTAATGCTTTCTACTTACACATTTATGTTTTTCTTTATCTATACAAAACAAAAAGACTTGATAGGAACTGGGAGTTCTGGGAGTGTTATAAGGAAATTAAGTATTTAACAGTGTTATGTTTTGTTTTATTTAAGAAAGCTATTAGGCTTAGCACAATGGTTAACATTTTGCAGTAGACAGTTAGTTCACAAACATCTTGGGTGAAGTTATTGTAGAATTTGCCAGGAACAGTACATAATTCCTCACTGAATTTCAGCCAGAACATATTGTATTGTACATCTGTAGATTGAACATTAACTATACAATCTGGTGGTTTAAGACTTGCCCTGAAATGCTACCATGTCCGTCTATCCTCCTTGTACAAAAGTCTGAATGTGACATTGTGTGCCTTCAGTGTTACTTTACCCAGGACCTTATACTCCGTATTTTATACACATTCATGTGCAGATGAAGGCTGAATGAACTTACTGGCAGATAAAAAAGAAGGGTGTTTGAGATGACCAAATGAGACAATTACCTCATGTTGTTCCGTACAGCTGCAAAAATGTGTACAAGCACCAAGAAATGCGTTTTAAAACATCTCTTTGGGGATATATAATTTCCACCGGGGAAAAGGAAGAAGCAAATGATTATTTTCTCCCTTGAAGAAAAATGGCCAGGGGCACACTGTAGTCTGTTATTTTAGTTTACACTTGATTCATACTCAAGATCAGATCCAAAAGCACAAATACAAGCATATTCAACTTTCCAAACTCCAGAGGGTCGTAAAGCAAGAGCATGCAGACATGACTCATCGGCGCTTGGATTAAGTAAATTGGACCTAGGCGCTTGATCACTCGGCTTGATTTATTGTAAAGGCCGACACTTTCGAAAACGTGATAAACATCTGTAACATGAGTCCAATTGGAAGAAATCTTGTAACACAAGATCATTTAAACAGATTTTTTTAGCACATTTTCATAGCTCAGGGTAGGCAAGAACTACTGTGGCTCAAGCTAACCCTGAAACACAAGAGCTTGTCAGAAATAAAGAACAGTCTGAATTACTATTAAGTTACATCTGTTTTATGCCCCCCTTCCAAGACAAGGTATACCTTCTCCTGATTAAATGAAGGTAGAAAACAAATTAAAAAAAAAGAACTGAAATACATGAAGTTCTGTTACACTATGTGAGGCTCAAGACCACTGTGCTGACCCATGTGTTCCCTTCTTTCTAGATTCTCTCGGTGGTCCGTTCCCTGCCACCTCTCATCGATGTCATCACAAGCCCAAGCGCTGCCTCCCCATCCAGCCATGTGGGGGGTTCCCGGTCAGCCCCCTGCTCTTCCACCCCAATGCCAAGGGCTCCCAGATTGTCATGGACCTGGCCCAAAAGGCTGTCAAGAGGCAGGCCAGCTTCTGCAATGCCATAACCTTCAGCAACCGGCCTGTGGTGCTTTACGAGCAGGTCAGACTCAAGGTACGTGCTGTGAGGTTTAACTCCACTGCAATCCCCTAAAGAGATTTGTTTGTAAATCCCCACTGTCTGTCTGACTGCCCGGTGTCAGGCGTGCTATACTATACCTGTTGCTGTTTGTGCCATGGGGGCTTAGAAAGTTTCCACTCCAGAAATAAATCAAGTCACTCAGTGTCAAGACAGTGAAAAGCCAGTAGTCAGCACTGTCAAGTGAGGTGTAAGGACATCATGATGGAGGCATCAGGTCAGATTTGTGGCTTTATGCTTTTAATTAATTAAAGGGGATCCAGCGCAGTTGCTAAAATGATTGGTGTGTCTTCCAATATTAGTAGGCGTTTATAAGTAAAGTATGTGTTTTTTTTTTTTCCATTCGATACTTTTAATAACTTTTAAAACTTAAAATTATTATAAATTCCCCAAAGGAGAGTTCTTCAGTGTTTCCGGATAGCAGATAAGAAAACAGCTGTCTTCCCTGCAGCTTGGGTTATAATTACATTCAGTAGTAGTGTGAGCATATGGGTAAAGGGACACTTTTTGACAGGACAGTATTTTAAAGGAAAGACATTAACGTTTTAATTGGGCATTATTTACACTGTTTCCAAATTAAGTCCCATTACACAGCAATAAATACATGTAATAAAGGGTCCTAACACATTTGTATTAGTCTTTATTTGTCTGCCATTATTTATACAATACAATTTGCTGTTTATCTCTCATTAATTATGAAATTATGAAACGCTAAAAGTAATATTAATAATTATGCCTGGTCTACAGCACGCATAATGGATGTAACTTCACTTTATTTTGTAGTTTAGTTCACATCAACCATATTGTATATTACTGTATTTTGTACTTTACTGTACTATGTCAATCTGTTTAGAAGTGTTTTCTGTGACTGCTCTAAATTGCCCTGGGGAAGGGTGTCTGCTAAATAAACTAATAAAGCCAAAATCTCCCCTGATCAAATCAGCAACATTGCTCAGCACTTTGTGCAGTGACAGTGAACAGCTTATCAATGTTGCCTCTTGGCTGAGCTCAGAAATTAAGCACCAAATCTAATCTCAGAATGTATGGCCTGTAACACCATTAATGTCTTCCCATAATATTATTATTATTAACGTTTAAATAAAGGGAAACATTCAAATGCCTACTGTTCTACACGTCTGTCAAAAATGTAGGTATATCAAGTCTATCTGAACTTAAACATAACAATTGATTACGTTCAGTTCTTAAGGTACACAATTGGTATCCAATGCCCATTGTCTCAAGCTTCCTAAAAGGACTGGTGGCTTATGACTGCTCAATCATTGTCATCTCATACATTCCACCTTGCTTAACAAAACACTTTTAAACTGGTTAAGAAATAAATGGGTTGTTGTTGCTCATCATGGGCAGAAGATGGGACACCTATGCATGTAGTTTCCTAAAGGAAGATCTTTGTTGGCGAAAAACGCGAAGTACAGACTGGCAGTGAAAACACGTTTTTATTTAATTAAACCGACAAATCAGTTGAACCTGGTTCTATTGCATGAATGAACTGAGGATTGATTTTGAGTAGAAGAAAATAAATAAAAACAGATTTTCACGGATACTGTACATTGCATCCTATTGAAAAATCAGTGAATTGGTGAAAATTCTACCAAAGCACTGTTTCATGTTTGTAAGCAGATGGTGACTTAAAGGGCCTACAAAGACTGTCCCTCCAGGACCAGGGTTGCCAACCACTGCTCTAAATGAACAGGAAGTAGCTACCAAATCTGTTTTGTTTGTGTGTGCTCTGTTTTTTGCTTGGTGTTTTTAAACATGTTGGTTTTCTCCCTGTCATTTTACTCTGGCATGGTGTTTTAGATTGGTTGTCAGTATTATGCAACATAGTTCTGGATTCACTTCAGCTGTTCTCAACCAGTGGTGGGCTACAGGGTGTGTCCATGTTCTTCTCCCCAGATCACAAAGAAGCAGTGCTGCTGGAGTGGGGCTCTACGGCTTGGCTTCACTGCCAAGGACCCGTCCCGGATTAACCCCGACAGCCTGCCCAAGTACGCCTGCCCTGACCTGGTGTCCCAGAGCGGCTTCTGGGCCAAGGCTCTGCCCGAGGAGTTTGCCAATGAGGGCAACATCATCGCCTTCTGGGTAGACAAGAAGGGCCGCGTCTTCTACCGAGTCAATGATTCCAGCCCCATGCTTTTCTTCAGCGGAGTGCGAACCACTGAACCTCTCTGGGCCCTCATTGATGTCTATGGACTAACCAGAGGGGTACAGCTGCTTGGTAAGTACATGATAAATCAGAGCAAAAGATTAAATACATAAATACACTTTTTCCTCTCTTGTGAGTCAATATACTGTATTTGAACAGTCAAACAGAAACTAACATACGCCTGTCATTTCTTATAATCGGCCATGCCTCTTCCTTGCACAAAGGACGAAAGCCGGGTTGTGTTATTTGTGTGCTTGCTGGTGGGAGGCTCCAAAACGTGTTTAATGCCGTGCTATTTTTCCAGGAAGTGGTCTCCTACCATAGTTCAGAATAGACTCTTTGTGGACAGCGTAGTGTGAATGCCACACTCAGTTCCTTGTAACCCTTCTCCTAAATTCAGTTCAAATGCATTCTCTGAATTACCTCTGTCCCAGGTCGGTGTTTGCTTTTGGCAAAATAACTTGTTTTAATTAGATTCAAAAATACTGGAGAGCAACAGCCAAAAACATTTTGAATCCTGTAATACTTTCAGATTAACACTTGTATATATTGCTTAGCTAGAAGAGAGTATGTAATATTGTCATGGCTTACAAGACAATATCTCAATTAAAATATATATATATCTCATCACCATCAGTCTATATTGATCCACTGCTGGATGAAGGCCTCCCTAAGATGCTTCCACTTGCTTTGACATATAGTTTCTCTTTTCCCACACTGTACTGTGTTATTTATTCTTCTATTACACAGTTATCTCAGAAAGCATATTGATTTTTTTTTTTTAAAACAGATGACAATCTCTGTGTGCTAAATAAAAGGCCCGCGGTAGACAAAAGAAACCACAATAGTATATGATCAGGGGCTTTTTAAAAAACAATCATCCATTCTGAAGACTAAACTAACCTGTTTGAAGGCTGTTGCCATATGCAATAGAGCAGAAAGGAGAAACCGTTGTTTTGCTGTAAACAGTGTTTCTGAGTGAAGCACTAAGTACTATTGTGGTGGCAGAAGACAGCTAGAATTAGAATATTGTGTTACATTTAGAACCTGATATTAGCGATACTATTGTCCATGAGGAGCCACTTGGTGCAGCAGACAGAGGATATTAATGTTAGAGGAACAGGGCTGAGGATACTAGGCTATTTAACTGACAGGACTTTGGCGTGGCAGGAGTTAAGATGGGTAACAGAGTGAAGCTTGGCTGTGTGTGTCAGGAACCTGCACCGCTGAAGAGCTTAACACACTCGGCTCTTCCCAGCACTTGCAATGACCTGAAATAATTGTGTTATCTTTTGGAAGGTCCTTGTTTAACTGGGCAAAAAATTGAAACGGTGCACTGAAGCATCCACTCCTTAAGAGTGCTTCACTTAGAAAGCAGCTTCTCGGCTCTGGCTTCTGATTACGTTAGTTGTAAACAGCAACATTAAAATAGACATGTTAGTTTTAGACCTGATCCAATAGGTTACTGACTAGGAAACATAGGAGACATACACCTACACACACAGAAAAATAAATAATACACCATAAACTATTGTTGAGTAAAGGAGCAGATAGCTGTGACAGGTTTTCCATATTCATTTGCAAATAGTGTGACTGACATAAGTCTGGGTATGAAAGGCATCATGGCAGCAATTAATAGTGTGTTAGTTAGTAACTAATGTACAGTTGTAATCATTTGAAAACATTTTATACGCTTCTTTAGTTTAATAATTATTGCTCATTCAACTCTACCGATTTATTAATTATGTTTTTTCATAGTTGGTTAAACTCTGATTTTGCCTGGAGAAAACTGTAAAGTGACTGCAACTTTATAGAAACCAATGGTGTGGCAGTCAAAAGATGACACTTTTCAGGGGACAACATATAGTGCAAGCCATTGTTTTGTAGTTGCTGCCTTCTATT
This sequence comes from Amia ocellicauda, assembly GCF_036373705.1. Lineage (NCBI taxonomy): Eukaryota > Metazoa > Chordata > Actinopteri > Amiiformes > Amiidae > Amia > Amia ocellicauda. Next base: position 5,324,876 of record NC_089869.1, on the reverse strand, counting down.
CAACCCCAGTCTCCTCGTTGTTTAACCCAATCTGGCTTATTTGATGCAAAACCAAACCAGTCAAGCAAAACACTGAATAGAGAAAGCAGAAGTCATTTTCTGCACCCTGACCCGTGAATTATCAGGTCAGAATCATGTATATACTTTGGAGAAACATCAGTTATGAATTGGATTCGTTTCTCAGAATGGTTCCTTAGTTACTGAGTTACTTAGTATGTCTCTGTTCATGACCGCACTCCATCAAGGCAGGTGCTTGTTATGCAGACGACCTCCCAGAGAGATCGGAATGAATGGACTCACCTATCCAGATCGGCATATCTCCAGTCATAAGAGAGGGAATCAATTTACAGGTGGAAACCAGACCCATACTAAACAATGAGGAGCCCCCTTCTGTTTCTACAGGGGACTCTGTCATTTGTTTGGTTTGTGGCAGTGTGTCTGCGAGTCTGGGTGGTGCGATTTGTTCTAATAATAATGGCTTCAAAAATGGCTCAGGAATTTTTAGCCAAGAATCCCAGTACTCTCTAGGGAATTCATGTTGTCATCCCTCTTGGTAAAAATAGGCCAGAGTCACATGTTCTATAGATAACTCCATTTAACCTAATTTCAGAATGTGCCAATGGACTGCGACGTCTCTCCCGTATCATGGAGGGATGTTCCGTGTGCAATGCTGGGGCGCGCCAAGTCTCACTATTTAAAGTTCACTGGCCCCACAGGCACAGGCTGAAGTGGTGACATACTCTGCAAGGCTTTAGTTCCTCGACAGACTGGTCGAGAAACAATGACAGAAAACGTCGAGCCTAAAATTGTACTTATTGTGCTTGGGGCAACACCCAAGCATGTTTGAATTTAAGTAGGCATTACAAATATCAACAGAATCTAATAAACAACTCCTATGTTGGTCATGCACTCTGAAAATGTTCTGATACTAGGTCACAGAGGAGAGACCAGAATGGAAATGTACTGTACTCTTTGCCCATACAGTACAGGACACTTACTGGAGGTTACACACAGCAGATATTTAAAAGTCATGTAGGCTCAGGTTAAAACAATACCTCAGCGATTTTAAAGACTAATTTCTGTAGCTTGTTCCCACCTATGCTGAAGTGATTTTTCCCAAGAGTCCTACTGACTGTAGGGGTTACTAACACACAACCACGTGAATATGAGAGGGCACAGTGAATAAATCAACTTGAATGTAATGTATTACTCATATACACACACACACACACACGCATACCTACACAAACTCATATAGCCATTCATATATATGGTGATATAATTTTGCTCTTACCAGACGGAAATGTTATGGTTTATACATAACTTGTGGTTTTGCTACTGTAGTTGTAGATTGTGTCAATTAAAGTCAGTTGAACCATTTTTAAAATTATTTTGGATAATTCATTATTCTAACTTTAATGTGCACCATTTTCATCTGTTGAATCATTCAGAGGACTGTATTCTCTTGTACAGGAACACATGTCCTTGTTAATGAATCATACTTTGCAAAAAAATCGGTTAAACTGCAGATTGTTCTGTAAAAGGATGTGTATGGCTTACAGGTAGTAGAAGAGAAAAACTGGCAGAACCGTGAACTGTGCCATCAATCTGCTTTTCTTATTTGTCAAGACAGTAATAATGCTGTGTTATCACAAACTAGTTGTATTTAATCTTTCTTTAATTGTACATGCACAGGTACAGTGCTCAATGGCTTCTCCTCAGTAGCCAATGCACAAAGCCATCTTGGACACAAATGCAACAACACATTTTACGATTGGTTGATTTGCAGGGCTTGGGAGCATAATCATTCAAGTCGACAATGTATGTCACAGCCATAGAGCTGGTCTGATGACTGGCTGAGATTTGCAATAACTGAAATTTCTCCGATCAAGTCAGAACTTGTTCAGATGATCAGGGCTTCTTGGTCAGTTTCCTTTGGTTAATATTTATTTAGAATGTAAAGACAATTAAAATATGAAATTCAGTAGCTTTATCTTGGTAGTAGCTATCAAATAAGTCATTTAAACAAAACAAATTACTACATCTGTCTGCTACTGTAACATTTCACAAAGCAAATATATGTATATTATATGAATATTATATTACCATCAACCCAATTTTCATGAACTGCTATTGACTGTGTACATTTATCTATAGCTGCATTAATGTTAAAAAGAGGGTTCTGAGAAACAGATACAAAATAGGAAACCAAATAAATCCAATGTGAATGTGTTACATGGATTTTAACACAGACCATGTACAGCCCTGATTGAATTAATGGAACTTCATGTGATCGCACAGCAATTGTTTCCTTTTCTGTATTCTGTATAGTTAAACAAAAATAAATGCCTCAGACGCCATATTCAAACTACGTCTGAAAATGACATCTATATATATCTATACATATATACACACACACTAAACCAGGTTGCATCTTCAGTACATACAAAAAAAGCACTATAGCAAAAAGGAGTTGGGAATCTGTAAAGTGGTTAAATATAGGCTATGGATAGAAAATCTCAGAAAGAAATCACAAAGCTTGTGACGGGGATGTTTAATTTCCCTTAATGAATCAGTGATTCTTTCCAATCACAGCTGTCTATTTATAATCACTCTTCAGATGCTTTATTTCATATCAGATACAGTATGGCTGTATAAGGTAAACCTAAAGGGGAAAAAAAGGTCATGTTTTTACCGCCACTACAATGTTAGCAAACATGTTTGTTTGTATACATTGAATATGAGATGTAAAGCTATGTCAATACAATTATCAAGGTATTATTTAAGGTGAATGTAGATAGGTGGATATTTCTCATTTGTGATGTCAGTTTAATGCCATTAAGATACAATCGCTTCAGTCATTCCTGCATTGTGGATGTGAAAGATGTGTGTGAACCTACAGGAATACAATGGTTCCTGTTGGGGAATAACCTTATTGCCCTGTCACAGATAACGGGTGCAGGGATCCAGATACTGTTGGATGCATCAGAAGTACATATTTCTGAGCTTTAATCATGTTATATCATGCAACTGTTTTGCCTACGTTTGCTTTCATTCTAATCGGAGCCAGCGCAGACCAGTTTGCTTGAGCTCGCCCCGTTAAACCGCCCTTGCTCCCCCAACCCACACCTGACAAACATCTCACATGCACAAAACCTCCAGCGCAACCTTCACTTCCTATTCTGATCAAGGCTGCTATCTGTCCGACTCCATAAGGGTTCCTGTGGGTGCCTGCCTGGTAACAGTTGCCTGCATTACCTTCCACATTTGCTTAATTTATTCTGGGATGTTGTGCACATGTCACGGCAGGTTAGCTCTGCCGTACTGGTTAGGGCAATCCCTCTGGAAAGCTGTCTGTTTGTGGACTCTGTGAAGAAATCTCAAATGCACTGGTTTGTGCACTAGATGACAAAAATAAACATTTATGGTTATAGCCACTGTTCTGCCATAAGGAATTACATTCTGGTCCCTTGTTGGCTGACTCATTATGGTTCTCTATATGGAGTTGTAGAGGAGGTCAAGGGTAGGAACCAGTAAGGAGCATATTAAGCAATAACCTAATGCACTGTTGAAGGAAAATCAGCAAGGGGGGACTGTGTTCACCGCCTGCCGACAAAACTGACAGCACACGCTGAAGTGGCTGATCCTGTGAATAACAGGCACCAGATAGTCAAAGGTCATGACCTGCTTTAAAGTTACTCTTTATATAACCATCTCTCTCTCATTTGTTATTTACACAGGCATAATCTGAGGTTCTCTTGATTCTCCCATGTCATTCCTTATTGGTATTTTTTATTGGCTCTCCCAACTGAAATAAGATTGCACTGTTTCTGTAAGTTAATGCAGTGGGATACAGTATTAGAGGGCTTAATAGAGCAGCCACATTAGTCCAGTGCGTAACAGGGATGGTATCTAGGCTGCCTGTGTCAGTCTCTTCTCACGCAGACAGCTGTCACAGAATAGTTCACATGCTGTTGAGCAGAGGAGTTACTTGAGGGACTTCTCTGTTCATTTTAATATATATATATATATATATATATATATATATATATATATATAATACTATAATGGTCCTGACCCAGAGGAATCAGGACAGACATTTCAATATATTGGCCATTTTTCCAAGGAGAGATGCCATACATAAATACTGTATACATAGATGTTCCTTTTACACATCTCTACGTGGTCCATAATTATTTGGATGATTTCATAATGTTCAAGAAGGCATAAAGTCGATGGACTAAAAATACAGGCCTAGTGGGAAACCATATATTCAGCACATGTGGAATGAAACAACAATCATGTTCAAAGCTAAAAACACAACTCAGTCAGTCAATGTGTGCGCGCCATCGCTGTTACACTACAAAAAACACACATTGCAGTTGGATTTGTTCTTATATTTTGCTATTGAACATTTTTTTTAAATTAATCTGGGCAAAATGCAACTGTCCTCAGGGCCTCAAAGCCAGCAATGCAACTGTGCAGTTTGATAAACAATTGTTGCATCACTAGCTGCTTTCTGTCACATATAATATCACATATGCCAAATCTGTGCAGCTTTAGCTTTTTCTGCAGTTAAGCTTGTAATTTAGTGGAGAACAACCAGTACAATGTTTCAATGCGCAGCTAAAAAGATTAAAAATAACCCATCCAAATAAATATCAGTACATTTTCTGGGGTCCAGAATGCCTGTACTCATCACTTTTTTTTTTTTTTTTTTTAAATGAGTAACTTGCTTTTCATTCTTCATAGCCTATTTTGTTTATTTATAAGAATATCACCAGTGATTGTGGAATGTATTTTCTTATAGGTGTGATGGTTTTGTTACATAAAAAACAGGCACAACTTTTCGTGCGAATGTTATAGCCGTGCCAAGTGTGATGGATGAGGGTAGCAGAGAGCGGAGGTTTTGTTTAGATCTGTTTGAGAGAGCTGCAGAAGGATCGCTTCATCACTGACAACATGTCCGTTTGGCTGTGGGGCTGTCAATTAGAAGCTCATAAAAGTGTCAATTTAGTCAAAAAACGGGAAATGTGAAACACGCCAGCACGAATAAAAAACACATGTGCTCAATCAGACACATGCCTTATGGTTTGTTGATGCCAGGCTGAGAAATATGATCGAGGCCTTAATGAACTGCACACTACGGTACAGTACTGACTCACTGTACTGAGATCCAGAGAGTCATTTCACATCATGTTTTGAGCAATTTCAACATGGTGACCTGCTACTCGGGTCCACTACACACAAGGTTCAACACAAGCATGACCTGCCGTTTCCTCACGTGGCATGTGCTTTAGAAAGTGAAGTATGGGATCTGTCAGAGAGGATTACAGGTTGTCTGGTCCTCTCACCCAGTTATATGGCCTCTTGGCTTGAATAGTCTACACATATTCGCACACCAGGTGCTTGCCTACAAGCCACATTAATGGATTGTGCATTTGCAGCCATTATATCAGATCACTGAGAATTGCACATCACCTCCTAGAACTCATCCTGTGGTAAATTGGTTCCCATCTTATTCAGGGCTATAAAGGCTTTGTTTGCAGATGCATAGTTTCATTCCAAGTGGAGAATGACAATTGTGTATGGATTATCTGTACCCTAAAATGGCAGTGACTTCATGAACAGAGATATACAAGTTGCTTCCAAAGGAATGAATGGCATGACCAGCAAAAGCCTTCTCCTGCAGAGCAGCTTACCAGCTCGGAGATCTCTGGGTGAAAAGCAGGTAAAATGCAGGCTGAATTTGGAGCTGTGAATATTTGCTAAGAACTGCAAGGATGGGAGTCAGCTAAGGGATCCTGGTTCTGCAATCAAACCAGCCACACGGACACTGGCTGCCTGTCCTTAAGTCCTCACTTTGACAGCAATGGATGTTTTCCTTCCACAGCTGGCAGTACACCTCCACCGTTTTGCATTTTTGAACAATACAGAAACCAGTTTAACGATGCATGTCTCTGAAAAAGTGCTTGTGTGTGTGGATATCAGAAACTGCAGGCTTGTGCGGGGGGTCATGGTGGTATGTCAGTATGAGTCAATTTCTTTTAAATGTCATAATAAAAACTGAGTTTGAATATAAATAAGAAACAATGTAAGGTTATATAGAATTCTAGCTTTCCATTTAGACGCGTTATTTCTGCAGACAACATTATAAATGGGAGAGGCAGACGTACTTCTGATTTGATTCACTTTATGATGAGACAGCCAGACAGGAGCTCTTGTTCAATTACTTCCTCAGCATCTATTAACGATCAATTTAATATCATTCATGCCATCCAAAGAGGATTGTACTCACTTTGTAGAATCCTAATGAATGCTATGTGATGCTGTTAAATACAGCATTTTAGGTTACTGATTGCTTTCACATTGGCCAGACCTTCGCCACGACCAATTTTAAACCAAGCTTTAAGAAGTAAAACGTGGCAAGAAGGAGAGAGACGGCAAGTTCTGAAGCTCACATAGCGTTGAATACATTTTATCATACGCAATGATACTCTTGCAGGATGTCAAGGGTATGAACTTGAATAATGTATAGATTGCTGACTGTATGCACTTTTTGTATGGTGGGATTATTATTTTTAATACGATTTCCAAAGTAGTACAGAACAGGGACATAATAAAATTAGTCTAATGAATAAGTATATAGATTATCAGATGGAATTAAGGTATATAAATAGTAGGTGTTTGAGGAGATCTACTTTCTTGTGCATTGGGAAATCGCCACGTCTGTTTCAGTTTTATACAATGTGAACATATGTAACAATTTATTCTGTAGTAATCACCCCAGATTTGCTGACTTCTGGCAGCTCATGTGAATGATTCAAAGTCTTCTGGACCATTAGGTGCATTTCTTCAGAACATTTATGTTATTCTAAAAAAAAAAAAAAAGACACTTCTCTTATTCCTGCAATTAGGTTTGATTGATGATGGTATTTGATGGGCCTGAAGGGTCTGACTTTGTGAAAGCAAACAATTTCAACTTAATACTACTAATTAAAGTATTGATGCTTAGCACTGTAACTTCCAAAAACAATAAACTGGAAGGAAGAACAGTTATAGTCATGTGCCAAAGCATATGTGAAAATTGAATATTCAACTAGAAAGACATGCTTACTGTAGCAACAGCAGGAACTGACCTAAGCGTCTCCACATTATAAATGTTTGGCTAATATACGGACCTGGGATTTGGACTAAGATTGTATGGTTTTACAGATAACCCAGTCATGGCTGTATTCAATTGATATTGCCTAGATCGAGGGCTTGGTGGACAAACTCATTAAAGTAATAGGCCTACATTTCATTTTTTGTAATTTGATTTGGCTATTTAACTTAATTATACCTGTTATGACCTGTAATGTATCCTAATAGCTAATGAATAAATGTACCCAAACACTGTCAGTTCACTGCTCCTTCTATAATAGCCGTTAAAATCCAAGTTAAAAATAATCAAAACATTAAAAAGGCAAATAAAATAAATAGACCACGAGAAACTTATTAGACAATAATATGAATTAAAAGCCATTGAAATATTGTAAGGGGTGTTATATTTAAATATATTGTAGAGCTTTAAAGATATGTATTTACACTTAAGTTGACATTTCTGAAGATGCTCTTTCCATTTTTGGGTTTTAAAAGCTTGTCAGATAGCAAATAGTTTTATTTCAGCACTGTGACATTTGCTTGGATAATATGTGATCTCTTTAAATCTTTCTAAGGCCATGCTGGGAGAGTGCCTTAGGAGCATTTACTGTTTTTCTGTTATTATAACCTAAGGGACCCGAAAAGGAGATGGACTCTTTCCGAGCTCATTTATCTTGGTTACATCTGTTCTGTTTGGCATAATTATATTGCTGAGTAATACATCTTTATCTGAAAGATGTATAAATGCACATTCATTAACATTCATCATACATGGAGGGAATTATGTTTTATTTTTTTAAAAGGACTTGAAAATACAGCTGTTCATGCTATGGCTTGTGGACATTTCGCTCCAAGGGGCAGTAATTCAAGCAGACAATAATCCTTAGTACATCTTGCTTTTATAAACAAGTTAAATATGCATTAAATAGATTACAATACTTATTCATAGCTAGTAATATAAGTATGGGATAGATAGATATGTATGATAGATAATATAGCGTTGTTTAAAATATATATATATATATATATATATATATATATATATATATATATATATATATATATATATATATATATTTACAAGCAGTTGGCAACATTGCTGTATATTTGTCAAAGATTTATTACAGCTGACCCCAACATGCTTAACTGATTAGCAAAACGGTCTGTGTGTAGCAATTCACATCTCTCATGATTGCAGCATTTTGCCGATATCTTACAGAAACACAATTAAATAATAATTTAAATCATTAAACCTCCTGTCAGCCAGGAGTCAAGAGAGCTCCGATTTGTACTTTCTTAATTTAGGCACTCAGAAAAATAAAATAAAATAAAATAAAATAAATGCTTTCAGATGGTGGAAATATGCACGATCGATCGAAAGCACAGGGAGTTTCACTGGGGTTTCTCCTCAAGATTGCCTTGACCACAAACAAGACACTTATAATTGACAAAATGTGTTTGTGATCAGAGGGAATCATAGGGGAGCTTTTTACATTGCCACAAAGGTTGGCTAACCATCCTCATTTTTCATTGGTAGACATAATAATGAATTACTCAGATGCAGGAAATAGGAATATGAGGGAAGCTTGGTAAGAGCCAGGACTTACCCCAACATTTAAAGTGATTGTAAATGTAGGCCTAATGAACACACTGCCCGACATCCAGACATATTTAGAATTTGTGTTTCCAAATGTGTATGGATTTTTGTTAAACGTTGCAGGATAAAACTGCAACTGATAAAACACAAGAGTGTATGCATGCATGCAGTGTTTACCATTTTGAACTTCATCAAGGAGGAAGGAAAGATTACAAATGCACTGTGTTGCTAATGGCATGTGAACAATTAAGCCGCCAGTGTGCTGCACTGAGGGAGCCGTGCAGGGGCACACTGGACAGCTGTGCGCCCATTCTGCTTCACTACCACGAAGAGCTCATTACAGATTGTTCAGAAACGTGTGCCTCGGTTTCTTCACACTGGATTTTCAGGCATATCAAATACCAAACCGATCAGAAGTGTTACATTTATACAAAGAATACTGACACTACAATTGGGGGAATTGAGAAGATGCAGTTGACCCTCTCCCTCCCGGATGGTTTCCATCTCATGAAAGCCATAGAAGGTACATGATGTGCTCATGATGTAAGATGTGAATCTGAGGTGGTAGCAAGACCAAAATGCTCACTGTAAGGATTAACAGCCTGGTTTGGTAGAGAGAGAGAAAGTTTACACCATTTCCTACACCAGCTATTTTGTATTCTGTCATTTAACTGCATTCATAAATGTGTTGGGCACTGGTTGACTGTCTTTCCAACAAAATATTACAGAAAATGATTTGAAAGCAAGTGTAAGGGAAGGAAAGTGAGTTTCTGTAATAAAACAATTCTTTTTTAAGACCTGTGCAACAGGTGAATCAGTTCCACCCTCTCTCACTTGTGGTCCTGTTTCAGTCCTGTTCATCCTAAACTTAAGTCTAAGAGCTTAATACATTAGGAATGAGTGGTCAAGCAATATGAATTTCTCATTTGTGAACTTTTACCCTTTTGCCATTCCTTCAGACGCACAATCACACATCCATGGTATCTTTTAGCTCAAGTGTCAGGCTGAAGAGTGTAAATGTATGGGTGCTTATGAAACAGCAATTAAAATACTCATACCAATTTAAATCTGTTACAGGCGTGCATTACTTAAATGAAGTGCAAGACGCAAGAGGAGTGTACAGATTATTGACGTAAGCGGAGATGCACACTTGAAAACAATCATTACAAAGTTGGTAACCAGCAAAATGAATCAAGCCATAAAACAAAAATATATTATACATATAATTTGAAATACTTCATTCAAATATGAATAATGGCACACAACGGCCTCGGCAGCCAACAAAATAGTCCACTTCCTACCTTAATAGTTGAAAATTAAGTACATCCTGCTATGCTTTGTCGTCAGTTCTCCAGGTTTTCTTCCCATTGGAAATGGGTTCCTTTTGATGTGATGGTAGAAACTTGGTGCGCTTTACTTTTGGAGTGTTTACCAAACGGGACCTTTTGTAGAGGCGGCTCTGGGGAAACATCTCTAAACAATATCATTCAAAGCCTTGGTGCGTTTTGCTGAAGTAGAAAACTTAATGCTAGGCCATTTGAAGTAGAAAAAATACCTTACAGTGTTTGATAGGTGCTGCATGCTTGTGACAACACTACATTGGACACGTGCACAGTGGCCTACATGCCGTTATTTTGGTCACACAGAACTGCGGCGCTGTCATGTGATTGATGAACTAGTTGACAGTGCACATGCGTGGTGCCTAAACAGGCGTTTCCACACGCAGCTCTCCAGCCAGCTCAAGAGTGTGCACGTCATGGGGCTGATGAGCACCTGTAACACACCGACTTGGAGACACACGGGACGCATGCGCAAAGCAAGATTAACCCCAGACACCGTTCGCACAGAGTGTAGTGCTGTCATCATAAAATGAAAGGAGCTCCTAGTTATTTGAGGAGAAAAAGTGGGAAGAAAACATACTTATATGACATGAGAGTAAGAGAAATTATAATGATAAGATAAAGATAAAGATGAGAATAATATAATGCAAATTCAATTGATATTATGTAGGCTACACTCTCGTCATTTGAATTGCTTCTGGCCAAGAGCTGCTTACCTATGACCGCTCGCCACTTTATATATATTTATTGTGTTTTTTTTATTGTTGATTTCTAATACTGTACCAAAACAGTCAGTCCACTTGTTTTACTGCAACTTGATCTGCATTATATAGAGCCTGCGTAACCGTTTGAGTAGTGGTGTATTTGCTTAGTCAGATTCCTTTGCATTCTGCTTACACCCTCCTTCTGTGGCATTGACGTGCTGCACATCCAGCAGCTTCTAACTTTGCAGCTGTTTCTTTCACTCGATAGGTTTATAAAAAGTCCATCTAACCTGCCACCAGTAATCTGATAATTGATTCATTTATTACAAAAAAGTGGCTTCTTATGTTCTGCATTCTAATGCAAATAATCAGCCTATTGGCCACACTGTGGATGAGCAGCTGATGAGAAGGGAGATGGCAGCCTTAATCTAAGTACCTTACGATTAAGTAATTAATGCCTAATACCTGCCTAAGGCTAGGAGGTGCTGACTGTACAAATGCATCACCAGCTGTTGGTGTTACTGGATTTGATCGGACTGCTCTAAAGCTGTCATGGAGCTCTTTTTCTCTTGACGCTGTGACTGTGCCAAGCACACACCTCTGCAGCAAACACAAGAGCCCTGTTCTTCAACAAACTTCCACATTAACTCAATTTCCTCTTCGTGAGCCCGATTTTCTTGGCTGGCCACAGTGACTGTCTTTTGGTAAAGGAAGCCCAGGTTGAGACTGGCCCATGTGTTGCCTCTCTCTCTCACATGCTTCCCTCTAAAATCTTACCATAAAAAGGCGACTGGCAGGGGGCCAGTGAATGCAAGGCTGCACCTGATGTGCCCCACAGACAGGTCCCTTCACTTGGCTGCTGCCAGAATTTTCCACAAACACTTCACGGCCCCCAATCTTGTCTGCACGGCCACCCCTATAAAGCTCGCAGATGTGCATCTCCCAATACCCCCTCCTCACTACAAATGAACTCTAAGCTGAGCCCTGCAAGCTTGGGGGACTTAATGTAAATCCCCCTCACTCAAGAGGGATGACCTTGTGGAGGTCAGTTGCCACTCAGCAAACATAACATTAAATAATAATGCTCATATTTATTTATTTTACCGTAAATCATGCAGTGTTTTTTATACTAGTATTGTATCTTTTTAAAAGTCTGAGTGATATGACCCACAAATGATTTTTGCTCAGCACTATTTAAATTACAACTATGATCAGGCAGCTTTGACAATTATAGATTCCGTAGGTGTAGATGTTTCCAAATTAAGGTGAGGACCCTGGTTGTCTTTTGAATGTTAAATGAATCGTCCAAGAGCAATGAAGAGAAGTTGGAAGTGTATGTCCTTGCATTCTGTTCAGACTGTAAGCTGAACTCTAAGCACCCATTTTCTTTAAATATTAAGCATAGAGTTTCAACTAATTTGCAAAGCAGGCAGAATATTTGAATATGAAAAATTTTAGTTAATCTTTAAAAATTCAGAAATCTACACAAAGCACCTTTAGTTCCTTTTCAAATGCATTTGATCCAACATGACTGGATTTGGGGTTTCTGTCTCCTGACATTGAAAATTATTCGATTTTGCCTTTCTGAAAGGGGACAGTTCATATGCACCAAGTCTACAAGCATGCAACTCAAAAACGCTTAATCCTGCAAGCCCAAGTTCAGCAGGCAGTCAGTAATTAGAGTACAGCAGCTGGCATCACTATTCATGCCAGCTTTTCAAAATCAGTCATGGCACCAAGGCATTGGCAACACTGAGGCTGCCCCCCCACTACCACCTGGTCTGCCAAAAACACCAAACTATATTCATTGCCTGTCACTGATCTAGAAAAAGTCTGCTTGTAAATGTTATATCTGACTTCAGTTTGCAAAGTGAATAAAATAGAAACGTTTATTTACTGCTGCCAGTCATAGTTACGAAAAAACAGATTGGCAATATCAGAGGTGTAAACAATCTGATTGCAAAAAAAAGTGAATTCAAAGGCAAAATTCAATTAAGTAAATGTAACTACGACACCGAAATGTTGGGTTAAACGCGTCATAAAAAAATGGTTTCAGGCTAAGCTTACAAATCCTGTTGATCCTTATGTACAGGATATGAATGATGATAATGTAGCAGGCTTACAAACCTCTCATTTGTCATCTAGTTTGATGGGGGTGCCCCACCTGTATCAGTAGAGAGATGAACTGGATGTGGGATTGCTACCAAACTCAATTCTATACTTGTCCTAGGGCTAGTATAAGAAAACCAGATGTCAGATGGTGAATGAGTATTTCTACCCTCCTCAGATTTTGCTTTTTAAATGTCAAAGCAGTTATGAAAGTAATATTTCAATAGTGTTATTTTCAGATGAAGTAAAGAAGACAGACAAAAACCAAAGCACTTGAGAAGTTTGTGACCTCTCTATCTTAGTCTTCGCCTAAACCGTGCACCAGGCTTGAGTTATGTAACGTTTTATATAAGAAATCAAATACTTTGGTTCAGAGTTTCTACTGCATAAGGCGTAATACAATGGAACCCTATATTTAGTGTGAAATATATATAGAACATGAAAAAGGCCTGCTACATCAGTCCTTATTTGATTCCAATATGCCTGCATCAAAGTTATGCCTGGAATCAAACCAAATGTAATTGGGAGTGAACACAATGTGCAATTCACAAAAGAGAACCCATTTAAGCAATAACTATAGCTGTAATAGTAGTAAAGCACAGGTTATTATATAAAATGTCCATTAATGTGTCAGAAAATCATGTCTGTTTCAGTGCTACTTCAAAGATGTGTAGATATCTTTTTAATTTTCATCTTTTGTTTCCTTTGCTATCCTTATGCTCTTCTCACACTGTACCCTCTCCAGGGGAAACTATTTTATGTTGTTAAGCTTGTAAATGACAGTGTACAAATATTTTCCTTTAACAAACAAAGTCAGTGTCTGGAGTCAGGAATCAGCAGTTTGTTTATTACAAAGGCCTTTGCAGAGCCGGGGCGCACACAGAGGGCAGTCATCTGGTATGGTTCCCTAACTGAATTTAGACCATCATTCGACAATCATTTCAGCTCAGATTTTGGTGAACAACAACTCCATATAAGGAAACGTGTGCGCAAAGTGAGATTTGTTTTGTAGTCTGAGGATTGATTATCGGGTCAAAAAGGATCGTAAGTAAATTGGGCAAAAGTCGAGGTTGATATCTTATTCTTTTAGATTTGTCTGCAGCTGTGTGTGTGCCTGTGCGTTTTTTTTTTTAATAAATCAAAAACTGTTTACCAGTTCAAGAATGTAGGAGTGTACACAGTTTTCAGTTGATTGAAAAAGTAATGCAGCTTGCTTTTATTGTGGTGGCTGTATTCCCTCCGAGAAGGACAAAGTGGTAGAAAAAAGCACAGGAGTTCAAGAATTTAATTGAAGGATTTTTACAAATACAATGGGAACAATATGAAGGAAAACTGCAATTACCTAGTTTGGGAATGTAATGTTCTCACTTCATTCCCAGTTTTCCTGTGCTGTGGAATTTTTCTGTGGGAAAACATGACACAGAGTCAAATTTCAGGTTTAATAAGCATCAGTAAGGGTCACTTTACTATCATTGCTTAGTTATTTTATTCCCCACCAACCTATTTAGATCTTAATGATATTTAACACTGTTTTGTGTTGAGGGGGATACATTAGCTTGCATGGCTCTAATGTAAAGTAAATATAGCATCAGCACAAGGAATTTCTCTTTTACAATGCCCAGACACCACATTCACTGCACATTGCACTGACATCACGGACAGAATGACATCAACGCTGAGCACCAGCAGTGCGAACTCGGCAGCGGAAGGTATATTAAGCAGGTGGCTTTGATTTAAAAGGCCTAGAAGAGAGTCTACAGTACAGTCTTATAGACAAATCTGCGCTGGGATGTTGGCAGGAAGTGATACCACTAATAGGAGCTCAGAGCTTCTTGGCTGAATACATGCCATCGTGCCGTTTCACAGCTTAAGATCCTACAACAGCTTGCAGGACTGCAGACACAGCAGCCTGTCTGTTCATGGCCTTTCCCATAGCGTTTATCGCCAAAGTTCACATTCGCAATCAAAGTTCATGCGAGACTTTCCCCCAAGCTGGGCTACCTCAACAAATGCAGCTTCAGTGACCCAGCATAAGTTTCTAGGCTAATCAAACACCATTGGGCCTATTGCTCAGGGGAGCAGGAAGTAGGCAAATTGATTACTTTATGTCATTGCCATGACACCCATTGCTATCTGATTGATGGAATTGTTTATTTGAAAATCTAATAGCGCTTATAAGGTTAGACACAACTGAGAAGGAATGCCAATACGAGAGGACATAGAGTGAAGCCCTTTGAGGAGATAGTCTTTAAGCGTGCGTCATAGCCTAGTCAAGTGTAAAATATCAGCAGATTTCTGTTCAAAGCCACCCCCGTCTATACCCGTTAAACCCATTGTGAACATTATTTTAAAATATAGTTAACAAGGGTCTTAATCCTTTAACCGAGATTTCAAGGAGGAGAAGCATGTTGATACAGGGCAGCAAAATTATATCAACCTTAACCCCCCTGCCTCCAGCAAATTGGGTGGATTTTCTATCTTTGGATAGAGAAAAGAGGCTGGTAAACAAAGAGTCACCTTCAAGTACTGGGACTTGTGATTTGCAATTTGACACAAGTATGTTTCATACTCTCAAGAAATTAATGTAATAACGCAATATATTTTTTAATTCTTATTTATTCTTATTGACCCTTGAGTGTATACAAACTCAGGTGTGAGGTCCCAGGTGTTACGTAAATTGTATTCATCAACATGTCCTGAAACAGGAGAATAAAATCTCTGAAGTGAGCTGAAGGGGCAAGCCAGAAAAAATAATGGTGACTGAAAGCTAATTGCCATTTTATTAATTTTTTCTCAACCAACACTAGAGGGAGAAATAACTGATCTGAAAGTGGAAAATGGAGGCTAAATGCTATAAACTCCTTTTATTATCCATCACTGATTTATTCTTCTTGCAAAGGTCCTGCTAGATAGCATTTGCTGCTTTCTCCCATCTTACAGGCCGCAGGCACCAGGAACCCGATTTAAATAACATACTGTACCACTGCCATTTGCTAGAGGGTCAGGTTTCATGGAAAACAGAGAAACATGGGAGAAGGGGAATCTGTTACCACAAGAGCCTCGGCTCAATAGATCATGTTTCAGAGTCATGTTGTAGAGGTTTGATTCATCAAGAGTACCCATGATCCCACTAGATAAAACTGGGGAGTCTCTGTACGGGGCCTGCATTGGAGTCTGTCTATCGAATTGCCTCTGAGCTGTGCCTTTTCTAATGCCCTTGTGATCTCGGCAACAAAGCTGCAGATATGATTTTTTTCTTTGAAGTGTACAGTACTTGGCAAGCTCAAGTTCAAAAATCGAAAGTGAATAATCCCTTATTTGACCTGTTTATGATACCATCTGCTTGGGTTGTAATTTTAAAATACATTGCCTCTAGGTGAGATAGGCTGGGTTATGTGTTTTTCAAACTAAGAGATGCCCGAGAAAATAATACGTGGGCAGTGCGAGCAGGTTTCTGATTTCATGAAAGACAGCGAATGCTTTGAATTTTATACCTCCCACCCTGTTTACAAATTAATCATAATAATGTGCTATGGATATGGATAGTTTCATTAAAAAAATGCTTACAATAGATTAATAATGTCAAAATAGGCTTTGTTTTCCCAAAAAGCACAGTCAGTGTCTGCCAAATTCACATACACCCTGCATAAATATATAGCTGAACACAGACTGTCTGTTGGTTTGTTGTAACATAATCGCCTTGGTGACCACCATTAGGATGATCCTGAGATTATGTAGAGCTTTAGATAAGAGGCACCCTGACCAGTACCAACCTGTCACAATAACATTTCTCCTCAGCAGACCTTGTTCTCCCTGCTCAAGACTGGTGTGTTTGTTCTACTTGGATACCTTCGTTTTTGCAATAGAATTGTGTGGATACTGTAATTACAACAAAATAAACACTCCCACATTGTTACATAATTGAACGGTGGAATCTTACCAATTTGGATCAAAGTAGATTTTTTTTTGTGTGTGTGCGCACTTTTATTTCATTTGGGTGACTTGCTTTTGTTTTTAAACCTGACAAAGCATGAAAAGCATTTCAGAGTTTGAACCAGAGTTTATCAACTACCTTTACAGGATTTTGGCACAGCCTAGTCTATAATTATTTAATTGACTGATAATTAATTACTAAGGAGCCTGTAGTATTGGCCTACTATGGAGTGGATCACATAGTCCTGTATTGTGAAACTTCTGCCATTCTGGGAAAAACAATATAGAGTTTTGGCATTGTTACTAATCCCAGGTCAGGGCCAATGGACTAATTATAATATTTTCAGAACTACTTATAGGTGGTCCTTTTGAGATACATGTTGCAGTTTAAATGGTCAACCTCTGACTGTGCACAATGATGCCTTTCAATCGCTTGTTAGAACAGCAGGTTGCGATCACTAGTCTCTGATGGCAAGTTAATTTTAGCACATCCCTGGAATCCCACATTTAGAGCTGTTATTTTCAGTTGCTGTCCGAAAGCCACAAGAACACAGAGATGATTGTGTATACATGTATGTTTAAAAACATAAGTAAAATAAATTAATGTCTGCTTTCAATGTACATGTTGCTTCTACAGGGGACGTAGTATTATACCGTCCTCACATACACTTTTTACCTAATTGAGTTCTGAGGAGCTATTTTTAGGCAGCTGAAAGTGGCAAAGAGAAAGGGGATACTGTAACCTTCTTGGTTGACCATTCCTTTCTCAGGCCACGGTGCCCTATTTTTACACAGTGGCAACAAACGGGTTTCAGATGGCTGCACTGCACGCGCTCAGCTCCTGTCATGTATATAATAAGTAATTAAGCACATAGTTTCGCTCAGGTAAATATAGCTGCTTCCCTGTATAAACACAAAACACAGGCTCTTGCTGTGTTGCCTGGCACTAGGATTTCTAATCTACTATTTAAAAGCATGGCGATTCATATTCAGCTAAACACACACACACACACACACACACACACACACACGTCACCAAGTCTGAATGTAGATTGAGAGATACTGCTGTACAGAGCCAAATCTGAGTTCAGCACATTGTAAGTGCTCAGTTCTGGTGAAATAGCATTTCAATAACTGCTGACCTTCTATTAGTAGTGATAATGTAATTCTTGGCTCTATAGGAATACTCAAAAATTGGAGACCGAAAACCTTTCAAAAATATAATAATCATTATCATCATCATCATAATAAAGCTGTTGTCAAGACTTTTAGTTCCTTCTGGCTGAACATGAAGTCGGCAAAAAGAATGTAATCAGTTTAAGCATATCTAAATATATGAATATATAAAAGATATCCGAATGTATCTAATAATTCTGTAATACACTAAAACAGATGATATCTTTGTGTGGTTAATCCAAAATGCATGAGAGTTATGATGTTTTTTAAATGAATAATTTCATGTATTTAATTAGGATTGAAATGGGGGGAAATTAAGATCCTTAAACATAATGGAACAATTTATGCTTCAGATTTCAGATTCAGGTTTTATATATATATATTTAAAATTCTAAGCTTATTTATTTATTACACATGACTTTACAGTGGAGAGCTCTTTAAAGTACATTTAATAATTCTTCCTTTCAGTGGAATTGCAAACCATGTTTGTTCTGAAGTAGACAATTCAGGGATCTCCTACATCGCTGGTTCATCCCAATACAGCTGGTTTCAAAGATCACCTTTAAATGGTGGAAACATTTCATTCCGGTCAAGAAGGCAGGTGTTTCAGTAAGTTCAGTAACAGTGTGATAATTTGGAGCACCTGCACACCCTTCAGTGCTCTATGACTTAATTAATTGAAGTGATCAATTATAAACATGTGGTCTCAATACTTCAGAGATTAGTGATTTAAGGTGACCTACAAGACTAACCAAATTGGGACGATCTGGGTTGGAAACCACTATCTTAGATTTAGTTAGAAGCTGCAAGAGAAATGTCACTTTCAAAACGGGTGTGTGTCACTATACTCTTAACTGTGAGCCCTGTATGTCTCTCTTTCTCTCACCCTCTTGCCCTCTCCACTCACCCCTGGCAGACAGCGAGATTGTGCCGCCAGACTGCCTGCGTCCACGCTCCTTCACAGCAGTGCGGAGATCGTCTCTGCGGCGGGAGACGGAGGAAGCCCGGCTGTCAGTCAGCCTGTGCGACCTGAACCTACAGGATGAGCATCTGCATCTCACATCGGCTGCCTGCCCCATCCCCCAGAACTCGCAGAACTCACAGCAATCCCACCTGCTGCCCTCCCACCTGGACAGCGACCTGCACTTTCACCAGCTGCGGGGAGCGCACATAAAGACCTTGGACGAGCAGACGGTGGCACGCTCCGAGCACTCCCGCGAGGAACGGACTCTGGTGTTCACCAACAGGCCGCTGCGCATCGGCGAGACCATCTTCATCAAGATTACCAAATCCAGCACGGCCCGCTCTGGCTCGCTCTCCTACGGTGTGACTTCTTGTGACCCCAGCGTGCTGCGGCCCAGCGACCTGCCGTACAACCCAGAATCCCTTGTGGACCGCAAGGAGTTCTGGGCCGTCTGCAGGGTGCCCACCCCCCTCCAGAGCGGAGACATCCTGGGCTTCCTGGTCAATCAGGAAGGAGAGGTCATCTTGAGCCACAACGGCACCAATGCTGGGATGCAGGTGTGTGTGGACAACTCCCGGCCACTCTGGATGTTCTTTGGGCTGCACGGGGCGGTCGCACAGCTAAGGATCTTGGGTAAGTCTGCTCACTCCCATCTTGGACTGTATAATGTTCTCAGACTTCTCAGGTGCTCCGTTCATTTTAAGCTTTTACAGAATTTGTACAAAATTGCATTGCTTGATTTGTATGCAACTTGTTAAAGCTCGATAAGCCACTTCAGGACTGAAGAGGTTAGTATCTGGATTTTTGTTGTGTCTGATTTTCCATACGAGAAGTATTACTAGAAACAAGATTATGACCGGACGTATGGGAACAATTGGAGTGGTTGGGGTGGACACATCATACTTTCTAATTTCATTTCCATGCCTTATTGAAACATGCTTAATCAACAAAGAGGCTCTCCAGAAATCTACTTTGCTATTTATAAGAAAATCAGTTGCTGTGCCTTGGATTTACATTGTTGTTAATTGAACTTGAAGGAGTGTGATGATGCTAAGGGCAGAGCTGACTGGATGTTATTTGTTCAGATTTGTCCAACTTCAGATTGTTGTGTTGAAAACATAAGGCTTTTAAATTATTAACACACACATTCGATCGTACTAAAAGCCGGATAAACAGAACTCTGATGGGCAGATAAATTAAAGGAGATCCTGGAATGTGTATTGACTTATCTTTTATTGTCTGTTATGTTGCCAAAAATGACTACATTACTAGGCTATTGCTACAAACTGGTCTCTTAATAATAGAAACAGTTTGGACGGTGTACCAAGAATTCTGCAATGTGACATACATACATAAATATACATTTGTGCTAAGGAATGAAGCCGACATTCCCTCGCGCTGTTTATATGTCAAGGGAGCCTTCAAAGAGGGAAAAATCGACTTGTCAAGAGAGTAAAGACACTGGCCTTAGTCCTTCCATGTCAACTTTTAAGGGCTGACAAGCTGATGACATACTATACACACAGAGAGCACTCCACAACCACCTTCTAACCTATCCTGGATTTTGTTTTTGCTAATGCATCAGCCAAGTAAGCTCCATAGGTCAAACTGTTTAGAGCTATTGACGTCTCCCCCCTCCAGTCCTGCAATGTGAGTCTGTTACAGATATTCCAGGAGACAGATAGTTTTTTTTGTTTTGTATTAACGTCACTGGCATCCCAGTGACTGCGATCTTCATCCAGCCTGCATCGATACGCACATCAACTGCGGGCGGGGGTTATGGTCACAACATTGACAGATTAGATCACCAAGGGCTAAAGCAGCAAAAGGAAGTGCATACATCTGTGAGCCTCGTTTGCATGCATTTCGTATCAATTTTTAAGGTTATATTGTAGGCAACGATCCCTACTTCTGCCGTTGAGGGACGCTATAACCTTATAAACCGCTATCAGCATTCGAATATACCCTGTTCAGGTTTGTGGCTACTGAAGGATTTGATTCACTTAAGCATCCCACACCAGATGACAAACTATAGTTCTGCCTCTCTGCTCTCCACTGAAAATAATAATAAACAAAATCAGATCATCAAATGCAATAATGTTGGATCCAGATGAAATTCAAAGTCTAGTGTGAAATACAATTTTACAAATGCAGTGCTTATGCGTTATGCTCTCTGGCACTTTATTCTGTAAAGACGGACATTTGTAACCTAGAGGAAATATCATCTGTGAGGGAAAAATGCTTTGTGATCACATTGTTCTGGGATGAATACCACATATATAATTCTAAGATGCTTGCCAAAGCATTTTCCAGTAACTCTGGGTAAGTTTAAAGAACATGCGTTCAGCAAAGTTAGCCCCTACCCAAGGCCAGTGAGAGGGATACAATTAAGAGATTTGCTATAAATATCTTTAATTGCTTTCAGAATGAACCACAAAAACCACCTGAGACCCCCCCCCTCCCTCCTCCTAATTAACCATCTTGAAAGGAGTGCTTACATTGATGCAGTTAGTTGCTGGCTGCAGAACCCAGATTGGTCAATGTGAAGAGTGGGGGTTCTGTCCTAAGATGGTAATCAATCTTGTGGTATCTGACAACATGAGTAGACCTCATGTGTTTAAGAGCCAAGCTGCAATAAACATGGGTAGAGAGAGGATGAAGCCACACTTAACACTGTCCGAGGCACACAAGAGAGAATTGTATATTTGTGGTTAGAAAAGTTCACATAAAATGACAAACACTACGTCCGTCTTTAGTTTTAACTAACGTAGTAGTAGACTGGAAATAAAAAAAAGTTATAATTAGAAATGTATTTATATTGGTGAAGGAGTTACAATGTATGCCTTTCTTAAATGGCTTTGAGTTCCTGTGAACTTGACGTGCATTAACAATGCCAGAGCACGACCGGGTCACCTGGCGTGTTCACCGGAGTGCAGTAATGCAGGCTGGGGCTGCTGGGATTCTGCACACTCAGAAGTAAATCTTCCCCCTGGATGGTTGGCTGCTCTTTGAAGGTCACCTCAGGGACACTCGCAACCTGTGCACCATTTGTTTGGGAACTGAAGCTCACTCTTCTTGTTTTGATCCATAACCAGTACTACTGGTGCCACTTATTTGGCAACCTGTTAGTAAGACCGCAATGTGTTTGCGAGAAATAGCTGATTTGTTTATTCAGCAGTGCCTCACTAGGTTTATTTAAGAGTGAGCTCTAGAAGTGGTATTAAAATGCACAATAGAAGTATTAAAAAAAATTAACTGTTAAGCATGTTATGACACTGAAGGAAAAATATTTAATGGTGGTGTCAGGTAGTTTAATATTAACTTAAATTATTATAGAATTGGGAATTATAGGGTTCCCTCAGGGTTAGTGTGCAGTCTGTTATATTCAGACATACAACTAACAGTCTTCCCACACCATTTCCTTGTCACTACAATCTCCTCTTTGTATCTGATGTTTTTCCCTAGTATGAAACTTCACCCACAGAGATGGTCTTCCTGCACTGCAACACACCAGTTGCCAAAATAATACTGTGATACGCCCAAAGTCTTTTACCAAAATATGTATTTTTTTTTTCTCTTTGCCATATAAGTTTTTGGCATGGCCCATTCCTTCCAAAATCAATATAAAAAAACAATACAAAACAAAACAAAAACACAGAGGCTGTCACCAAGATCACCACATGATTGACAGGCATAGCACAGCCATTCATTTCCCTTCTGTACTTTTCAAATTCAGATTTCCAAGACAGCAGATGGCCTCGTCATTTATAAGCGTAATGTAAATAATGAGTAAACATCGCTTATGGAACATGCTGTTTAGTTACCGAGTTTGTTTGAATTTCAAAATTCTGCTAATATGGGGCGAGTGGACAGCTTGTCTGGAGAGGGAGACATCTCGCCTTCCTTTTTTTTTCCTCGCTCGCCCGCCCTCCCTCTCCCTCTCCCTCTCCCTCTCCCTCTCTCTCTCTCTCTCTCTCTCTCTCTCTCTCTCTCTCTCTCTCGTACCTGCTGTAAGTGATTCATCACAGTACTGGAAGAAATTAGTAACAAGTAATGTGCTTAATGAATTCCCACACAGCCCGGCTGAAGAGAAATGGGCAGTCGGGGGCTGGTATTTGCAGACTGCACACAATGAACTTTCTCAAAAGCCCTTGGGTTGATTGGATCCAGCTCTCTTTATTTGATTAACAGGCTTGAGTGTTGTAACTGTTACTGAGTATGGCTGGGGCATGGGTTTCTTGGAGTGCATCCATTTAAAAAAAAAAAAGAACAGAAAAAAAACGAAATATGAAAAAATGAAATCCTAAGAAAATATGAACTGACAATGGAGGTTAGTGTTGAAGCCCATATGCTCATATTGAATGGTCAATTAACTATGTGCAGCTGTAAAGTGGCATTTCTAAGGCCTTCTTTCATTCTCTGGGCCTTGTACCAATTCCTGATGTTAACACTGTGGCCATGCACACTTGGATTTGTGGGCCTCCTCTATTGAATGGAAATATCTCCGACTGTGATTTATCTCCTTGGTTTGTTGTCATGCCAGTTCCAAGTCTGAGCTCTTTACATTAGCTGGGTAAGCTTGCTGGTGGATATAAAGTATATCCCACTATTTTAAACTAACTTTACCTATTCATTATCTATGACAGTCGAACATAAAATATACACCATATATGTATCTCATCTATCTATATATTTGATTCCATCCATAAAATGGCAACAAATATATATACAAAAATGAAATTGCCATTGTCTCCTGTTCTTTCATGATTACTGGTTTCAATGGCCATTTAGTTGTGGGTTTTGGCTAAAATATCTTAAACATTTACTCTGCAAACTCAGCAAGATATAGGATTTCTCAAAGAACACCATGAATTCTGTGGGCTTTGTCTTCAACTGGTAGGGAAGGAAAATATACACCAACTTTAAGGCTGTACAGAAATGTTTTACACTATGGACCCTAGTTCACAAATATGGAACAACACCTGTTCTAAATCTTAGTATCTTCTATATTTTTAAAAAAAACAACCTCCCATATTTCCCTTAATATCAGCATCGACTATAAAACTGTGCGGTCTCCCCTGTATTACTGGTTTCAGGGGTCTGCACAAAAATATACTTGAATATTTAGGAATATGCTTGGAGTAAGATAGGAGCCACAAGTCCTTCACAGCCTCAGTCCTTTCATAACTACTACTACTTTTTTTTTTTTTTTTAATACGAACTAAATATATATTTTTTAAACTTATTAACGAGTAGGATTTACTTGTAGACTCCCCTCATATCTTGGCTTTGATGTTCTTCAAACTTTATCTCAAAAAAATAAATTACTGACTAGCAAGCCGAGATACTTTGTTGGTGCGGGGGCGGTGGAGACGGCTCTGACAGCCCCGATCTTGCTGGTTATTACGCAGTTTTCTGCCTGGCATTATGTATTCCATTAAAATTTCATTCTGTTCATGCTCAGCCGAACACTTTGTCACCTACTTCTGCTCCAAATCGTAATGCTTCTGCATCGCATCCATCAGTTTCACCTTCCCCTCCCATGTGTGGTTTTGCTCTGCTGTTCCCTGCCCGTGGGGGGGTTGAACCCCTTTGTGACTGTGCTGCTGCAGCCTCTCCCCCATCATCTACCTTCAAACTCAGACACAGCAGCGACTGCTAGTGCTGACTCATTTTCTTCATTCACATCTCCACTTTTACAGATTGCTACGGGGTTAAAGGGACTCAGATGACGTTTGCTAGACAGAAGCATTGAGGACTTCTGGGAGGCTTCTAGGGGCTGAAAGATTGGCCTGTGCTTCCAAATTCAATCACAGAAACCCACTCAGGCCTGAAATCCCACGTCTTTCTCTGCTCAATTCTGATTTGCAAATGTAGGCCCATTCCGCCCTATCAAACCCTCAGTTGGAAGTAGCTAAAGACAGACATCTGATATTTCATTTTTGTTACGTGTCAATTTTTGAAAGTGGGTTGAAGCAGAAATAATCGTCAGCCGGTGACTGATGTAGTTGGCATTGATGCATTCACAGTTTAACAATACTTTGCAAAAGAAGAAAAAAAAAAGTAATGATTTTGAAAACCTGAATCAAGTCCCCATGTGAATTTCTCAATCAATGAAATGTTCACTCCCAACACCCAGGAATACAGGACAGAACTCTTTCATTAATACCTGATTCAGATGAAAGTGTAAAGAAAAAGACTGCACAAGTTTTGAAACAACCAGTTTCTGTTCAGAAATAACCGGGCATCTGGCCAGCTATGATGAAAAAAGCCCTCTACAAGGCCTGTGTGTGGGTGGGTATATTAATTTATAGCTAGTTTGTGGGAAATTAAAACACTGCAGTGTTTTGACACATTGTATACTACTGCTAAGACTCGACTGGGTCTCATGCCTTGATGTGGTGTATGTGTTGACACTATTTTTGTTTAGGACAGATCCTTCTTGGCACTCAGATCTGTTGCTGCCAGAGGAGTGAAAGTCATCCAGATATGGCTTTTGGTGCATTAAGTAGAATGTGGAAGATGATATGGAGGATATATAGGAGGATTTCGACATCAAAAGAAGCATTCCGTCACACTGCAGACGGAGATTTCGTTGTGAGCCATGAGGGATATTGGAGGTCTCTTCAGAGCTTATCGGGATCATATGCAGTTCAGGTGGAGCTCCACTAGGGGCAGTTTGTTGAACAAGACCACAACGCTGGCGACGTGCGTTTGCCATGTTCAGCGTGGTTCACTGTTAACACCCTTATGCATTTAACATAGAGGTCATGTATCTTGATACGTGGAGATACCCATTGCACTGCAACACCTGCCCTAGGACTGTGTCAGGAAAGTGAGCAAGCTTGTCAGCGCACGGGCCAGGTTTCGTGGTGGCGACTGTGGATTGTTTACATAGATTGAAAATGATACTTGCCAATACCAGTTGTAGTGTGAAGTAATGGACAAGGGATCATTGTTGTTTTACAGCACAGTACTTGAAGTCCCTCAGGTTCAAATTAGTTTACTTACCGCTTTGAATCAGTGGGAAGCAAATATAAATCAAATGCTACAGAGATTAACAGTGTTTCATGTTTTAGATGCAGGTTTCAGAGTAACAGGCCTCGACATAACTTTTGTTTTATTTTATTTTGAATTCTAAACCAGGCACAGCTGTACTTCTTCCTAATCTCTAAATTAAACGAGGGATATTCCCTATTCTGAGAAAGATTTGTTAGAAAAAAATCAAAGACGGGATTTAGTAGGTCAGCTGTTGTTTACTGTTAATTTTCATATGGGTGGTATTTTGGGACCGTCGCATCCATTCCATTCGAAATGTCTCTGTCTGCAGTAGGACGTGACTTCCCTTTTGGGGAAGTGTTCAGGACAGCGTCTACCACCTCAGTGGAAAAAAATCCAGACAGACACTGTCCCTTACACACCCCTGGCTAATGCTAGGTTTCCCCATTCTGAATGTTGCAGGCTGACGTATCAGAGCAACAAGAAAACAAATATTGCTGGTCAGCTGTGGGGGGAACAACAGTTTGCCAGCTCTAAAAATATAAAAAAGTCCATCCATCCACTTGGTGAGGTTTTGAATTGATGGGAAATGACAGTAACAAACAGTTGAAGCTATGTGAGAAACAGACAGCATCTTAAAGAACTATTAGACGACTATCATGCAGCCATTTCATAGCATTCACATTGTTCTCCTTTATAGTTATTTAAAGTCTGTTTGTGTGCTACTTCCTAACTTTTACATTTCTGGAAGAAAAATGTGAGCATGGAGTAGGGAGAAGAACGCAGGGGTTTGGGAATGTATTAAAACAATTGCAAATATGATGACTGGGAGATTATATGGAACTGGAGGTGCCTGGAAGAGCACTATTCTTCCAAAATCAGACAGTGAAAACAAAATAAAGTAGTTTACCACAAATAAATCAAGCTGTAACTGTTTCTCAGGTCATGGATACTAAAAATAATAGGTCTATACTCTATAATTAACCTATTGTTACAGTTGATACTTTCAACCTAAGTCAAATTGTAATTTTGGGTTTGCAGGCTCCACACACTTGCCTGAACCGCGCGGGCCCTCAGCTCCCAGCTCCCCTTCCTCCACTCCTAACACCCCCACTGGGCTGTGTGGCGGCAGCTCCGACCCGACCCTCAACGCCAGCGGCTCGGGTGCGCTCTGCAGCTCCACCGGCGGTAATTACAGCTCCCATTCCTCAGTTTGCAATCTGCAGGATTCCATGCAGTCGAACCACCTGCATATAGCCAGCAAGAGTGTAAATGAGGCAGGGCGTCACCTTAAAATACCAGGCAATGTCATAGATGGACTGGGGAAAAAATGTATTGAAGGTGAGTATTGTGAACGTGCCTAATCCACTGGCTAAGGGATGGGTTCTCACGGCTTTGTTAGCAAGCATAGTAAGTCAAATGGCACAGAGGTCTCTTGCAAACCCAACTTTTCATGGTTTACTAAAATTGACCTGTAAGTATGGAACCTAAAGGACATTCTAAACTTAAATACATACTAAACTTTATTTTCATATAAAAGAGGGCCAAAACAACAGATCATGTATTTTTGACTGAGAGGCAACCTCAGACCATTTAGTTGAGTGCCAGAATTGTTAAGATCGCCATGGAATAGTTTCTGAGAGTTCGCAATCAAGGCAAACTCAACTACTCTCGATATTATTCCTAGCTTTCAGCATTCCTCCATTGTAAAGACCTCTCTGTGTTTCCCCACCCTGCAGGGACAACTCCGAGCTCGCCGATCAGCCTCCCAGAGTCGCCCACCTTCCCGTCAGGCCCGGGGTCCTGGAGTGACGAGTGCACCATCTGCTATGAGAACGTAGTGGACACTGTGATCTACGCCTGTGGACACATGTGTCTCTGCTACACATGTGGCCTGAAACTGAAGAAGATGGCCAATGCCTGCTGCCCAATATGCAGGCGAACCATCAAAGACATCATAAAGACCTACCGCAGTACGTAGGCCAACCTGAGAGCACGTTCTCAATGACCAGACACTCGGAGCGAGAGAGAGAGAGAGATGGAGGACATCGAGAAAGGCCTGTTGTTATGGGAACACTCATCAAAGGCTCATCTCAGCAAAACTGGCTCATCTGTTAAGGTTGTTTATCAGGGTTCATCATCTACAGTGTATATATATATATATATATATATATATATATGAAATGAAATATACATACACACAAAGGTCCATACATTTCAGAGATTCTTCAGTTTTGTTTTTATTTCTGTGTTTGTTGCAACCTGGAAGATCTCGTCGTAGACGCATGCCGGCCTAACAATTGGGGCCCTTCCAGTCATTTGGTAGGGTTCAGAAATCTGAAACGGCAACAACCTGAAGATATTAAAGTTATCTAATCAGCCGCGCCAGAGTCAGGATCTGCTTCTGGAAATTGCAGCAAACATCTTTGGTTGTGAATGTCTGAATTCCACAGAGGTACAGATGAAGGAGAAAATATTGTTCCTTGGAATTCCTTGCTTAGCTATACCTGTCCATCCAAGCCAGTCAATGGTCAAAGGAGAGCACAGAGAATTGGAGGGAGCCATGTGACCACTGCCTTTATAAAACACAACTTCTGTCTGTGTGTAGCTGGGGCAGTTCTTCTAAAAAATATTCATAATAATAAAGATGGCTTATTTAAAATATACTTGAGCAAAGTGTAAGATACTCCACACTTAGAATAGAATAGTACCAATAGGGGATACGTTAGTTAAACAAGCAGTGTACAATAGGTGTCCACACAGTTTAACAGCTATGTGTCATATACCAATTATCTGTCAGTTACATACAAGATAGAAAATAATAGCCTTTCAAATAACCAGCCTTTTTTAACATATATAAGACTATGAATACAATACATTATTGAAATCTCTACACCTAAAATCTGGCCACTTCTTTCATGCCGAAACAGTATCACTGCTCTTAATGTTTAAGACAGTGCTGCTCCGTCGGCTGTGACAGTTTTCAGTAGTTCATCTTGAAGGTTGAAGAGGCTGCTAATTTCAGGTTGAAACTTGCCCCCTGAATTTAAAGCAGTTTCAAGTCACCTCAGGGTGGCCTAGAATGCAGAATAAGGTTTGGTGATTCCATGAATGTGAAAAGTTAGTATATAAAGGCAGAATGGTTTATGGACACAATGTCTGTCAGTCCTCATGTCAACAAGCTGTTAATATGCATTTCTATGATTTGTAGTGGGAATTTTAACAGTAGAGAGTCATTGATCTAGACACTGCACAGAATGCAGCTTTTTAGCAAATCCATTATTAGCCTTAATGTGCAAAAGCGTGTATGATAGAAAGGGGTTTTTTATTTGTACATGCATCATTTCTATTGGGAATACATTGCCAACTTAAAACGTAAACTTTGACACACAACACCCTCAAGCTCCAAGTGTTCCCCCAAGTGGGGTCATCCACATTTCACAGAAATGGACCATGGTTGAGTGCTGGTTAGGGCCCATTTGGACTTTTAGAAACTACCGTGGACAAAATGTGGCAGGAACAAAACAGCTCGAATCCCCATCAAATCTGCAGCAACCCATACCAACTTAGGAATTTGGGAAAAGTAATTCCTCCAACTGTAAACTAAAGCCCTTCTTGTTTATTCAATGCTTTGTTTTTGTAGCCAGTGAGAGAGATTCATGTCAATCTTCTGAGATTACTCTTCGGATACCTACTTTACAATACATGAATTCCAACTGTCGCACATTGTCTCTCACTTTCGGGTATTTTTTCGGGTATTTTGTGAATTGCCGCCACAATGCAAACTATTATTAAGGTGACTTATAGCTGTTTTGTTGACCATGTATAAAAGTCACACAGTATATAAACAGTCGTGACTCAGACATGCTGACACAGAAGATTCCGGCACAGAAAGATGAGCTGAAAAACACATTTGTCTGTCGTTTCAGAAATGCCCATTGAAATTAAATCAGCATAGAGATTCCAAAGAATACTTCAGACACTCCAAGTACCACAATAGAAACAATTTGATATGATTATTTTGATGTTTAAAGCATTTAATTTGTGCATGCTTCAATATTCAAAGGGGGGGGAATATATAACTATGAGGTTGGTAATGTTCTTTAAGGTTAGCAAATGCCCTTATCCAGGGCAACTCACATTTGTTTACTTACACTTATCCATTTAAACAGCTTTACTGGAGCAATCCAGGTAACACACCTTTCTCAATGGTACAACAGCAGTGTCCCCCAGCTGGGACCGAACCCACAACCCTCCGCTCAGGAAAATCTAAGTGCCCATTTTGTGTAAGGAAAACTCACACACACACAAACACACACCACTAATGAGAAGAAAATCTGTGTAGAAACAAAACTCAACTGATTCTGAAATGAAGTGTGAACTTTAATTCACAGTTATGTTGGTATTTTAAAATGCTCTACGCCTATATCTCAGTTTACATCCTATATATATGTATACCTATATTTTATTATTATTACTTTAATTAAAAGACGAGTTAAAATGCTTGGATATTCCTGGCTGCTTTTATATCTTTTAACTTTCTTCGATTAGCTCACTAAGTGTTTTACCGAAATTAGTTCATTCCAAATCCACTCTCAGAGATGCTTTAGCTTGGTTGCCTGGGAAAATATGACTGTGACAATGATTGCAACAATTGGTACTGTAAAATATTGGATTTTATTTAATTTTAAGGCACAATCAAAACCAATGTTTTATATGTTGCAGTTGTACCTGCAAATAATAATAATAATAATAATAATAAATAACTATAAGGATAATACAATACAAATGTAAATTACATAAAAACAATAATGCTGCTTTCCACAAAGTGTCCAACTGTTGTCCTGTTCTGTAAAGACAGGCTTAGTCTCCTTACAGTTTTCGCTCTCTCTCTTTTTGGCTTTTCAGCACAACGAGGTACAATGTGCCTCCAATGCCAGATTTTCTACATTCTTGGGACACTACAGAAATATGTACCAGTAATGGTTGTTGGTTAGCATACATTTGCTCTGTACATCTGGTCTGCTTATTTTCCACGCTACACTGTTCAAATATATAGAGCTGTTTTTAAATGCAACTCGACGAATGTGACACTGACTGCCATGTTAATTACCGTTAATGGGCGCAGTGCTCTGATTTGCAGTTTAGAGAGAATTATCGATAAATGCTTGAGTTGATGGAATATTGAAAATGGGCATGGAATAACAATGCACATTCAAGCTTTAAAGGCAGGTATGGACAGTGGAAACAAATGTTGAAAATGATTGAGCCTCATCGTTCCTCACCGTAGAAGCCCCCAACCTGGCAAAGAGTTCAGATTTCGTTTACTACTCCTATGAAATAAAGTAGCACTATTAAAATAGGAGGCTACAAAGTTTGAAAACACTTTAAATAAGGTGTAAAGTAGATGCTAACTCTTAAATCTGTCAAATCAATATAAACAGATAAACCAGGTCAAATAAATAATATTATCTAAACCAGTGGTTTTCAAACCGGTCCTGGAGTACCCCCTGCTGGTTTTTGTTCCAACCGAGGTCTTAATTGCTTAATTGAATCCTTAATTGACCTAACAAAGCAATATACCATTAAATTAAATAATTAAGCAACAAAAACCAGCAGGGCAGAGGGTACTCCAGGAACGGTTTGAAAACCCCTAATCTAAACGCAATGAAGCAACTTGTTTACTGTAATCTACATAATCTAGAATGTATGTTTATGAGTCAATGGAATACCAAATAAACCCTTATGTAGGACAATCAAAATAAGGTTTCTCCAGATTTATATTAAGGTTAACTGGCTTAATGTACTGTATACTGTTGAAAAGCTTTAGGTCTCAATTTGTGCTGCTATAATGTTCGCTTTCTGTCTTTGGGGCAAATGGTGCAAACCCATCTGCATTCATTTTCCAAAGGCTATATAATTAAAGACACCAATCTGCTATTGTGTAAATTATTAATTCATTGTAGAGTTTTAATTTCAGTTCTTTTTGAGATTTCCTGATTAGAGCAGCAGCGGCTTCAGAATTAGTGTGTTTTGTAAACTTGTTTTTTAATGTTTGTATATGATTTGTAAAAAGGCTATCATTTCACAACAGTGTATTACAGATTCATAGAAATAAGGAGAGAAAAATCAATCATCTCATAACTGAAAGGGAGGTCTATATATATATATATATATATAAATTGTGCCTTTGGGCAGTTCTTTGGTTTGTTGGGTATTGTTACAGAACATCAATCTGGAACTTATTGGAACATATATTGGAAACACTGGGATTTTTTCAGTATAATTATCATTCCAATTGCACTGCTTATACGTCTGAGAAATGTGACATTAGCACCAATCAAGACAGGACCTTTATGTTTTATGGTCAGAATGATCCTAAGAATCACAGCTAGATATTTTCTATCTGCTCTGGTCCTCCTGAATGAAAGATTCCCCTTTTAATTACTTTATTTAT
Source organism: Amia ocellicauda (assembly GCF_036373705.1). Classification (NCBI taxonomy): domain Eukaryota; kingdom Metazoa; phylum Chordata; class Actinopteri; order Amiiformes; family Amiidae; genus Amia; species Amia ocellicauda. Next base: position 5,292,454 of record NC_089869.1, on the reverse strand, counting down.
TATAAATGTTTGAGAGTCAACTTTCCAGCTTCACAACTAATTGATTTGATAAAACCCAAATGCAATCTCAATGGTAAAGAACCAGCATTTATTCCTACAGTGCTGGGATTTGATCTGCAGCTTCTGCCTTAAGATCCAGACAATTTTGTTTTATTACATCTACCAAAACAAACAAATAATTCTAGTTTAATTTGATACTGCATTCCAATCCATAGGAATCTAACCCATATGACCTTCCAGATGGATAACTATAAGATTAACAGGCTTGGAAAGTTGACTTAAAATCATTTTAATTTTAAATTCTGAGTAGCTTCTTTAATTAAAAGATGTCCATTTGTTTGTTTATGTTGTGGTTTAGGGTGAATTGTGAGACCTGCTTTATGTACACTTATTATTTTGATTGTTTCTTTAGTATAAACTTTCCAGTATGATTTTATAGCAACCACGAATCGTTGCACTCTTCTTAAAGTGCGGCGCAACAATGTTTTGAGCTTGACAATCTGCACACTGAAGACCCCATATCTTCTGACGGAGTCTGGGATATCCTGCTCTGCCGTTTATTCCATGTTAAATGTACACACAATCCCTAACAAGGAGCAAACTGGACCAATAGGAATAAGCCACCATCGCTGCGGCCAGCACTCTAGTCATATGCTGGAGCATCCAATTTAAAAATGTCCTTTCTAAGATTTCAGGTCAGGTAAATAAAGGCAAATTTTTATTTTCTTGTATCTCAGCTTTCAAATGACTGTTCAGCTTGTGTTTATTTATGATTAGTTCCAAGTGGTCTGTTTGTAAAATCCTGTTCATTGTGCGAGTCCAATGATTGTGACCGTCAATAAAGATTTCAGATGTTTAAGTTGTCTGCTTAACCTTCTCATTGCTTTGCTTATCAGCTCAGATTTTCATCACACTAATAAATAAACAAAACCTGGAGCTTACTCTTATGTGATTGTACAGCAAGTGGGGGAGACATCTACCAAAAAGCCACTTTTGCATTTGTCAGGAAGAGACGCAATGTTTGATTTTTTATTTGTTTTATGTCCCAAAACCCAGTTTGACTATGTTAAAGGCCACAGAGCACCCCCTTGTGGAGAAAGCAAGACATGCAATACCATCTAAGACTGGAAAGCAACCATAAGTATTCCTCTACATTTTCAATAAATGAATACATAAACCTTTCTTGTATGATATCATACATTAAATAATTAAGACGTTGACACCACTGCTACACATAATACTACTAATAAAATCTAAGTTAAAGCATTTATTTTGCATACACCATAAGGCTGCCTTTTATCCAGTGGAAAAATAATATTCCTTCACAAATATAGCTCCCATTTCTACTATTCCCTTGTGCTCTGGTGAAGCAACTCTCAACATTCATTCCATACTTTACTGCACACAGATCATTACATTTACATAATTCCTATTCCCAAAAGGTTGATCAGTCCATAACATTCTTCTACACTGCCTTTTGATTAAAATCAAGCTCGATTTTCTTTAGTATTTTCATACTCCAGTCAGTGTACCATAATTGTTTCCCCCTGTCCATTATTGCTATTCCCCCTGTACACTGTCACTGTCAAAACAATCTCCCGCAGCATATTAATCTCAAATGAAACCCAGAACAAATGTAGAAAGAAAACATTGTTTCTGCTCAAAGGATTGTCAGCGTCTTTGCCAAAAAAACAACAGTTTATGATGCATTTGGGCACAGATTTTTTGTTTATACATCTTTAATGTAGTCAGTGACCTTCAAACCACAATGCAAATGGGAAAACGTCTGTGTAAACAACTGTATGTAATGAGAAATATGTCAATAGAGAATGACATCATACCTGTGATTTAAATGCCTGCAAGATTAAAGTCCCTGGCTTGAGTATGAAGCTCTGAGGAGTCACTGGGACAAAAGGAAAAGCCGTTCACTCTGATGATGAAAGAGAGAATGAAGGATAAACTGGGGGAGTCCAGTTACAGCTCAACAGAGGGCTGGAGAACCAGTACAGATTCCCCTAGACTGACTCCCAAACCATTTAAATGCATTCATTTAGAATGAGAACTTTAAATGGCATCTGGCAGCGAGTGAGTAAGCAAGCCTGAAACATGGAGGACTACAGAGATGTAAAATACAGACCAGTTCTATTTGCCCCATATCTCTGAACCCGTGTGCATACCTTGGGACTTGTTCAGTTCTCCCGGTTCAGGTTTAAGAGGAGTTTCTTTAAATCTTCTGCTCCCAACCTGGAAAAGTTACAATTTGTGCCAGTAAGCAAACAATAAACTGGAAAAAAAGTCTACCATAGCTTTCAACTGTGTTCTAGCTGAGAGCACTATCATCTGAGAATCAGCTCACTAATTAGCAATATCCTCAATTATTACACACCTAGGTTCCTCTGAAGACTTTAAAGATACTCATAGCAAGACTGTAGTTTGGGGATTGCACATGACATTCTGAAATATGTAGTAATCGTGTTACTACTACCAGATATATAGGCCTCACTTTTATCATTTGAATTTACTGGTCTAGAAATGCCATATCAATTAAGCCACTCCATCGATGTATTGACGATTAAAGAAAATCAAACTGCAAGCTGTGCATGAGGGAATTATGAGAATGAAGTAACTGTAAAACTATAGGTGTGTGTGTCTGTGCCAGAATCCCAAGGCCGGTATTAGCTGAATGAAGGGGAAGTTTTACCTAAGAATTTATAATTGGAAAAAGAAAGCAATAACAACAACAAAATAAATACTACAAAGACCATACATTTTATCGTGTTTTTCTTTAGGGCAATGCAAGATACAATGTAAACATTAACAAAAAATATAAAAAAGGAAAATTTAAAAACAAAACAAAACAACAAAAGATGCAGCACCCTGTTTGTAAAAGAAAGTGTATGGAGACCAGAAGGAAGAAAAACAGATGACATCACAATTACAAGGTATTTAACCTAAAGCTTAGGCCAATAAAATCTTTTGAATGACATCTCAACTACAATACAATATAACCAATAAATCAACTCAGTTTACTGCCAGATATTTTCCAATGGGAAGTTTTGCTTCCTTCCAGTCTGCAGCTTTAATAAACTAAAAAGGTTCTTTACAGCGTAGGAAACAAAGACATAAAGAATGGTTTGTATCAATTTTATAAAGATCATACATGACATTTTTCTCAACAGATCCTTAAAATTCCTTTGCGTTTTATTTTTGACTCTCATTTAAAAACAGGCGCTGCAAATCACAACATGTTGCATAAACATTGTGTAGAAAGAAATACATAAGATTGTTAGCACCACATTTGGTCCACCTTGTGTCACGTTGGATGGTGTTATTTAAAGCTGACAAGCTGGGGAAGATCACCACACGTACTATGGTGCGGCATTTGATTTTCAAATTATTATTTTTTCCTTATGTCTTAAAGCCTATGTTTGTCAAGTTTTGATCTTGGTTTCCAATGACTGCGAATTACATGTCTAATTATATGCATCTCTGTATTTCAGGTCCATTTCACAAGTAAATACTTCTACATAAAAAAAAAAAATAGAAACTTATACAGAACATCCTACCCTGCTTTGAAATGTCTTGATTAAGGGTACAGCTCATTCGATGGTGATTTTAAACTAAATTATGGAAAACAACTTGAGCTTTTGTTGGGTCGCTTCAAGTTAACCTTCTAAACTCAGAGCACTGTTAGAGTTACACCAAAGCAAATCACAAACAGAAAATATGGTTTGCCAGTCTAAAAAGCCACCATGTTCCTTTACTGATCATTCACTGCCCACCCTGCTTCTCTGCTGCAATTTAAGTTTAAAATATAGCACAGTAGTTAAATATTAGTAACCTGTCCTAAAATAACAACACTAGTGTTCTTTCACGCTTGCATTCTTCTTTCTTGTTTCTTTCATTTTTCCCCCATTTTCCCTCAACAGCAAAAATAAAGACCTACAAATCCCCTCACACGTCTACAGCTACACCCACACATGCTACTAGCTTTCTACTCAATCCTTCACTGCTTTCCTTTAATGATCACTTATTTGTACTTGCCAATCTTTTACGATTTTGTAACAACAAAATCAAGATGGCCCATTTTTATATATTCAAGCATTTAATGTTATTTAACAATTGGGAAGTGGGCAACAAATTAACATTGTAAGTTAAGGCATCACATTTTGTTTAATCTTATTTTCCTTTTTTAACATTAAGTTGCAGTTCCCTGCATGCATTTAAACTAAAGCTAGTCCTTCGGCATTTTAGTAATGGATTAATATTGACATTTCATATAAGTGAACAGCTGCAGTTGAAAATATATTAGTTCTGTAAGTTTCTCTCTTTAGATTAATCCCTGCTTTGATCTCCCGCCGATTAATTATTTTTACACACATCACTTCAGCAACACATCTCAGACCTGTACCTTCTCATGTCACACCAGCACACGAACCACCATTTCACACTCTCGGACCCCTGTCTCATGCACAGTCACTCAGATTATCTTCCAGTCTTTAAAAGAAGCCACTAGTCTGCAAAGGGTTAAGTCAGAAGTAGGCGTGCTGTTTTCACAAAGGGACATGGCAGCAAACATGACAATCTACGACTAGAGTTTATCGTGAGTTTACTCGGCAGTTTGATGATGAGGGAAACCGCAATTTTACCTGGAGTAAGAGATCATATAAAATTGAACCTTTTCATAAATCAAAGGAATTTTCACCTTCAATCAAATGAAGTGTAAAGGGATTTTTAAGCTCTCTCAGCTTTATACATATATACTCTGCTTTGATATATATACATATATATTATGAAGTGATCCATATTCCTTCAAACTGAGCTCTATGAGGTTGCCACCATAAATGTATACATGTTCAAAGACACAAAGAAGAACTTGCAATGTTCAGCATATTAAACCAATCTCAAAACTTCACAAAAAGAGGTCAAGATGCAAGATCTTCCACTGATTGCATGAGTCTGCAGCCCTTGCTCACTCTGCATCCCGTTAAAACGCTGTAACCAAATTCACAGGACACAACGGAGAACTCACTATTTCCCATAAAAGGCCTAGGAAGTTGGAATAGCCTGGACTGACCCATGTGGTCTAACGCAGATCACTTTCTGCGAGGCTCAGCAGTTGCACAAGATTCCCAGTGTTGCACAGCTGTATAGTGGACAGGGCTGAGCTGGACATGTTTACAAATGTGGTCTCCCCCCCAGGTGCACTGTTACCAAGAAACCATATACTTCTTTAGAAAGAGCAGGGCATCTCATCACAGTGCAGTAGTGGCCTGACCTGAGCACTGAGTACTATAGAACTGTCCAATCAATGATCCACCCTGGGATTTTGCGTGGGTCAGACCTTCTCACAAGTTGTGCAGTCATTGCATTTGCAATTTCTTTTTTGTGTGTCTATTTTAAATGCATTTGCATACGTCTATTTCACAAGATTCAGTGTGGTTGGATCCCTAGATTGTTTGTTTGCCTTTCAACACTCCACAAGAATGCTCTTCCAGGCAGGTCTATTTAGATTAAACATAATCAGTACAGTCTATAAAAGGTATATATATTCATGGATGGGGGGAGTAGATAAATACAAATCTCCTTCATGATTTCAGTACGAATATAAAATGAGTCACTACAATGTGAGACAATATATCAAAGTATCAATATTGGTATTCTAGGAAACACAAACTTATCAAAAGTTATCCAGAAACATTAGCATGTATTTTTATATTAAAAAGACAGGGAGAAATGCATTTAATTTAAGGCCTCTATTGAATAGGAGAATAGGAGAATAGGAACGTCTATTGAATTTCCAAGAAGCCAGTACTAGTGTTGTGGTGAGATGCCCATTTTCTATTGCACATTTCCTCATTATTACAACTTGTGGGTGATGCAAAATTAAAAGGGAAAAGGAGAGTAATATATTGTGATAATGCATTAGAGGAAACACTGCCAAAACCCAACAAGGAAAAAAAATATATCTACAAACTACATTTTAACTAAATATGAAAATGTCTAGCATTACTCTATTATTACAATTCCCTTGTGATCGTAGAAATGCAAACAAGCAGTGTAATTTGTATTTAATTAACAAAAGCAATGTAATTACCATTAATATGTGCTGTACTAAAGGTTAGAGTGATTTAACACTTTTATATAATGCCTTCGTCAAAATGAAGAGGAATGGGAGTGGGTGATAGGAAAGATGTTTTCTGTGTGGTTACTAACTCATATATAGTTATTTTAGATATGGCACATCTGAATGAATTTGGAATTGCATCCCTATGTGTTGAAAATTGATTAAATTAAAATGCCAAAGGGAAACAAGTTGAGAGTCAAGCAGTTCTACCAGACATTTGCTGGAACTTTGCTTGCCTGTCGTTTTTCACCGTTTCCAGATTCAAAATATATTAACCTCTTTTTTTTTTCCAAGCTGGGGAGTGATTGTCAAAATGGTCATTTGTTTTCTCTATAAACCAAAACAAAAAGAAAAAAATATATATATGTCAGGCATTATATAAGTCCCAATAACGACATAGGAAGTGTCCATTATTGTTAAAGTTGCAGTATACAGCATTAGAACAGTAATTTCATGTTTGAATTTGAAGGTGAGAAGTATATTTGTTTAATTAATTTGCCAAATCCAAAAAAAAAAAAAAAAAAAAAAAAAAGGATAATGATAAAAAATAATAACGGTAATTTGGCTGCATTGCTATTTGGAAAACATTCAATTTATTTACAATTTAGTTGCATATTTTTGTTTTGTTTTGTTTTTAATGGGAGCACCAAAACAGAAAAATAGAAGCTGCAGTAACAGCTGTCTATCACAAGAGGTCACCCTTTGCTAAGAATTTCAGCAAGAAATTACCCAAAGATGTCAGGTTGTGACCATTTAGGTGTACAATCTTTTACATTTGTAAATACAGGACACTGTATCAAAGCCCTAAGCAAAACGCCTATGTACTACACTACTCTTGTGACGGACAGTAGGCTACTATAATTCTGTATAAAAATTCAACATTTAAATAATTATAAATAAAAAAGAAAAACAAATCCATTCAATAAATAATGTGCTGGTTTTGAGTTATTATACTGCATCTTTAAGTAATGCACTCAGGTAATAATTAAAAAAACAAAAAGTTTAAAGTGCATTAATTCACAAAAATGAACCACTTCATTCATCATTATTGTTCACGTGTAATCACACAACAAAACTACTTTCTGCTTAATATAATAGTACTGCAATCTAGCAGGTATTTTGTCTAATACTATATTTAATACTGTCCAGCAGAAATTATAACAACAACAAACAAAAAAGTTAGTGCTTAACCCTGTTGTAGAGCTCACACTATTCATTAGAAAAATATTTCAGCAGTCTTGAGCATCAGCCATTTGAAGTAGTTAATGGTATTTGGTACCTTGGCAATAAAGCATGTTATCGACAGAGAGAGTGTGACCTTTTCATGACAACTTTCTACCCACTGGTTTACAATGGGGGCTCTGTCTAACATACCAGTGACACCGTCAAATCTCCAGTTGATACCAGTTCAAGTCCAATTTAAACCAGCTTATTACTGGGGTCTCCTGGACTCTTGTTCCAAAATAAGGGTAGGAATTGAATACATTAATTTGTTTAAAAAAATAAAAAAAATCTGAATGAGTGAAAATACGCCATTAATATCATTAATATTATTGATAATAGTAACAATAATAACAATAATAATAATAATAATAATTAAAATAATTAAAATATTTTCCCTTGCCTCAAAATACAACTAAAAATAATACTGCACAGCAATATTATCAGTTGTCTTAAATGTAACCCTGCATGAGACTATGCTTTTATCTAGGGGCCAGAAAACCAAGTGCTTCCAGATAGCATTACTATAAGTCTTTTTAATGTATACTACTATTTTAATGTTTTTCAGTTCTACAACCTCGTTTGGGTTTTTGGAGGAATATATTTGTGCACCCACCAATTAAATATTAAAGCTATAAATATTTGCATTGCATTGGTATTCATGTCTTTGGTTTTATCACATTTGGGGCTTAATGCTATGCAACTAAATCCCTGGTTTTTTTTTAGGCAGTTATTAAGCCTTTTTTTTTCCAGTACAGTTTTGTGTTCTTGGATAAGTATTTCCCACAATCCTTCACCCCTGCAACAGCAGCTGTGTGTGAGGAGAACATGTTAAGCAGCAATATATACACAATATTTTTCTGGAACTACTTGTTACAAAATAAAACAAAAGTATTTTACATACTGTAAACCAATCACTGTTTAGGGTAGAGGCACTCAGATCCAAGTATGGCAGTTACTGGATGCCTCTTAAAGCACTGAAGGACTAAAGTGACTTTCCCAAATCTCCATGAGAATTTTACTCTTACAAATTTGAGATGAATTTATTTCAAGCTTTTCAGATTATAATAATAAAAAACACTTTTTTTTCATTTTCTAAAAGCAAAAATGGCTCTTATTAAATTAAAATGCAAATGGGTAATAAAGAAATGGCAGTACCGTTAAAAAAACAACAAATTGAACAGTTACAATTTTTTCAAAACAGACAATCTGCTTTAGGGGCCAGGTAACTTCAAATTCCAGGCTGAGGGTGCATTGTGCATGTCACAAGACTAGTGCAGAAATACATCTCTAAGGAAGTCAAAAAATAACATACGAAACAAAACATACAAGATTTTTTTTTAATGCGTTTTTTTTCCTGATCTCAGTGACTTTCACTGAGTCACCATTACCCTTTATGACATTAGTACGTTTTTCTTTTCATTCGTTTTTTTTTTTTAAGTTTGTAGCACGCAAGTATTTCTTGATAACACCTGCTCTTACCTCCTTGGGCTGCGGCTTTTTAAAATTAATTTCTTTGTCGAAACGCTTTGAAAAAACCCAAATTCGGCGGTGTTCCATGCCCATAGGCCTATGGCACTTAATCATACTCTTTTTTTCTCTCTCAACTTTTTTTTATTTGATATCCGATGAAAGGCACCCATTCTGCAATCCAGTACAGTCTAGTAGGCAGGGAGGATGGAATATAACAGAAAAGTCCTGCACAATTAATTTTTTAATTTGAACCCCCTGTTAATGATCCAATTATCATCATCTTTTTTTTCTTTATCAAAATCAACAAAACAACATCAGGTGTTGTTTAAGACATTGGGGTGGCCACCCCAAACATTCCTGCCCATGTTTTAAAATTCATAATATATGACTGACAATTTATACAGTCTCAATGTATACATTTGTTTTAGTTAACCAGCACTAAAAGTGTCTTTCATTATACTACAGAGTTTTTTCATTGTCTATAAAAAAATGTACATGTTTTATACAAATTGGGATTATGCTAGTTCTTTTTTTCCAAGTAATTAGAGGGAACCCAGCCCTTTTGGGGTCGCCCGCTGTCAAGCACCTGGCAGTACCACCACCCGTTGGGGTTTCGTTCAAGAACTTCCAAGTTTGTCCCCTCTGGGAATCCCATGGTCTCTTCATCTCCGTGGTAATCAGCTATGGAAATGTAAACTTCTTTGAGGTTGTTTTGGATGAGCTGTGACTTCTCAATGGGTTTGGGTTTGACTGTGGAGACTGGGATCCCATTCCTCTGAGAGACCCGGCCCAAGGCCTCTGTGCTGCCCATGCCCACCATGTCCGGCTGCCTCACCCTGACATCCCCGACCTGTGACCTCATGGCACTGAATGAGGAGTTGCGCCGTACCCCCACGCCAGATCTCAGCTGGTCAGTGGAGTTCAGGGACTCATTTCTTCGCAGGGACCCTGAGAGGAGGTTAGTGTCCTTCAGGGGCGCGGACACGAAGACAGACTGAGGTCTCACTGCAAGCTGGCGCACCCCATTCCTCATTTTCACTGAGCCATTCACCATTCCTGTTGGTTTAGAGAAACCACCTGGAGGCTTTGATGGGATGGGCGGTGTGGCCTTCTTCATGTTCTGATTGATGTTGTTCAAGGCTTGGACCCTCTGCTCATTCTTCTCCAGGCTGTTGGATTTGCTGCCACTGCCCTGCCTGATGGGCGTGCCCTCTGACTCTGTCCCAGCCACTTCTGCCTGCTTCACAGGCTCCAAGTAGTACGTAGGAGCCCAGCCTTCAGAGTCTCCACGCCTGATGTACCACCACCCACTCTCCTGTTTTTCCACCACCTCTACTTCTACTCCAGCGGCAAAACTGATCTCGGAGTCCTGCACTTTATCATAGCTGTCTGTGGTCCTGTAGATGGTGGTTTCAAAGTCTGAGTCTCCCCGGCTGCCCTTGGAATAGATACTGGAGAGGTCTGAGGTGCTACGAGAGGACACAGAATCTTCAGAGGAGATTACCGAGGCAGTTTCTGAATCCTCCCCCTTGGATGCCTTAAGTCCATGTTTCAGTTGTCCGGTTGGTCTAAGGTGGCGTCTTATGGTGCTTATGTCCATTTTTTCAGGACTTTGAGACTCTGATTTAGCCAGCAGAGGTTTGGGTCTAACAAGGGGCTTGGGTTTGGTAGATGGGCTTTGGCCAATTCTCTGTTCTATATCTTTCCTGAGGCCTAGCGGTTTAGTAAACCCTCTGGTAGCGGCATCTGAAGAGGACCTGGGCTTGGTCTCCTCAGTTTTGGTCATTGACTGGCTTCTGGCCAGTTCTGGTTGGACCTTTCTTACAACCCTGGAACTACCCAGAGAAGACCTGGAGGTGGACACTTTGCGAGCCATTGACAGGGAGCTGCTTTTGGGAGAGTCTGAATCGCCACTGGACTCTTTACTGGATGCCGTGTCTTCACAGTAAGGTCTGAAACCATCATTCTCATAGATGGTCTCCTCTTCCTGAGCAACATCCTCATAAGATTCCCCAACCTTGAATGAGGCTCTTTGGAGGGAGGAGACAGGTGAGGGCTTGAAAGACTGCTGGGAGTTCTTCTGAAATGGCATGTCATCATTTTTGACATCTACAGAGGATTCCCCTTTTAAAGAGTTCCGCTCTGGCTCCAAGTCAAAGCCGATAGCAGGGACGTCATACTCAGGCTCCTCGTATATGAGCTTTTGAGTGGAGTCTGGTCCCTCGACCTGAGGGGTGACCTTTGTAGGGGTGACCTTTGTAGGGGCAGGCTCTTCAGGTTCTTGCTTTTTGGTTGGCGGAGCTGGGGGAGGGATCTTTGGTCTGGTCAGGGTACTGGTCCTTCTGTTCAGATTGGGTTTCTTCCTTTTGTCAATGTAAGAGCAGGGAGCCCAACCTTCCTTCTCCCCAATCTGGACGTACCACCATCCACCCGAGTTCTTTTCTATAACCTGGAAATAGAGAACAGGACGGGGCAAGTGAAAATGTAATTTTATAGACACGTCAACCCAAATCCATTTACAGAGGCCGGGAGTAGATTTATGCCTCTGTTTCATGAGGAATTGCACAATGAAGGTAATGCATGTTGCTCAGGGTTATACGGAGTACATAAGCAGCAGGGCCATGTCGTAAACTTGGAACCTTCTGACTAAAATGACCTTTTACCATCCTTCAGTATCACTGAGAATTTTCAGTGAGAAAAAATTACAACTGGTCATCATTAAATGTGCTTAATTCATATTTTGCTCTAGATAAGCATTGTAGCAGATTTTCTTTTGACACCTAGTGGTAAGTTATATTATCCCCCAATAACTCCAAAACACAATTTAAAATAATCTCTAAACCCATCTGTTTCAGTCAACGTATAAGTCTGTTTTCTATTGAATTCCACATGATCATACCTCCGTAAAGTGTGATTCAATAAAAGTATCCATTCATACCCACAAGCAGCACACAACAGGTCTAAGTAAGAGATTTATTTTCCAATAAGCCAATTCCAATTGGACAGTAGTTAATAACTTATTCATTAGCCAACAATGATAAGTAACAGTGTTAAGAACTCCTGTGAAAAGCATGTGGGCTTTAACTCTTTAAGCACTTAAGAGTGTGATACAATTGACTCACAAACACTGTGTCATGGTTGTTGTTGTAATATACATATACATTTTTTTACATCATATAATGAGCTTTGGCCTCACTACATGGTTTCTACCACATGCCTCAAGCAAGTGAACTCACAAAAATGGCAACTTGCCATGAAAAAGAGTGGCTGGCTAGCTTCAGAGTTAGACTAATGCCATTTATGTGGCCCAATCTCTTGATGAGTAACTGGATGAAGGCTTACTGCTTATGTGAATCTGTGTTATTTTGAGTCACATCACGGAGCATGTAAATACAATTTTGTGAGAACTGTCAATGCTGCTATTCAATAGATGTTTAAGCAGCTGCCACATGCACAATCAAGACACTCACGTCAGCCTTCTGTCCTCCACGGAAACTGATCCCATCGGAAATACACGACTGGAACTCGGCTATGGTGTAGTATTCCACTTCAACAGTAGGGGGCTCTGGTGGCTTTGGCAATTGAAATCCCTGAATGGAAAATGAAACCAAAAACAAACCAAAAACAAAAACAATCACAGCACAGCACATTAACAGCTAGGAATGTATAGCTCCCTTTTGTTACAGAAAAAACATATGAATTCTGCTTTTGTTTTTAATTAAGTCTTGTGTAAAATTAGTGTACTTTAAGAAGTCATGTAAAAGTAAAAATAAAACTAATATTATAGTGTTTTATGATGCCTGCTTTGCATAATTATTTAGCAACACAAGCCTACAATTAAATATGTTTCCTTTCTTCAACAGCTACAATCCCTTTTATCTGAGAATCCAAATGAACTGCAAAGTGGATGCACTTTAATGTTACGAATTAGCACCAGATGTTTAAACGATCCCACCAAGACAACGTGTGCAAGAAAGTACTTAATTTTATTTTTTCAGCCACGATTTTTAAGAATTAGATGGCGCAACATAAAATAGCTCTAGACAGGCTTAATTTCATGTTTATTAAAAAAGAGAGAGAGAGAGAGAGAAGCAATACTAACCAGACTCGCCTCCCTGCGGGGTGGGGGTTTTTGTCTCAGGTTTGGAGAACCTGGCAAGAGAAGGAAAAAGCCACTATCAAAATCTGCATGTCCGAGTTATCAGACACAGACCTTGGTGGTTCTCACTAGACGCCTTCCATGTGATACCATTTACAGTCACCAGAGGTCAGTGCATCTGAAAGAATGGCAGTGATGTAATACCATAATACTTTGCAGCTTTAACTCTGCCATTATGACAGTGTGTGAAAGTACAATTGATTTTGAATTAGGAGACTGTATATAACAGGTAATGAAGGGAAGCACATTGGTACTTTGTCCCTAGAGTTTCCTGGTAGTACCTTGGAAGGACTTATTATTTCTTGAACCCAAAAAAAAAGTTTTTTACTCAATCAATCTATTCAATTGTACAGTACTATAAAGAGCTCATTATGCTGGCTATAACTACAAGCAAGCTGTACTTTTATCCATAATGGAAGCAGTCCCAACTCTTGAGAACTCAACCTCTAAACAATGAGGCTTATGATGTCAGTTTAATATGGGGGAGATTAGCTTGGGTCTTAAAAGTCATCATTAATTACGCTTTTCTTTCCAAACAGGCCTTCGGCACACATTCAGTAGTGCTCACATCGCAGTCAAGTTTTAAATGGCTTGACGCATTGATTTGGTTTAGAGATGAGAATTTCCAGTGTTGACACCATAACTGTATAAGTGGATCTCAGTAGAGGTACACAATATTGACTGTGCCATCACACACAATGCTAGTCCACATTGAGCTGTGAAAGCACCTCCAGCCAGCTTGGGCAGATAACTTATTTTCTCAAAAGCTGATGAAAATCTTTATAGCAAATTAGGCTTAATATTACTCATTGTGGAAACTGATCGACTTCAGCATATGCTAATTAAAAAAATTGGGATTTGGACAGGGATATTACTTTTAAGATACCACAAAGTAAATTACTGGCATTACAATTGTTTTATTACATTTAAGTATTTAACATGGGGGAAAAAAAATGGTGTCCACCACTTGAAAACCACTTGATCTTGAAAACTTCACTGACCAGCAGATGATGTTTATTTGGACAATTCAGCAAATAACCAGTCATGAAAATAAGAGCTTTGATGACGACTGAAGTGGAAGTCACAGAAGGAGAAAACCCTCACTCCGTTTGAAAGAGAACACCCACACATCACAAACAATGGGCGACTGGATGAAGATGTTCCCAGTCAGTGCTTGACCGTGCTCACCGATCTCCGCCCTCTGAGGAGCAATCCTGGCCACCACTGGGGAGCCCTGCTCTGCTTTTCCCTTGGTGTCCTGCAGGGCGGCACCACTGCCTGTCTCCTCACAGGGGATGGGGAGACTGATCTCCTTCTTGGTGATGTGGGGCTCGTCGGACTCGTTGTCCGTCTGCACGTCCTTCTCGCTCACTGCCTTCTTGTTGAGGAGGTTGCTAATCTCCATGATGTTCCCAATGATCTCCACAGGACCTGTCAGCGTCTTCTTTCGAGGGGAGAAGTCGTCTTTGGCTTTCTTTAGGTATGACGCAGGGGCCCAGCCTTCCTTACCCAGGTACCTAGGAGAGGACAGCAAAAGGCCAGCACTCAGCAAAAGGCAAATACTAATAATTCTAAATCAGTGTCATTGGATTAAATACTACTCATCAAACAGAACCTGAATGTAAACACTGGTGTAAAACAGAAACAGAGAGTATTTCCATTAAACAAATGTATACATTCAGATGGGGTTTATTCTGATCAGTAGTATTTAACTCAATGATAGCAACATCTGGTCATGAAGAGCTACAGTGTATTCAGGTTTCAATTTATAGAGAGATGCAGAATAATTATGAGTAAATGTTTATGGTAAAGCGGTTTTATTAGCGTTTTTGGAAACCAAACTAGGCAGCAATACTGGGGCCACAAAACAATGCTTGCCATCAACTCTGCACTGTAATGCATTTGGAAATATTACTGTAAACACAGCTTATAGCTTCAAGTAGTATTCAAAACAAGTATTTCAATGTTTAAATGCATCCGATCGTTTTATTGTAAGTTTTGTTATTAATCAAAACATACTTTGGTGGTGGGATTCGTGCGTACTATGAAATGTCTGATTTTGAACTGCGTAAAAAGACCACCACAGATGTGTTGGAATGTATTCAAATTAATTTCTTGAAGTGTTGGTCAGGAACACATGAAGTGATGTAAGATTAAGGGAAACAAATAAGACCCATGAAACTGGGGGAAAAAAAACCTCTCCATTTACTTATCAACATCTGATTACAATCAACATCTGCTTTTCAGTTCCGAAACTCAGGAGATATTCCAGGGAAGAGAAAGGCCGGAAATGAGGATTCATCACAAAGCAGGAATGTTGTGAGATGGCCTGCAGAAGGCAATGTATGGCAGTATGATTGTGGATAAGGAACTATGCTTTCTAGCAGGATATCAGCTGAATTCTGCCAGAAACAAAAACCTCATCCTGTCTTATTACGGTTCTAATTAACCTGTGGGCCTAAATGAGTGCTTCAATCATTTTTATAGATACTGTGCATAAAGACAAAAGACAAAGGCTGTCAAATCAAGGCTGTTCCCCTTCAAGAGAATGAATGTAAACTGCATTGTAGTAGAACATCATTTGATAACAAAACACAATAACAGATTAAAATACTATGACATTATATAATCGTTGCATGACCTCAGATTATCAACTATGCATTTAACCAATGATATCCTTGTAAATTCATGTTTCTGGGTGATACTCAAGTTAACGTCTCCACAAAACGTATGATGACTTTGGTGTTAACCTATTATTATATACTCAAGCAAAAGTCTCTCGCTCTTTCAATAGAGCACATATATATGAGCACCGATCTGAAGGACACCTCACCTGATATACCACCAACCTTCCAGGTTCTTTTGGATGACCTCCACGGTGACCCCTTTCTCGAACCCAATCTCGTCCTTGCCCTGGCTGTTGTATGGCTGTACTGTGATGTATTTCTCTTCTGGTGTCAGACACAGAGAGGAGGGGAAAAATTAACAAACTAAAACCATTACCTCTCACCTTCCTACTTGTCAAACACTCATGCTAGCGTTCCACAGATATGTATAACTACCCTATTGACATATTTGAATAAAAAGCAGTAGTCAAATCGAATGTTGGCTTGTGAGTAAGATGATAAGCAGAAAGAGTAGGCGAGTTCCAGCTGAGAGCTATATAACACAAAGAAGAAATTGTCTTTCCAATCAGGTCAGAAAAAGGTTAATGTCCAAGGCAGGATATGAAGGTCAGGTTTCCCTCACTGTGCTACATTACCAAGTCCCATTGTCTTTTGTGTGATCTTTTTTGCACACCAATTCTTTAAGCATTTTCATGTTACAAGCCCTCTGTTGCTCTGATGGTCGTGTCATGCCCTTGGCAAAACTACAGACAACATAGTTAGGGTAACAGTTTAAGAACTTGGGCAGTGCTGGCAAGTGGATTTTTCTCTTTGAAATGAAGCAGTTGGCTGCAGCCATAATGGTAAGATTTCCTGAAGAAGAAACGCATGAAGCAGATCTTTATCTTCCCTGCAACCAGGCTTCTTTTAGCAATACCACTGAGGAGATGATAAGAGAGCTCACCAAGGGATGGGAGAGAACACTAGCAACTGGAAAAGGAAGTTGAAACCACAGCAACAACAGACAAGCCTGCTTGGTAGAGTTCTGAGTCTAACATATAAGGAACCACCAGAGACCATCGCGGTTGCACCCACTTCTATTCCATGATGGGGACATTATTTATGTGTCTCCTTAGCCTGTAGGCCATAAAGGAAGCTAAATTAAAAATAAAACAACAGAGGAAATATTCAACAGAGAACACTTTCGACAACATTTCATCGTGTTCAGTGTTTTCTGATGTTTAAAGGCCAAGGATGGCACAATGCTCCATTAAGTTTATAGCATTTCAAGCTACCCTCCTCTGTAATTAAAAGGGGGGCAGAATTTTTTTGGTAACCTCTTCAATGTATTATCCCTGGATGAAAGACTTCAACCAAAATATCAGGGGTGGACAAGAGTGCGTAACATCATCAATCATTCAAAGCCAGTGTTCTATGAGGGCTTGTCAGATTATGTTGGAGGAGTGAAGGGGGGGCAGGAAGCATTGCAGCTTCTACTCTGAACTGTCGTATTTCTGAATAGCGAAGGAGTGACTTGATTTATAACTTCCCCAAAGGATGGGCAGAGCCAGGGTTCTTCCTCCAGCAAATTTGGGAGACAGAAATCATTTATTTGGGAATGAGAGAAATGGGTAAGGCCTACTTGACAAGCTGGAGGGAAAACAGTTGGCTTTGCCTTGTGCGTTAGCTTGAGGTCAGCCCTGCCAAAGAGGCAAAGTGGATGAAGAAGCTGGGCAGTAGAAGGATTTCATTAGCATGTACATGAACATATGCAGAAAGCTGTTGAAAGAGTGATATAAGCTCTGAGACCTCACTGCTCCAAAAATCAGAAGCCTCTCAGAAGCCATTAGTCTGTACAATTTATCAAACCTGAACCTCATCATCACCTCGTGGCTTAAGCAATACAGCTGCAAATAAGATACTTATTGCTCCCAGACAAAGCTGTTGCTCCCAGACAAAATGATGGACTTAGAAACTGGGCAGCTTAGGTTTCAAATAAAGTATTGCTCTTAAAATCTATTACTCTAATTTGGTGGACAAGTTGTATTAAGAGGAAGGAGTTACCAAAGAGATGAGCTCAGAGAGGGGGGTGGAATAACAGCATTTTTGGCTGAACAAATTAATACAAGAAACAAATCCAACAACAACAACAACAAAAAAGTGAAATCAGAAATCAGTAGAAATTAATCACAGCATTTTTTTTTCCCTTTTTAATTCAATATAATGAAACAATTCACCTTAGGTACAGTTAACGTATGTATGTATGATTGGATCACTACAGTGTACACATTTTTGGAAGTTCAGTTGCTTGGTGGAAAACTATTTGAACGGATAATTTTAAACTATATGCTATGGATCAGAGATCTTGGCATTCATGGGCAATAGACTAAGATACATCCCACAGTCTGTCTGTCTTTGTCACTTCATTTACTACTAACAGACATTTGTGGGCACAACATTTTCCCCTTGACTTGCTTTTACAAGAACAGCCTGCCAGGAAGAGATTCATAAAGCATTTTTCTTACATATGGAAGGAGCAGCTAAAGGCAGAATAAGAGACAGTGTGCATGCATGTCAATGGGAAACATCTACTTTAGGGTATTTAAGATCTTACCCAAGAATTCATACATATGTTTTTTCCCTCCTCTGTGACCATAGCTACAGACTAAAATCTCGAATGGGAGTTTATGTGAGGACATTTAGCTTCTAATGTGCAGTAGTGTTCACTTTTCTGGTCTTGGCTATCGTTCAGCTAATCTCTATTACTGTGACTAATGTTTCTTTTTATTCAAAGCCTCAAATGTAGATATCAAGGAAAAGCAGATAGAACAGAGCACTAAATACGTCTTGATAACAACCCCACCTAATAGCTTGAATATTGTCAAAAGGTCCGTATTGTTCTAAACAATAAACAAAACTAAACAAACTAAACAAAAAAAAGTGTAGGAGTAGTGATATACACTCTAACGTAAAAGTTCTCTATTGACAAAGCAGTTCTGTTCTCACTTAATATAGTCAAATCACCCAAGGATTTTCATTAAGAAAGCTCAAAGCTCAAGTCCCTTCAAAAAGCAGTCCACAGTTTCCTTCACCACCGTCTGTGTTGTTGATGTTTTTTTTAATAGATTTTTGTATTCCCACCATATTTCCCATTACTGTATATACTAAAGTACAATTATTCATGCACTCTTAAAATGTATCCAGGCTGCCACACCAAATGAGTTTCAAATCCACTGGTTATTAACAACAGGGTCTACTGAAAGTATAATAAATATAATAAAATACAGTGGTGCATATTTATAAAAGGCCCCTCTAATTGGATTTTTGTAAATATAAAACTGCAAATAAATTAAAAACATTCCGGCATTTAATTGAAATGGTCTTCAATGCGGTTTTGTGCTTCGCCCCGGTTCTCCCTGGTTTTTCTCCATCCAGTTTGAAGTATATTGCGGTTCCGTTAAAGTGGTCATTTCTCTCTGTTTTCTAGTTTGGAGATATGATTCCTATAATAACACCACAGCACAAACACTTTCACTCCTTTCTTGGGTAAGATGTGTATTTGGGGTTGTAATCAATGACGTCCAGACATAAGGAGACTCCAGACCAAGAACTTATTGGCCAGAATTTTAGTTTCAAGCTTTACTTTCTACTTTCTTACAATTTAAAGTTGCAGATGTTCTGGACCAACCACTCATAAATGTTCTGGTTAAGTCATACTTTTGCAGTTTACGTTAGTTTGGGGTATGTACATGTATATGTGGTGACCACATCCTCCGATGCTGAACCCAGTTGAGATAAGTCTATTTGGACTTACTGCCTGGATGGGAGGCAACCACTAGGCCTCGAACCCCAGAGATTATTTTCTCCAAATTGGAGTTTTTGTTTTCCTCCAATTCAAGACTGAATTGAAGTGTTCAGACAAACTATCCCTGAAAATAGCTTTTGGAAAAACAAAAAACTAAAACTGGTATGGAAGTGCAAAGGGTATGATAACCGAATTGACAGCTGAAACGTATGCTGGAGAGCATTAAGATTTTGAGCCTGTGTAACAAACACATCTCTTTTTCAGACTTCCCTTGAAGCTGTTCTTGCTTTATCTAGCTTAGCCAGGTGTTAATTTAAACCTCCTGTACAAAGGAAAATATATTTATCCCTGCAACTCCACTGCACTACTTCAGTAACTGAAGCCCACAAACTGGGCACAGTGCTCTTTAAAAATGTCAATGCAGCAGAGTTTATATTACTTAATGAGACTTACTAAACTCCCCTTACTGTTCATGCATAGATTAATCAAGTTCAGCTGGTACCTTGGAATCCTTGTACATTTTGGACCTTCCTCCCCTGAAGTCAAGGGGAAATTCTGAATAAGTTTTGTGTTAAACGAAACATGCATAGCCTGGCACACAAAACACACTCATCTTCCTGACCACTAGGATTGAAAAAAAAGAAAGAAAAAATATATATAAATAAGTTTCCTGCAGTCAGCAGTATTCTCATGGTTGGATTATTTTCTATGGTGGAAAATGTCTCTTGAATCCAGAAGACATTCGTTTTCATACACTGTGGTCAGAGTTTGTTAGCAGAAACCCAGAGCTGGATCGGATCCGTCTTTCCTCACATCTTTGTCTCTCTTCCAGCAGCCTGCCTGTAAAAATCTGTTGCTTCACCACTTGGCTGCCTTGAGAAGAATGTGTGTAAATATAAACACGTTTTGGCGTATCTCAAATTGATGCATCAAATCGTGTGACATTCGCAGGGATTTACTGGGGTTGTCAGTGAAATCACGGCTGTTTTCAGCACCTCCCTACATTATCTTTCAAATGCAATTAAATATTTCTTAAAGTCTTCTGCTCAAAAGTTTGAATTTACTACAAACTTGCAACAGCTGTTTCTCTGTTATTCTCTCAAATATGTGGCCTATAAACCTTAGACAACCTTAGACAACTGAAATTAGTTTCAGTGCAGCAAAACTGCTGAGGTTCCAGATTTTTAATAAACGGTAAGAATGTCCCTTCTATGCATATGAGTGCATTCAAGAGTAATGATTAAAAGTTTTATTTCTCTCCAAGTTGCAGATCAGTAAAAATGGAGACTTTCCACCACACAGTTCCAACGCCACGTTATTAGCTTGTGAAGTCTGTGCTGGGTGCTTGTGAAAATGAACAAATACCTAGCTCTTTTATATTTTTGCCAGGGTATATTTCAACACCAGTCCAATTAGGCTTAAGAATCATATTTTACTGGGAACATTTTTCAGTTATTTTTCCCTTCCGATTTTGGCATCCAGAGAGTGTTATGGTTATGATGATTTAGTCGCAATACTCTCTAATTACCAATTAAGAATTTGGGGTACATCCAGTGCTTTTTAAATGTTAGCTTCTATTTGGAAGCGGCAAACATTTTCCTTTTTAATCCCTACCCTGCATACAGATTTACACACAAAATAGTATGCAACACATTAATGACATAAACAGATTCCAACTGGAGCCTGCTATGTTGATTCAAATGAGACTCTGCTAATTATCTTCCATGGCTGCCTCAGTGCTTTGAGAAAATGTATGTAAACGCTTAGTCTGTAGGGCTAGTCTCAGCTCTGTGACAGATTCATGAGGCAAGGATGTGCTCCAGACATCGCTGTTCAAATCAGTTAGTGAAACCTCTCTCCGCAGTGTTAGTGTCCTTTCACTCATTCTAATGAAACCCACAGCAAGCTTGACAGGCAGTAAGAAAAGTTCAGAGTGTCACAAGTCTTTGGTTATTGTCCAAACTAATCGGTAAGCAGCACCACATCATGACAGAATTGCTGGTTATGAAAGCTAGTGTTACCAAACAGAGCTAGGATTTTTCAAAATAGCTCTAACCTGACATTTAATCTCAATTACCGCTTACGCTTTCACCTTTTCTGGCAGCAAATGCAATGGTCCATCTGGATAAACAGTGGGAAGCAAACCAATTAATCTACTGTAATGCAACTCCTATAAAAGCCCCTGACTCCTCTTGCCTCTCTATAGAGACACAAGTGAAAGAGTTCCTGCTGACCGAATAAAGTGGACATTAACTCTGAGAAGCCATGCAAAGGTTTTTGCTTTTTTGATGGGTGTGAATTTTCTCAAAACAGCCACAAGCTGAAGAGACCCCAAAAGAAGTGAGGCCCGTGTCTCTCTTCACCTCGACTCTGTTGTCGGTTGACAATCCCCCCCAGCGTCCATCGCCGGTCCAGTCTCTTCAGGTGAGCCTTGCGTCTCTTAGTGACTAGTGAGCGTGAATGGAGATGGGGGAAGAATAAAACATGAGTCAAACAGGAAGGAAAGGGCAATGAGGGGGATGACAAATACCAGGGGGAGACAAAAACACATTATGGCAAACTTCAGAGTGTTAATAGTACAAGTAATTGTTACATGAAAGACAGGAGTAAAGGGGGGATGTTTAACAAGGGGCTGTGCAATGTGTTGACACGGAGTTCCAGGGTATTAAATGTAGGGTTAACTACCACCTCCAGGCATGCATCAGGTATTCAACCACCTGGTGTCTTCTAGGATATGAGGGAAGCGTCCATGGACTGGAGTTGTAGCAGCTCTTATTAAATTGTTTGATCATTCACTTTATTAGTTAATTAAGATGCTGGATATAGCAAAGCCTGGAAGTAGCAGGGATTAGATATTTGTGATTGTTAGGAATGGTGGGAGAGTTTCTTGAAAACTGATTACAATACTAGAAACCAGAGGGTTTTCAATGGCTTTGTGTACCAGGAGCAGTTTAAGAGTAAAATACAACTCCAGGCATCTCAAAACGACATGTATTTTGATGGGAGCAGAAGTTTGTGAGATGGTAGATGCAGATTAGAGGAATGAAATGGGGAATTAGCTGCCTCTCTATTCCATCATTATGGAAACATTTGCCATTAGTATCCATTAGATCTCTCTGAAATGTTCAACAGGGTAATTTGATTAAAGTTGAAAGCTCTGTTATTTTCTTGATGCTGTGTATTAAGATTAATTTGTTTCCTGAAAAATATAATGAATAAATAAATAAATAAATAAATAAATAAATAAATAAATAAAACGAGCAAATAAAAACAGTACAACAATCGAAGACCCAGGGTTATTCATTCTGTTAATCTCTAAAGCATCACAGTGAAAATAAGCTTTAGCCGTTAAATATCTGTTATATAAGGAGCTGAACAGTTTTTCAAAGGACATCTGATGACAGACTTTTAAAGTCACATGAGATACTGACTATTTCTGAAGGCTCTTTAAACTGACAGATCCCAGCACACTGTTGTAAGGCTGTGTCTGGTCTTTGCATTTTAGCAGACATGTATACAAGTTTTTCTCCTGTGGAACTCAAATCCTCATCCTTTTGATTGAAGATAATCTCCTAGTACTGATTACCCTCTGATATAGACAAATATGTCCACTTTTATTTGTATAGTCTTCACTTTGGGGAAAGTGAGTGAAGTTGTTGAGTGAAGTACTTGTACAATATTTTTTATTTAGTTGTTGATATCTTGCTTCTGATTTGGTATCTTAGTATTGTAGCGTTTTCTTTGACTTAGAACACAATTATTTCGTAAAAGTATTATGTACATGTGGTCATTTTGGTACGTTACATAGGTATTACTTTTTCGAACTCCCTCCAAAAACAGTATAAGAGATTATGCTCTTAAGACAATAAGAAACCCATGCCAATGCACCATACAACATGATTATATGTTATCAACAGGTTTATAGCACCAAAAATTATATTCTGTTTTATGAAAGGATTAGGAATATTTCTGAAAGGAATGGAAAAGAGAAGGAAAATGTATTTTGCTTCGCGTAACTTTGGAAAAGGAAATTAGATCCTATAATCGCCCCCGTTAAAAAATACACAGAATTAAATCCTGTTTTTATGCAGTAGATGTTGACAACAGAAAACAACCAGCAATGTTAACCCCAGTGAGAGACAGAAATGACAAAGCTTTACTGGTAAGAAATCATCACTGTACATTACAATTGCTCCCACATGTTCTGGTAATACATTTGCTTGGTGGAAAATTAAATGCCATTGGGTACATTCATATGGATGCTGAGGGAATTAAAATAAAATAAAATAAAAACTATAATGAAGGAGGATGGAATGAACCCATTTTAAATTTCTTTTTTTCCCTCCGCTTGTGCCTCTATAATTGATATATCAGATAGGTAACCCACAGAGGAAAATGTTTCTTAATGTCAAAGACAGACAGTCCTCTTGGGCATCTTAACTTACAGTGAAATATATTGCAGAGAACAAATTAATAACCAGAGGTTTCAAAGCAGTGGACTCTAGACATAAACACTAATGCACTGGGAGTCCTTGATACAAAACTGGTTGTACCACTAAGAAAGGACATGTGGGGGGAAACCACAAAGCATTAAAGACACATGAAAGATTTTTTTTTTTTTTTTCATTTCGCAGCAGAAGGCAGCTGAAGTTTCTTGTCCTGACGTAATAAAGACACCACGCTAGTCACTCCTATCAAACTGTCTGGTTCTGCACCAGACGCAAAAATAAATACATAGCAAACAAACAATAAATCACCTCAAAGCAAGCACTGCTACAACTGGCTTGTCAAAGTCCAGCTGAACAATCGCATGCAAGCTTCCCCCCCGTCTCTGGCAAGTGTACAGCCATATTAAACCTCATTGGCATAAAGAGGTAGACCTCCGTGACACAGTAATCCACTTTTAAATCCCCGTTTCTTAAATATGCTTTGTTTCCATCTGCCACAGACTGGGTAGAGGAATGTGTTATGTCCTCCCTTAGTCTGTGGCTTAGTCATTACTCTCTTCATTAAAGGACAGGTCTTCTGCTCTTAGCAACAAGAGCCATCAGGTCCATATAATTGATTGCTTAAGTTCATTATTTACAGGAGAGAATGCTGCATCTGTCCGTATTATTTAAATGAAAATCCAATAGAGACAGACAAAATAAAATCGTCCTTACATAAAATAAATAAAATAAGGTAAATAACATCCAGACTAACAATTGTTTTTTAGGTCTGTGTACCATTGTTTTATCTGTAACATTTGTTTTCCCGATGGAGGATTCTCATACCTAGTGTACACCATATTTCCAGCGACATGGTGTTGCCATGCCATGTTGCAAGCATAAAGGAACCATCGCCATGAATAAGAGATTCTGTCCCTAGTCTAAGAACTTTCCTCCAGTGGCCACTAAGGAGTTAATATCTTGGAAGAAGCAGTCTGTGTCTGAATGGAGCAGATCAGTCTGGCTCTTACATGAGATGATATTGTATCATCTTCTGGCTTCTGTCTGCATCACTGGGGAGCAGGACCCAAAGTGTCAAAGTCTGCCTAAAAAATATTTCTGCTGATTGATGATGAAATCCAGATCTGCTTGAATGTTTCAGCCCTGATGATTTCATAAGCCTGCCTCTATTGCTAAGGCAGGAGAACCTATCTAAAAACATAAGCAGTTTGAATTATGATGATGGTGCACTTTGATATCTTGATTGATCACTTTTCTTTTAGCAGATTTAACGTTTTGAACATTTGTGAAGGCTGCTTAGATCATCTTTTAAATAATGTGCATGAAGAAATATCTACACAAGGGTAATGGAGTTTAAAGTAAATCACAATTAAAGATTCCAGCAAATGTTCTACTGATCTGTGCCAAATTACCTTCTCCTGCCCTGGAAGTGCTGAGATCCAAGTCATCTCGTGTTCCATTCTGGGAATCCAAGTACGTTGCTGGTACCCAACCCTGTTCTTCCGCCGTGCTCACAAACCACCAACCTTCAAGAAAAGAAAATTCACTTTAGCCCATTACACCAAAACATGAACTGTAATAGTGTTTGCCAGACCTCATTGGTCTGCACTGTACAGCACCTGGGATGTGTTCAGCAATAACATACCTCGGAAATCAGCGGTAATAAATGTACAAAGGTTGTCAGCTTGGTGCAAATTAAATAAATAAATGAATAAATAAATACATATTTAAATCAGTCAGCACT
This sequence comes from Amia ocellicauda, assembly GCF_036373705.1. Lineage (NCBI taxonomy): Eukaryota > Metazoa > Chordata > Actinopteri > Amiiformes > Amiidae > Amia > Amia ocellicauda. The sequence goes on along the minus strand of NC_089869.1, from coordinate 5,266,871 downwards.
ACTCTCTTTATTTTCTTACTAGGATTTTTGAAACCTCAGAAATATTGACAAAGGCCCAAAAATCTGTTAGCTACTCCGAAATGTCTTAAATTGTGACCAGCTAGGGAAACCCCTCATAAATCTTGTTGCTCCTGAAAGATGTGGAAGGAAGTGATGGAGATGCATGACTCCAGCAGAGAGACTTCCCTGATATGCTTCATGTCAGTGAAACTGCTGAGTGAGAGAGCAATGCCTTATTTCTTGCTAACATTTATTGAAAAAAAAGAAAGAAAAGAAAAAAGTGAAAATCACTCATCCAAACTAAACATGTTTTTAGCCTCTTAGCGGTTGGCATTATTAAACTGTCAAAAGTGATATAGGACAAAAAATCCTCAAATAGCAGATTAATTTTCCTCCACCGTAGCATAATAAAGGTTGTTTTATTGACATAACTCTATTCATATAAACATCTTAGACCACAAACACGACATGAATATATTATTAATGACAAAAAGGCAATACATTTTTGGCATTTATTTTTAAATTATAACATTACATCCCGCACCACAACCAGTGACAGGCTAATATTAATTGTGTACAGCTCATCTAATGCCAATAACTACATATTTGGGAAACATTACGCATTTTAATTTCTAAGGAAAAGCTCAAGTTCTTTAAAAGTGGGCATAACCTGTCACTGTTTCTTCTGGGAATGAGTATGTACCATCCAGAAATATCCTGTTCTGAGACTCTTGCAATTTTTTCACCCCTATACGTCAAAGTCTGTTACCTATATCTGCTAAACTATACAGAGTGCTGCAAAAGTGTCAGCACAGACATTCCCTTGACCATGTGTTGTAGTTAATTTAATTAAAACTTGAAATAGCTGATGGTAAGGGCTTAAAGTAGAAAGATTGCAAACTATACATTATGTTTGCATTTTTTTTTGCGATTTTAGTTTACTATATTACATATACATATTTACTATACACCTCAAATTATTTCCAGATCGGATTAATACAAAGAGATAGGAAACAGAATATTGTTACATGCCAAAAAATCTGTTTCCCTTCTCTAACACAGAAGAAAAACAAAATACTTTGCAAGAATGCCATCCTGCAAGTGACTCTGAAACAGACAGCAGTCTGTTCATGTCATAAACAAAATATTTTAGTCAATCCTATGAGTAGGAGGACATTTCTTGAGGACCTGACACGCCCTCGTGAATGCATTCAGTGGGTGCAGTCATCTGTTAACGCAAAGCAATTTTAGTCCTTATCTGCAGAAAGCCTGCCATGACTGACTCTGGGAAGGGTGGTTGATTATTTGAATATTGGCTCAATGAGTTGTGGACAGGAGATTGATTGATTGATTGGAACAGTCCTGTCTTTTTCACTGTTTTGTTACAAACATGTCTCTAGAGCTAACAATTAAGAATTGTGCCACTATAAATTCACACAGCAACTAGGGACACTGAAGATAAATAAACTGATAACTAAAGCTTTCTCCCTGGAAAGATATATAATATATATATATATATATATATATATATATATATATATATATATATATATATATACTGCCCTCCACTTCATATCAGATCAGCCATGATCAAAATGGATTGAAAAGGCCAAGAGGGGTTTAAAGCGTGCTCTCTGGTGTAATTCATATTTCTCTTCAACGACTCTGTTCCCATTATTTGAAATTAATCCAAAGCATCTACTTGGCCCGTTCACGCCAGTGTAAACAATGAGCCAAACTCCATTAAGACTTGATTAATTTGCCACCAATGCCTTTGAAGGCCAAGAACATTGTTGACTTAGTAGTCAAGAGGGAGTAAATATTTTGAATTTTTGTTTTGGTTTTAAGATTTTATGATTTGCCAGACCTTAGGATGAAAATGACTAATTTTGGCTGCCAAATCACTGATCATTTAATGGCTAGAACTTCAATTGATGTAATGGCAAACAACTACAGCTCTGAACCAATAGATTGGTTTTAAGGCCATGACATTAGAGTGTAAACAAAGAGACCAACTAGGATTACATTCAAGCCTAATCAAGTGTGTTTTAATATGTGGCTGTAAAAACATAACATTTCTATGGGATGAGATTACTTTGGTGGAAGCTGAAGAACTGAATGCTCTTGTTCTGGGTTGTTCATATCATATTCTGGAACAACAAGTGATCTTAATAGGACAGACTTTGTAATATTGGAATTTTAAATAAAATAGATAAGGATAATAACATATTTCTTACAGGTTTATCTAGTTTCACTAGTCGACTACTAAACTTAAGTGTGAATCGTTTATACAGAAGAGTTGCAATTTAATTTGTGTTGTAACTAAAGATGGTACACCCATCTACAAATAAGAGGCTTGACATTAATTGATTGTATTCTAGGAAGTAATATACAGAAAAAAAACCTATTTTATATATAATCAGTGTTTCCAGAACATAGAGAATAATAAAAAAAAAAGTTTTGATCAGAAAGAACCACAGCTAGAACATAACATTTACCTGTAGGAAACAAAATGTTTCAAAAGCTAGCGCATTGCAATACAAATATGGGAACAAATTGTACAGCTAGATAACAGAACTTCTGACGAAACATCCTGAAACAACGTATAACAATAAAAGATTCAGACTGGCTTCACTGCAATGATTTCAGGTTAATGGTAATTTATACCCCAGTGTATGTTCCACTTGGCCAGCTGGCTTTCAGTAAGCAAGGCTTTGGCAAAAACAAATGAACTGATGCAATGTCTTTGAATGAAAATTGCTGAACAAACAAACAAACTAAAACTAAAACTGCTGTATCAAAGAACCACGGAATTTAACAGAGACTAAGCTCTGTTGGCATTTGGTGGGTTGTCAAAAAGATTAAAAAAATATATTGATAACGTAAAAAAACAGGAATCACAATCTTCAAAATGCAGACAATATGGCCTGGTACTCTTACATCTTCTCTTCTGGTTGGCTCCAGCAAACAGCACGTAAGGAATCTGGTTACCACAACAAAGATTCTTTATGGGTAACACCACACTCAAGACTGGTTCGAAAAAGTAAAGTCCCTAGCATGCCAGAGACAGAATCAGTCAATGGTGTTTGCATCCTTGGAAGCAGAGGGAATGGTGCTAATACTTTCCGAATAAAACCGAGCAGCCATTAAAAGCATCCAGTACCCCAATACCAAGGGAGTAATATTATAAATTATAGATATATAGGGATCTTTTTAAGCTGTCAGTTTTTCTTTGCCTGTAAGAGCAGTCATTCTTCAGAACAATCCTGGGCTACATGAGCTCTAGCGAGGGATTTCTCATTACCCTGGGTACGAATCCCCTAACACTAGTGCATGGGAGTCATCCCCTGTTTAAAGCCATCCTCTGTTTAAATGAGCCTGAATGACAAAACAGTGATGAAATGGTTTTCTTCCACACTGTAGTCCACCTATTTATTTAAAAATTTCACTTCACAAAATTGTCATGGAAAACCTTTTAGCTGAAAGAGAAAATCATACATAAATAGGTAGAAATCCATACTAAACTGAATTGGCTAGTGGACACATTCATACATAATTACTGGATTCCCCTTTCTTTGAAATAGCAGAATGGTATGCAAACTGGGATTATTTTAAGTAAAAAATGAATTTATGGCTGAAATATTAATGGATTGTTTGGGGAAGGAATGATAATGCAGTTTTAACATCTAAGAAAAAGTACTTTTTCTACCCCCCTGCCTCTCCCCCTTACTGTCTACCCTAATCCTGCAAGTAGCCAGCAGTGTCTGATTTGCACAGGCAAAAGGCCAGACCACTTCAAAAAGAAAGCATCGAGCAGGATCCCCCCCTCACCAAGCACCTTTTTCTTTTCTTCTTATTTGCTGATCCTCAATGAAAACACACTTTGCCTGCTACATAGTCTGGACTGAAATTATGTAACAATCACCAGCATACCTGCTTGGCAGTGATTGGGGGGTTTACTATTCTCATAACATATTCTCAAAATTGAAGCTCAACTACATGATTCCAGAAACAGGTCTTCTGACTATACTTTAATCAGGAACATCCTCAAGCGAAATTAAATTTGTGAAAAGCAACAACTGCTGTCAAAAGCCAGACTATTTCCTGCATTACACAGACCTCCAGAATCCCTTGCTTCTCACCAAGATGATTGAGTCTGTTGATTTCCAGTACCGGGTTCATTACCCCAGATGCATTTCCTCTGTAAAATCTGGAATTACTGAACCTTGTCATTTTGAATCGCAAATACCAGCAAATTGGACCCGTCACTCACGTTTTCATCGCCTTTGTCTTTAAAATACTCTCTCTGTCTTTCTCTAACAATGAAGCCACATTAAAACAACGTTTTCTGCTTTTTATTTGAACAGGAAACAAAACAATACATATACGATGCTCAGTAACTATATATATATTAAGTAAATAAACAATTACACATACAAGAGCCTGTGTAAGGATTAGACCCACTGCATAAGTAACAGGGCTTAACGTATGAGATAACGCCACTCGAAACAGTGTCAGGTGACTAGACTTTCGGCGTAGTGGATTGCTGCTGTGCAGGTGAGACTGTGAGGGGCAGACGTCAGCAGGTGGGCCTGGGAGGGTGACGTAAGTCAGAGTGGGGGCTTTGATAGCAAACGTTACACATACGCAATGAGAAGAGATAGACAGTATTGCACAGAGACCAGAAGCTTGGTTCTCACAGGAGCTCAGACCTCTACAGCTCATGGAAATTCACTGCTCTCCTTCCATAAGGTCACTCAGCCATTAAGTTAAACTAACAGACACAAAAAAAGAAATTGTACATAATTCATCCCTCCCAGAAATCAAGGCTGGCCTTACTGCAATTTCCAAGATCACACACACAACCAGACACATTCATAGCCATACCACCCTGAATATGGCAAATCTTGTGTGATCCAACTCAAACCTAGGTCTGCAGCTGAATAGGAGACTGTCTGCAAACGCCGGCATTGGAGCACCCTCACTATTCGCAGTCTAGTCTGTACACAGGGTTCAATTCAATCAAGAGTAAACCAACCTGAATTATTTACCATCATGGTGACTTATTTCCTGGAAATGCTGTGATTGCCTCTCGCCTGTTTTGGTCTAAAAACAGCATGATTAAAAGCGAGTTTTGTACACCTCTTGTTAACTTGTGACTAGTCTCTTTTCTGGAAATCTTCTTTAAACTAGGCATTTATAGAAAACGTGTTTTCTTAAATATTAAATAAAATAAAATAAAATCAGCATTATACAGATTTACTTCAGGTTGAAGGTTCTGTTTAACAGTTGAAGATACTGGGATAGTTAAAAAATAACTATATACTTTAGTTATGGATCTTGAATTTAAAACCTAAACTTATGCTTCTTTAAGCTTAAGATATTAGTTCACACAGACCTTTTCAAAGAACTAGACAGAAGAACACAACCGGAGATGCCTGAAAGGTTTGTTACAATACTTATAACTTGAAACCAATCTGCACAGCTGTCAAATACACTAAACTATGTATCAGTATGAGTAAGAACCCAGGTTTAGCTCATAGACATACAAATGGGAAATTAAGGACCTAGGCTAGCCGTCTATCAAGACTGGTGATGACAAAATGCTTCGCTGTTCATATTTGGCACTCTGTACCTCTCTGGCATTGACTCAAACACCCAACAAGCCATGTAATGTGTTCAATCGTCCTGCAGTGAGGTAGCAGCCTTGGCCATTTTGGAATCCTATAAATTAAGTATTTGAAAAAGGTGAATTTTTAATAAGAATAAAACCATGTATACAGCACTAACTGTCACTGTTTCTGAAAACCCAGCCATTGATTGATTTATTTATTTTAATCTGCACATTTGAAGGCTGCTTACTTTTATGGGAAGCTGGGGAGAAAAGCAGACATTAAGACATACAGCATGGGATTGCACAATTCTTGGCATTTTTCTCCAGACAGACAGACAACAAACCTATTATTTTCACAGGGATGTCTACCCTGTGAAAAACTTCAGATTCGTTCCCCCCCCCCCCTCAGTTTTCACTGAAAATATTAGTAAATTTGGGATAAACGAACTACAGGAAAATAGTGGACCACACACAATGCTTCTTAATACTCAATATAGCATACAACTGTTGCTTCAAACTAGAAAAGTTGATAAAGTCCTGTTTTAGAGAGTAGTCTGCATAAATGACAAAAAATTATATAGCCTAGGTTCCCCATCACTTTAAAATGTAAATGTTGGGTATAACATATCGGTGCTGTTTGCCATTAAAATAAGTGAACAAATTGAACTAGAATAAAACACATGAACAGGATTTCAAAACAATCTCTCTGAGTTTTGCTTCAGCTTGGTCCTGCTTTTCACATATAAAATGTACACACACACACACACACACACACAAACACACACATATATATAAGCTACCACAAAAATCTGTCTGGAATTTGGTTTGGAGTGGTTTGTTACATAGCCAAGCAAGAGAAAAAGATAATTTTTCCCTTGGCAAACTTTTTACTCCCTCTAAGTTAATATTAAATATTCCACCCACTTTATGAAACCAACTACAATTAAGACACAGTACTAAGACAGTGGAATACTTATACTGCTATTTTGACTAAAACTTCTATGTATATTCCTATAGCTGCTGAGATGAGCAAGATCTCTAAGGAAAACACATATGAAGGCAACTGGTGTATGTACCTAAACCATGGCTGACTTCATTGCATTTGCCAAAAAGACATTCAATTTATGTTGTTTTTGTTTTGTTTTATGGTATTCATCATATACATTAAGTCAAATTAAACACAAAAGTGAGAATAACAGGCCTACTGTGAATGCTTATCAGCTGAAAGCTTTCTGAAAGTGATCTCTAATTCTAGTCTGTGCATATTATATACCGGTGTGATTTACCCCCAATGAAGTCTAACTCGTGCGATGACCAACAGCTATGTACAGTGACTGGAGCTACACAACACTTGTACAAACAGCATACAGATTCGTTCAAGCTGTTTCTCATGTGGGCATGCCCTCATAATGTCATTCTCAGTAGGGGACCTTGTGGCAGCTGTAAAAATTCAAACCTAGTTCGAAAATGAATACACCAAATAACGCTAGTGCCCTAATTAAGTACTCATTGGCAGGCATCTGTACACACACCATAGTAAAAGTTTTTTTAAATTTCTAAAATAAATAAATATTGTTGTTTGTGACAGGATTCCCATTCATCTTTAAGCCTTGTTTCCATCTGGCCAGCTCCTAGGCTGAGGTAACTAAAGCTTAACAGGGGCCATAGAAAACACACACACACACACACACACACACACACACACACACACACACATAAACTCAATATATATATTGAAAAAATAGCACACTTATTTCTTGGCCTAGTGAAACCCCCTAGTCTGCAACTGGAAATGATTCATTTCACCACCTGAACCTGCACTAATTTATCATCTAACATGGGCATTAAAAGGTAAAAAGACTGATGTAGTTCGGTGTCTTTATAAAACACAATTCTTAAAAACCAGTCAATCAAGCTCCATTATGGTCAGTTTAAATATCAATGTTTATAACTTAGATATAACAGTTATAAACTCCAAAGGATTATTGCTTAACTACAAGTCAGTTTGTTTTCAATAAAACAAACTGTCTGAAATGCGTACATGCACATTTTAATGGACTGGTCCTTTTCCATTATAAATGGCCAGTATCTCTTTTTCAAAACTCTTCCAGATGTAGACCACTTTCCTCAGCAGTCAATATGCATAAGCAAAACAAAATAATTTGTAAAAAACTTTGTGTATTTATGTAGTTTGATTAAAAGCATTACCAAATATTTTTTTCTGCCAACATCATGAAAATACATAGACTCTAACAAAGTAACATGTGGTTGCTTCTGTTTAATCCATATTGTTCAGCAATGTCAAGAGGTAACCTTCATTACTGTTTTACTACCAGACACCGACCACTCCTGTTAGTATTTGTACATTTTCAATCTTTCAACAATTGTATTGTGAAGTAAGTAATGTTTTCAGTTCTTTGTTGGCATGGAAAGGATTGGGGTTACAGGGTGTAGGTATGCTTGCTCCTGGAAGTGCCTTTGCAGATGTGAAAGGCTTTGTGAAAATGGCTTGATACATTACCCAGGCAAACTGGAATGTGGCCTGGAGCTGGCCTGACACCAGGAAACTGACTTCACTGTCACACTGAAAACAATCACTTAGGCTTACTATGCCATTACTGACAGAGAGCAGATTCACAGAACTACAATACCCAAAATTCCTTTCCTCCGCACAAGACAAATAGAGAATTGTAGTCTTTTAAGTGTCATTCAAAAAGAAGGCCTCAGCAAAGTACACACACACACAGCAAATACAAAAACTGTTGTCTAGTTCCTACCATTTGTTTTACCTTCAATATTCTTCAGTGTTAAGACTATTAAATGCTTATTACGAGCAAGAGGCGTCTGTCTTGCAAAAGTTTAATATTATAGACCATGGGTTTTCAAACCGGTCCTGGAGTACCCCCTGCCCTGCCCAACCTAGGTATTAATTACTTAATTGAGTGGTATATTGCTTTGTTAGGTCAATAAAGGATTCAATTAAGAAATTAAGACCTCAGTTGGAACAAAAACCAGCAGGGCAGGGGGTACTCCAGGACCGGTTTGAAAACCCCTGTTATAGACAGTAGTATAAATAAACTGTTTGAATGCTACCTACCTGGCAATGCTTTTAAGGGAAGGATTGAAATCTATGTGCTTTATTCATTTAAGGAAAGTTTTTCCAACGCTTCTTCCAATCTGCAGACCAACGCCAACCACAAACTCAATAAATCAGAAGGATGTTTTTGTTTCCTTCTACAATTGTTCACACCCCCTGCCAACTAGTCATTAGGATGATACAGCCGAAAGACAGATGAGAAGAATATGAGGAAGGCTGTTGTTGCCGTGGTACAGCCATCTGAATCACATTTGCAGATATTTTTATATTTGTTTACAAGGCAGAGAAACCAGCATACAGGGCCATGCAGTTGATTTACGGTGCATACATCCAGCAAAGCAACTAGTGTGCTGTCTGAAAGAGCATTCATGAAAATTAAAAATATATATTTAAAAAAAATACAAAAAGGAAAACTGTCATTAGCTTTCCTTTAGAATAATCTGCATCTTATTATCTTATTATTACATCTGATTATATGAATATCACATTCTAGAAATACAAAATTATACACAGGACCAGACCAGTTTTTTTTTTTTTTTTAACCACAACACAGATGTCTTATTGAATGGTACTAGAATGCTGTGTTTCCGCTATCTAATTTTAGTATGCTGCTTTCTTGAAGAAAACTGCCGACTAAAATAGACATGCTAATGAGTCAAATCTGAAAATGTTACTGATTACGGAAAACCTTGAGTTCACTAAACATTTGGTTAGCTCTAGTGGCAGAAGTATGCCATGCTGGTGGAGATATTTGTGAGGGCAGAAAGTGAAGAAAGTGAACAGATGTTTGGCGGGCACATCAAAGCTATAGTTTCCGGCACACAACCCCCTTTCCAGGGCTGACACTGTCAAAAATCTGTGTTTTGTGTTTGTGGAGAGGGGAGGGTTGGGGGGTTGGGGGATAGAGTCTTGTGTTTTCAGGAAGGCCAATATACAATTTGTTTCAAATACCTACCATGTGTGAAAAGGAATGTGAAAAATAGTAGGGTTTCGGTAAAGTCCGTAATGGACACCAGCTTAGCTACTGCCACTGTACTGGGATGCAGATACCATCACACACTATGAGTTCCCATATTCATATAGAATACAAAAAATTGTAACAGGCAAAATTCATTCAGAAAAAAAACTAAAATTGTTTGGGAATCATTATGTAAATATATAAATTATCAATAGAATGATATGTATATTCTTGATTAAGCAATCTTTAGAGAAGTACTAACAAACTATGATGTCTCTCTTACACAATTCCTGTTTTTGTATTATTGACTACATTTTCACATTCACACAATGTAAATAAGGCTACTCCCTCTGCCTTCAGTCTCCTCTTGTACTTGTAATACTAAAAGGCCTCAATCAGCTCTCACCTCCATAGTCATTCAAAACAAATGCAGAAACAGGGCCCCTAGCCTATAAATGACCCCGTTAGTTTTCCCAATGTGGATTTAGATGCTGTCCAGATATACACATTTGCTAATTTTAAGAAAACAATGTACCCTAGATCAATTATTATTGAACTTCTGCCTATTGCAGCTGATAGTATTTCTGTCCTCATACAGATATCATTTGACATGCGATCCTATTCTATTTCATACCATCTTAGTGCTTCCCCCTAACATGGGTAGCATCCACCTCCTCTTCCTTTCACTGTCGCAGCCATTTGTTTTTCATTTGCATTTTTAAACCTATAATCTCTTTTTCTCTCACCTCTTCAGTGAACACTTTTCCATGTAAAGACTACAACTTCAATACCTTCCCACACATTCAAACATGGGCATTTTATTTCTTGTCCCAGGAACAAGGGTTTGCATACAAAAGGAGTCACTTGATACTTCACATGCTATTGCTATATGGTCACATTTCATTTTAAGCTTTTGCATTTATTAACACTGTATAAAGTAACAAAGAAAGAAAGGGAAGGTGGGGGTGCACATCCCTTGGTGGAGCTCAACTTACCCGCTTTTAGTTTTTATAAAATGTCGGGTAAAGTTACCTTCTTGTTTCTGTTACATGTGAAAGGTGATATCCCTGAATGTGATTTTCATACACTGCTGCTTGTAACCCATCTTTGGCAGGCAATCGGGCAAGTGCCCAGCACTATGTTCTTACAAAGAGCTCAGTTCCCCTTTAGGTGAAAGATAGATTATGGAGCTCTGATAAACATGGGCATTCCCATAGTTCCCTTTGCCCCAAGCTGATTGAATCAGGCTGTTGTTTTACATAGGGATAAGACTGGCCAAGGGTTGAAAGATCCAGGCTTCCTTTTTTAACAGGGGACATTCCTGGAGTTCATTTGGCCCATGCTAACAGTTTAAAGCCGATCCTGAAATGGGAGCAACGCCAAAGTAAATCAAGTCCAGTCAAGAAAGATTCAAACCAGATTTCTGAAGGCATGGCTTGGTTAGTCTGGGCAAAGCAAACTCAACTATGCCCTTGAGATGAGAGTAAAGCTCCTAAGCCTTGATCAATACAGACTAGATCTAAACTTCTGTAGGTTATATACAAATAGTTATTGGTTTTATACTGTTACAATACTCATTTATTATTATTCTTACTAAAACTGCTATTACACAGGTATCTCTCTCTCTCCTTCCTGCTCCTCAGGACTGCTGGAGTATCCATAATAGTGATCTTGGGATCCTACCAGTTCTGGCTCCAAAAGTAGAATCCTGTCATTAATATGGACTTTGGCCACTCAATGGTTAAAAGAGTTTACAGAAGAGGGGACGCACAGTACCAGTAGCAGTACCAAATTACACAGAATTTGGTTGCAGACCAGAAAAAAGCAGTAATAAGACCCACTTAGTACTATTCCATGATTTATGGAGCTGAACAAAGCATTTCAAAATCTGTAATGATTGTTTTGGTCCATGTTCAGGTATCCAGTGTTAAAAAAAACAATTTCCCATCAAGAACAGCACCAAGGGATATGCAGTGACTCCAGTAAGTATTTTTAGACGGGGTGTACAAGAAGCAAACTATAAATCTTTTGTGGTTCATCTACACTGAGGATGATGGGCATCTGCTTTCACATTTTTCTGATCAAAAACAAAGGAAAACCAAATATGAAGTGGACATGAGGCATGATTTGATTCAACTGCTAGTAGGAAACAAAGTGCTGTGGGACTGCGAGACTCTCTTGTTTGTAATGGAACCTGTATATAGGTAGTTTTCAATGCAAGAATCATATCTTACAAGATCTGCACAAATCTATGGGGGAGGGGAGGAGCGGCAAGTGAATACAGAGAGATTGAGCAAAAGTCAACAACTAAAAAAGCAGCAACCAGTAAGGTCAAAAAGTGCATCCAAAAAATGACTTGCACCTAGTTTTCGACCAAATGCTTTTGCCAGAAACAAATTTCCAAGCCAAAGAAACAAGGAGTTAAATCTCCGCCGGACCTGTGCCAAGGCCTGGGCTTACGCGTGGATCTGGCCTGCTCTCTGCTCACTTGAACACTTCTGGCACTTGCACTATTTGGCCCTAATACATTTATTTTACTAGATGGTAACTCATAAATCCCTATAAATCCATAAGAAATTCAGAAGAAAAACAAATATTCAGAGCCAAATCCATCCACATTTAACTAAATCAGCCCCCTGGCTTCTTGCTATTTGTTTCTGTGTTAAGAAACTATTTACATAGAAAATAACCAACCAAAGGACTGCATTCAGATTTTTTATAAATAAAATTGTATGTCAAATGTCCTTGAAAATGAAAAGACCTTGCCTGTCCTAGGTTTTATTTGCCCTACTTTAACCATTCCACTCTAATGACTGATGTAAATAATGTACGCCACTCTGACCAGTAACCACCTGTGATATAGCTCTCACCACCTGTGTTTACGTGGATGATATGTGGTAAACCTGAAAACCATGAGACGACTTGGAACAAACCGATTAGAAATAAACCAGTACACAGTACAGAGTTTTAAGGAGCATCTAGAAAGACAGCGACATAAAAACTGAAATGCCTAGCGTTATATTTCCGTGACAAAATAGAGCTCAGGTTTTTAAGATATGCAAATCTCAAGGCCAATAAAGGGACAAGTTCAAAAGGCTACAAAAATAGCAATATGGAGATGCTGGAAAATAAAGAAGGGAGTAAAATCTGACACATACACCTGGGATTGTTTGTATTAGTTTAAGTTATTTATTATTGTCACTATAAGTCACTAATGTTCCTACCTCCAGCTTAGCTCTGAGGTTTTTAACTGAGCATTTCTTCCCTCGAGCTCCACAATACCTCTGATGTTTTTTTCCAGGGCCAATGCTGGTTGCTTTTAGGGCCCACATACGTGTCTTATAATTTCACTTTTACATTTTATTTTACTGCAGGTTTTGCAATTCACCATTCTCCTGCCTGTGGAAAGTGCTGCAGTTGCTTTCTTGGCTATTTTTAATCACTGACTGAAGTTTCCCTGATTGAATGTAAATGCCAGTGCTGTAATTTTCCATTTGTACAAAACGAATGACATCACCATTATTTAATTCTAGCAAGTGCCAAAACCCCAACATGCTTTTCACTAAAGCCATCATTTGGAGCGGTGTAACACTTAAACCACATGTATTTTAAGTTGTATATTAAAGAGTCTACACCTATTCCTTTTCATCAAATCGTCACATTGCACATTATTGGAGAGCTTGTCTGAAATCTTGTCTTAGGCACTCAATTAAACAAATAAACAGCACTTACAGAAAGTCATTATTTCAAAATAAATGTGAGTAATGCATATTCTGCAGGGTAATGAATGCTGGGTCTAAACTGCTCGACTTTATACTCACCATATGAATTCCTTAAGATGTTTGTGGTCTTTTTGATGTACAACATCTTCAAACCCATTTCAAACCCCAAAAAGTCTTTCAACAATCTGTAAGGTATTGTCACCGAGCACTGCCTTTGCATTTTCAAAAGCTTCATTATTCACCAGCTGTGTATTAGGTTTGACATTGAGCGATGAAGTTCTCCTGACAAATGACTCACAAAGTACTTGGAGCAGGGAGTAATGACAAATGGCATCATTTATCTAAGTAACAACCACACCATCTATGAAACTGTCTCTCAGAATACTTCATACTAGATAAATGGAAAACTCAGACATGCTGAAGGAGGGTGGCTGGCTGATCTTGTCAGATTTTCTGAAAAATAAACTTGAATAAATGAAGTTATTTTCTGAACCTCGGAATGCTTCAATCAAATATATCCTCCAATATTCCAGAATACTAAAAATATTAAAAAGCACATAGCCACACATAACTGGCTTGTTGGCACAGACAACCACTATGGTGACATGTATGAAAGCTAACAAAGGGAAAGGAAAACAATGTCCAAGAAAATCTTAACCAAAAAATAAAAATGAAAACCGCAAAGATGTTTCTTGCTCAGACGCTGCTTTGGACAGTCATAATACAGTTCCATTTATTTCAACTCGTTACATCTTAACTTTCTGCTCTACTGTTGGTTAGCCTACAACAACTTGCACTGCATCAGACCATAAGTGACTGTGGTTTACTACTACTACTACTACTAGTTTAAAATGAAGATATTTCAGCATTCTTCACAATAATACATATATAAACAGATGCTCAGAAAGTGACAAAGTGAAATGAGAGCTGTGAAAACTTTTAACCTTCATCCCTAGACCAGCTTTTAAAAATCATGAACAAACTACAGTGCAGTGTAAAGCAAATGGCAGTAAGGTAAAGCAATATGAAGTGTGGTAAAAACAAGTCCCTATTAGCCACAATAAATGCACATCACATGCGTGCAAAAAAATCATATTCAATTTTTATTTCCTGCAATAAAATTAAACAGGATAAATGCCACATGGTAAGTGTTAAAGTATGGCTCCCTCTGCTCTGTTCTCACCATATCTCATAAGAAACACATATAGTGGAGATATTACTGAAGGTGTGCTGCTCTTTCTATTCTTCATGAACCCTAAATAAAAACTGTGAAATGAACACCATTATTACTATAGCCCAGCTAAACGTATTATAGCACCCATATGTTGAACAGCTGGCGTAACCTGTAAGGTTTTGGCAAAATTACTGTATTACGGCACCTTGTGAAATATTTGGTTGTACAGATGGAAAAGTTCTTAACGGTCTGTCTGGGATGGATTGACTGGTAGAATATATGTAATTCCCTTAAAGATCAAAATACTGGCACCAAAGGTACTTTGTAATAAAAAATACTTGAAAAACTAAAAACTGCATTGACTAATACAGCTTATTAATACAGAATATGCTTCACATCCAGCCAACCAATTTTAGTGCAATGTCTCACATATCCAGGTTCATAAACCAAATAACCATGGCACGAAAAAAAAAACATTTACTGGAGGCCTCAGACATTTCAATTAAACCCAGATCTTATGAAGCATGAATTAAAAATAATGTTTCAAATACAAAATACTTTATTAAAACTAACTTGACTCCATTTGGTTCTATTTGCCTTTGAATGGCCAACAACTGATTTAAACTAAGTACTTCAGTAAATAAAGTCCGCTTAGGAGTATTTGCTGTTTGGTTGTTTAGATAATGGCATTATTGTAGCTTTCCACCTTTTATTTAAGGTAACCTGAGTTAGCCTAATTTAAATGTATTTGCTCTGGCTTTACAGGGTTTCACTGTTCTTTAAAATACATTACTAAGTCGTTAATTTTAATGACTTACAACAGCTATATTTCCCTACACCAACGTTATTTATCTGAACACTAATTCTCAGTGTGGTTTTCCCCTAGGAATGACCCTTTTCCAAACACAATAAAAAGTATCATGCAAAGGACTCTGTGGCAGGACAGTGAGAGAACGTTTGGGTTCAATTTTAACTCTTCAAGTGACAGGGGAAAATGGGTCTGCTCATGCAAGCCAGCTCCATAGTAAATATACCACTAAAGACTGCTGAAACCATTGTTTGTGCTGTATTGGGATTGCTTAAATTAACTTAAATAAAGGGCACCATGTACTTCACGTCAATAGACCAGAAGACTATAAATCAGACAAGTAAGCTGTTATAGTGAGAGTGGTGCCCAGATAAATAAGGAATACATTAAGATAATTTTTGTCTGCTTTGTTCCAAGAAGAAAATGGTCAAATATGTATCAGCCTTTAAAAGATGTAGACAAATGTCTCAGAATAGCTTCCTGGTGTGAATATAGTCCAGCTGCTGTTCAAAGCAAAATAAATAAGTCAAATTCATTTGAGGTTACTAAGGACACTTCAAAGACCACTAGGTATGGAGTTTCACTTGCACACTGACATGAAACTGAAGTCTCCTGCTTTCCTAAATCTAGCCTTTCTCAGGGGAAGAGATAAAGGAATAATGAGGTGGAGTTATTACAGTGGATAATGTGAATTTGATTATAAAGGATTTGAGTCTGAATTTCAAACACTTTAATTATAGACATCCTTTTCCTGTTTTTTTTTTTTGTGGAGGGGGGGTTGTTGAAGAAGAGGCTATTACAAAGCTTTGGAAAAGAAAATAAACAGAGATGTTAAGCTATACAGTTAAGCAACCTAACTTGACTTCTGCTCCTATCATTTAACATGTCACACAGTACATGCTTAGGGAATATAGAAGCTGCAAAAGGCAAACCAAGTGTGTAGTAGCAAAGTGGCACTCTTTACAATAATGTATTCCATCACTCACCAGCACACTTACTCTCAAAAAAAAAAAAAAAAATCTGGCAGGAAATGCCAATGAACAGGAATATGTATTACTTAATAATAGATGCAACAATAAACTTTTGACCTTCTCTACATAGCATTCAAAAGATGATACTGGGGTTCAATACAGAAAGGAATGCTTTTCCATCTTAAAGTAGTATTTTCTTTTCATATAAAGCTTGTGATGACTGCTGCTTCACATGAAGTCTCTTCCATCTTACTGCAAACTGTTAAAATTCAGACAATGATCTTACTGTGTACAAAATGCAGTGAAAACATTCCAGAAATTAGTAAATAAGAAATAGGAAGATTAAGAAACTAAGCAAAGAGAAACTGAGAATTGGAATGATCCTTTAGCCCCCAAAAAAAGATTATTGGTGGACTAAGATCATCCATGAAACAGTGTAATTATTGAAAGGCTAACTTTCTCCTATTCAATCTTAAAAGTCATAACAAAATTGTAAAACATTCTACCAACATAAATGTTATAAGGTCCAACTCAAAAGCTTTATTATTATTATATTATTCTTTTTTAAATAAACACCATTGTGATAAAATAATCAAGTCACTAGATAATGTCTGAATAACACTTCAGTTTCCCAGACAGAGAGCAAAATGTTTCCACATGTGAGAGCAAACAGCAAACTTGAGTGCAGAGTAGGAGGACCATCAACAAAAAATGCTGACGGTCATGCTCTTCAACTATAAGAAATCAGGCCTTTTTTTCTAACAGTAAAATCATGCCAGATGAAGCGAGTGGATTCCAACTTGTAACAAGCCAAACACACACACACACACACACACACACACACACACAGTGCTGCCAAAAACCTTATGCACCATAAACTCAGGGTTTATTTAAAATATGGCAGTCCTACAGTGTTGTATATAAAAATACATATTTTTAATGGGATTCCACCCATAAGAAAGAGTTGTAAAGCTGCTACATCCCCCCCCAAAAAACAATTGCCTGTTTTAAATTAAAAGTAAATCTAGCATTGCAAATTCAGATCAACGTGGCCTAGCAGGCAAAACAACTTACTAAAAATGGGATTAAATAACGCAGTTTGAGACATTTGTTCACAGAGAAAAGTGTGAAACCTATACACATATCAATATACATATACACACACATAGTACATGTTTAAAGAAGGCTCTCTTGGGAATGGGTTCAAATCATAGCATTTCATGCTTTATCTTTAAGAATAGATACATCAATGTTGCTAACAACCAGAGAGCACAAGCTGCTCCTGCACAAGTGTCCCTCTTTCCATTAGAGCAATCTGGATAATTAATACACAAGCCTATGAGACATTCTTGCTGCAAGAGGCAACGTTTTGGCCTCTATCCTAAACCAACAGGGGGAAAAATAAATAAATAGCAAGGATCATTGGCCAAAGTGAGCCCCCAGATGGAGCTAACACACAGCTTCAGGACTGTAAAGGAAGAGGGGGGTGGAGGGCTGAACTGGAACGAGGGGGATAAAGAGAAGACAGAATACAGAATAACGACAACGTTAAAAAAGGTATTTGGGGGCACTCACCGCTCTCATTTTTCTCGATCACGTCCACCACTTCTCCGGCTTGCAAGCTGATCTCCGAGTTCTCCTGTTTCTCATAGCTGGCCACCACCACATACTGCTCCAGCACCATGGGATCCAAGTTGTCGGCTCCTGGGGAGGGGAAAAAGCAAGCCGTCAGCCAGCTTCCAGCCATGGCTCCCCGCGAGCGACCACCGGGCACCCGACACGCCATAGGCCAATTCGTCAGTGGACCCCAGCCAATCAGAACGCAACCTCGGCTCAATGCATATTCCCAAGCGTCTGGCCATATAGCTAAATCGTCCTCCGGCCCACACTGAAGCACAGAGGAACATTTGAAGAAGGAAAAGAAAGGAGAAAAAAAAAAAAAAAAAAAAAAAAAAAAAAAGCACTGAATTTGTTCGGGACTCCAGCTAAATGGGACCCATGGTGGCAGTGTGGCACCCTCCACAGTCCTGTGGGTGGCAGAGAGAGAGAGGGAGCTGCAGACGGCAAGGGATGTGACAGTGCAGTGGAAGAAAAGAAAAGTTTCCCCTGGAAAATAAACAGTCTGCTAAAAGGCTCCTTCTCCTTTCTGAGGCTGGAGCTAAAAGGCGAGTGGGGGGTGGTGTACGCCAATCATAAGAGTCTACACTACAGCCCTTAAATAGAAACACATGAGTGGGACGGAGTTCTAGGGGGAGAGAGGCTGGGCCTATGTTTATATGAAACACAAGAGGAAAGCATTTCACTCCGGTTAGTCAGTTGAAAACTGTTGTTTTTTTTCATTTTCATTTTCCCCTCTCCTTTTAGGTTAGCTGCTTATTAACCCTTTGGAATGCCAGAGAAACGTTTACCAAAATTAATTTTCAAAACATTGAAAAGCATAGGACTAGACAATGGCTTTTCAAAGTGTATACAAGTTTCTAACAAGGTTTTATGAACATGCCTTTGTTATAAAAAAAAGAATAGAACATTGTTGCCCCGTCTTAAGTTTCTACAATTAATTCAGTTTTTAATGTATTTTTACAAAGATGTAATGACTAAAAACAGAAACCTAAGCAAAAGCACAGCCTCTGCAAAACGAATCTCAGAACAAATTATGCAGCATTAATGAAAAGTAAACAAAATTACTACAAGGTTTTCATTTATGAAGCCTGCACAGAATCTAAGCTTGCAAATGTTATGATGTTGCAAACTCACTGTGTGGTCTGTATAAAAACTTACTCAAAACATAGAACTGAACTTCGGAGACTTGGAACTGTTATGTACACTAGTAAAGCAAGCACTGCACTGCACTGAAAGAAAGCCATTTTAAAAAGCTGGTGGAAAACTGTTGAGAACATTCAAATACAATTAAACGAATTAGCGCTTCTTGAAAACAATAAAATGCAACCTGTCAAATGATAGTTGTTTTATGGCAGTCATGTTTTCCAGGTTTTTCCAAGAGTGTCCTTTCTTGGAATAAGCCCAGGAAAATTGGGAAAACTAATCAGCAGGTCAGTTTTTTTTCACATTCATATTTTGAAGGCAGATGACAGTCTCATTTCAATTCCCTTTCCAAAAAAGAGGGAATAAAAATACCCATCGAACTACCTGTTGTGGAGATACGAACAACTCTTCACATACTGCAAAGCTACACATTGTTTTGCATGGAGACAAATTGGAGTCTGTTAGTGAACATAGCACTGTATCTGGCACCTAAAGGAAATGTATGTTGGCACATATCTGTCTTTCTATATGTTGTATATATGCTGGTCACATCTCTAAGACATACCAGTTGAGGAAGGCACACCAGTCTGACCACATGGACACAAAAAGGCCCATGGGAACCACTTGACGACCATGGCCCTAACATAAATTAATTCAGCCGCGTGTCATTCACCCGAGATATCCGACCCATATACAGGCCTGCTGATCAAATTGGTTTTAAAGAGGACTGGGTCACCATAGCCTACCTGTAACCTGCCTACTAGTAGCAACGGAAACCTGAATTGTTTGGAGATCTTTTTCATCTAGCTCTCTCCTCTTGAATCCTCCAGGGTCTGTGATTCCCCCATAGTAGAGAGCACACCCTTGTAGGGAAGTCTCCAGCCCTGTCACTGCAGACCCATGTCAACAACACGCATTCATTACCACCTCAAAATGCATATCCGCACCCCATGGGAACAAGGCTTTTTTCACAACATCAGCTTGCATTCACTGCGCAAAGACACACCAATCTGGCTGCAGTGAAACGAATGTCTAACCATACATTATGCATGTAAAAAGGAAGCTCTAAGAATTTTGCATTGTGTCCTTGTTTAGAGCCCTTAAGTATATAACTACAAAAATATGCCAATTGGTAGCCAAATACATTGATACATTTACTAAAACCGATATAAGAAGCATTTGAGTATTGACTTTTGTTTTCCAATAGGAAAAAGCAAAAGGCAAATGTTTTGGATGTATTTTGTCTGCCAAAAGTAGCTGTAAATGTCATTAGGTCAGTGTGAAAGAATGGGAATGATTTCAGCCATTATGTGCCAGACAATATTAAATCTCTCTGGGGAAGGAACCCAAGACATCTCAATCGAAACACACCATTGTTAAATGCCTTTTAATTAAACATGTGTAGCCCAATTGAGCTCTGCAGACTTCTCAAAGACATTTTCCTTCTTAGAAAATCAGGCCTGTTCTAAGACCAAACCAAAATGGCTTGTGGTGGACTCACTTTTCTAAACCCTACCGCAAGCCCAAAAAATATGCCAGTAATGTGAGAAACAGGGCAAGGACCCACATAAGAAACACACTTTCTAGGTTTTGTTTCAATTGAAATTCAAGTAGCAACTGGAATGACTTACTTTTACCTTTCAATTAGTGCTTCTTAAGAATTTACAGTTGTCATTGTATTTTTCCACACAGATTGGAAACTTTGAGCAGCTTCATTTAGTTTTAAATCTGGATCAGTCTTGGAATATTGGAGAGTTTTTGGTCTTTATTTTGTGTTCCCTGCCTTCAAGTTGCAGGTGTCTGCCTGCCAGCTCCACCAAAAAAAAAAATACTCCAAAATTGGATTGTGGTCAAATGAAAATCACAAGTACTAAAACAAATCAGCAAGATCAAAAACGAATCTTGAATTCTGATACTGTGCAAATATTCGAATTACCACTCTATGGTTAATAATTCTGATTTTAATAAGTTACCCTTTCAAAAGGCTTTATTTTTTTATACCACTAGCCTGGTGCCAATCAACTACTATAAGCAAGAGCAACTAAATATTACAGGCACAAGATAATTTAATTGAATAACTGCTGTTTCCAGACCAGATCCTCAAATAAAGCTGGAAAGGAAAAAAAAACTGCACAAAATTATTTTAGACACAACACTAAGTAGTCTGCTTGCTCTAAGTGTCAACTACAGCGGTGCCATCATGAAGTAGGTTCAAGAACTGAAGAATCTCCTTTTATACCAAATCTGAAAAAGTAAAACGGTAATGCCACCCATGCATTTTCTTGGCACAACAGCTAGACTCCTTCCTAATATGCTTTCTGGAGACAAAGGTGCTTTGGTCAAAAAGCCTAAAACAAAAAGCGAAAGCACAGAAGATGCTGACAAATAGCCTCTATTCCAGAATGATGGATATCTGAACAGACAGGTGATAAAGGAAAAAGTCTTCCTCAATAATAAGTATTAACGGGTCAGCAAACTGCTGCTCAGACCTATCAGCTGTTTCCTGTAGGAGGACTACAGTCTCTCTCTCTTGGGCAATGGCAAATTAAAAATCCATGCACTGTTGGGCAGTGCAGGGAAGTCTACTTACTTTGTCTTTGGCTAGAAAAAATAAACTATTTTATGGCGATTATAACTAATTGGAGAACCTTTTAAGACCCTGGCAGTCATACTGTCATTCCCTACATCGACTTTATGCAAAATAAAAAATAATTAAAATTGATGGTACTAGTTTGAAAGTGTTAAGCAGATGCATTTTCTAGATTAATGGAAATATTTTATATTATCCATATGTATGGAAATCAAATCATGGAGTCCCAGAAACATTATGGACCTTTCTATGTCCATAGATAGGCCGGGTGCCATTATAGGTTGGAAACAGTGGAAAAAATAAACTGTTTAAATTTGTATTTTCCTGACATTTGATTACTTCCTTCCGTCTATATTGCCAGATATGTTCTGTTTGCATAAGATACTTTTTTCCTGCAATTATATCAAATTATTGCAGAGATAAAATAGTTCAAATTGGTAGGAGGAAGTGTACAGGCTAAGAATTACAATTCCACAGGTTCTATTTCCTGTGCATTTCTCCCTTTTTCGTTAAATGATTAAATGATTCAGCAGCTGTGTACCCTGATTCACTTCAGTTTTAAAACCTCATCATACTGACATAAATCAGAGTGAAGGACAGCCAGTGAGCCTATATCCAGAGAGTGTCCACACAACTTGTAAAACCGTATGTATTTGAGGTGTTCTTTGTGTTGTTTCCGGCAGTCTGAAGGTCAAAGCCCAAATCCTGAACATTTGGGCATAGTTTTCAAGTTGTATTTTCAATTGCTCCATTTTCCTCAAAAGAGGGGGAGGGATGGATGTTCAAGCTACATTAGTTGTAGCGGAGATAGATAGGGGAACAATCAATAGAACGAATGCATTCAAATAGCTAAGTTTAAGACACACCGAGTGGTTTAATTCAAAAACCTGTGCACTGGCCCTTTAATTAAACCATTATACTGCAAAACGTTTAGCATTCAGCTGTATAATGAGTAAAATGAACCACAACTGTGACTAATCTACAGTACAAATCAAAATCCCCCTGTTGCTGATAGACAGGATTTATTTCCAGGTGGTTAAGAGTAACAGCACAATACAATAATTATACTAATTGGTAAACATGTTAAATGACTCTCCTATATTCATTGATAAAATCAAAATTCAGACCCCCGTACAAATTGTAAGTGCCTACTTTAATACTGTGATAATTAATTGTGAAGTCTAAGATTGTTAATTGCAAAATTAGTGCACCCAGTGCACTCCAATAATCAGTTAATGACCAGTAATTTTCAGACTGATTTGGTTAATGAAGCAAGGAATTTGTAACCAACAGTTAAAGATAAACACTGAGAGAGAGAGAAGAAAACAGAAAATCATCAACCAATTTTTACTATATTTACAGACTACAGCATTTTTTATAAATATTACTCAGTGACTGAGTGGAGCCAAAGCAAGAGAAATTATTGAGTTTTCCCAATTATTGCTTCCACAAGACTTGGCACGTTTCAAACGAAAAATTATTCTTTAAATGAACTGCTCTCAGTTTCTCTTTTCTTTTCGTTTTTTAGTAAGCAAAGGAGTATGGACATAGGTATGTGAACCGGCCAGAGAAAGAGAAAAGCAATCCAAATGGGCAGTGAAGCAGGTCTTTAAAAAAAATCTGAAAAAGAGACAGTGTTTATAGAGCCCATACTGCAAATACACCTGGAAAAGAACCAGGCTAATTATTTTGTGGACCAGAAAGGTTTGTCCTCATTTTAGGAACCTGGCTTAAAACTGCAAAAACAAAAAAAGGAGCGCTTTTGTTTCTGCCTCCCAGGGCTTCTGTTTTGTATTATACTCTGACATCGGTATGATGCAGCAGGAAGGACAGCGTGATTTCCAGTTCATTGTGGTCCCCAGTATCATCTGACAAGGCACGCGTTTGCAGCGTGTGAGGAGACGGGGCCGGCTCGGAGCCAAGCCTCAGCTGAGTAAAATAATCACAGCAATAGCATTGGCAATAGACTAATAGTAAGAAGGAAAACAAAGGAAAATATGTGAGGGATAGAGTTTTAGATCAACAAAAATATCTACACACGAGATCAGTTAAAGCACACAGTTTCAAATGACATTTAATTTTGTCCCCAGACCATTTTACTATATCTGCACAGGGTCTTTCAGGCTTGAGTGGCTTTGTTAATAAATGGTTTGTCACTGTTGTGTTAACCCCCACCATAGTATTTTCTGTGAGTGGTTTCAAATGGGCTTGTTTGGAGATGTATTTATTTATTTTTTAATCATTGTTGTTTTAACCCTTTTCGAGTTAAGACCACACACATTCTCCAAGAAACCATAATGGACTGCAACAAAAAGTCAAATGAATCTATAAATTCATGAAAACATAAAGGAAATATGTTTTAAAAAGCCATGGTGAAATTTCTGACAGGCTTTCATAACACCTACTCTTATGCCAGCAAACAATCCCAATTCTGTGTGGTTGTCAATATACAATTTGTTTTGTATACGTTTTGTATACTTCCATAAAGCTACACACCTCTCATCACAAAGACCTATGGAATGCATTAATAAATGTTTTATAATGATAACCTCTATTGCTCACAGCTTAGAAACTTTAAGGAGAAAGCATGAGAATAGTACCAATTAAGTGAATAAACACTCAGATCTATCCCCAACAGTTTGCCAGTTTAAAGCAGAGAATATGCAACAAGCAACAAAAAACTATTCAGATTTGACTGCCAAAAATATTTAGAATACTACAAAGGAACTTGGTAATATCTGGCATCTTATTAGATTCAACAATCTTATACCAGTCTGTTGGAGTGATTTTCAATGCTTTATGATTAATTATTGTGAAGGTAACTTGAAAATCCTAAAGGTAAAAACATAAGACAACAAAAGGAGGGAAACTGATTATTTCATTTTCTCTGAAGCAAAATTCAAGAAAAATCCAGTGGACCAAAAAAGCTTTGAATATTCTACTACAAGTCCCTTGCGGTATCCTGAAAATGCCCATCTCAGCCAGAGATGAAAGCAGGTATGATTATGCACCCACACTACAAAATGAAAACCAATGGATAACGCAATGGAGAAGCACATGCCACGTGAGTGCAAATGACGGAAAACAAAAGGATGAAGAACAATGCCATGCTGCTTGCACCACCACCACACGAGCACACAGCCACGGAGGTACCTGGTGCGTCTCTCTTCGGGCTCTCGGACAGACTGTACATCCATACTGCAAGTTGCGAGAGAGGCAGAGGGGAGAGAAAACCAACAATTATTAATTGAACCCATGCAAAAATGTGCCAGTTAAATGTTGTAGTCGGGCATCCTGAGTTCATCCTGAGGCGAGTTTACTTTCTTAGAGCTTTGCAATCTCCAGGAATGTTTGGCCGCTTCAGAGGATCATGTGTTTGGCCATCCTAAAGGTTATCCCAAGGCCCAAGCAGCAGGACAGCAATATTTCAGTCCCAGTCAGGAAATTAAACATCATGCATCAGGATGCAGCTAACACAGGCATCGAGGGACCACAGTAAGAAAAACACTCTTGTGCCGTGCATAAAAACAAGAAGGATAAGTGGGGCAGTCTACAACCACTGCGGGACCCATGACGTCAGAGACACAAGGCTTACATTTCCAGCGCTAACCAACCCTCTTCTTTCAGAAACGTTAAAGTTATCAGCAACAGGGCAATGTTCCAACACTGTTGACAGAGTTTGAGGAGCTTAACGGAAAATGGGAATGGAAAAAGTCCAAATAAATTAATACATAAACAAATAAATAATTAAAACACATAAAAATGTTGGCACAGTTCTCTTTCAGAATGTTTTAAGGCTAGGGCATTTTATTTTTTGCTGCGATTTAAGTAAACAAAAAAAACCTTTTGATTTCACCGTGAAATGTTTTATGATGTTTTCAAAACAATATCTAAAGCAATAAATGTGTCATACATTCCTTAAATTCCACAGGGATGTAAACAGCTTGTCCCGTTTCAGTGAAGACTATTGCAGTTAAACGTCTCCAATTAGGCGCAAAGGGATTTTTTTGTGCAGCTTTCAACATCTGATTGATATTAACCCACTCCCCTGTATCCAAATTATTGGCTAATTCCTTCCAGGTTTCCCTGATGACCTACACATCACATGCCGTGTAATAAACTGCAGTGTTTTCTTTTTTTCCTTGTTTTTATTGTGCGTGTTTTGATTTTTTTCTAATGTGGAGGTTCTTGTTACGCCACACTTAGGAATGCAGAGATGGCTAAGACCACAGCGCTGGTTTTCACAATCCCTGTTTGTTTGCTGGGTCTCACTTTCTGCATTTCGAACTGAAAGCACTATTGAGCCAGCTTCCTTTTCTCATTGGCTTATTAGTTTTTTTTTTCTTAAACTTCCTGTTTCCACCCCCATAGGCCTTGCCTGCAACACATTTCCAGCTAACTATTGAACTAGATAACAGTGAAGAGTTTTGTAAGAATGCACACTTGGACAGAAAACAAGAAAGCATGAGATTTACAGTTGGTTTCATAGCAGCTTTTCCACACTGAGACAAACTGCGGGTAACAGCCACAGGGTTGAAGAGTGATTATTAAGGCAGGACAGTGAGGTTTCTATCAGAAGTGAAAACAAACAGGGACGTGGGCTTGTGGTTTGATTCCAAGTAGCCACCAGGCATTTTTGAGCCTCCTGTGATGGACAGCTGAAAGAACTGGAGTTAGACTATGCAATAAGAGAAATTACAAACTTGCTACAAAGTTGTGGGTGTGTTAAAATGTGTTAAAGCAGGCGAGTTTTGTTTAAGTCAGTCACTCTGACTCACAAAAATAGACTTTTGCTTTTTAATCATTCTCTTTCATGAAAGGGTGGGGTATGGAAGCAAGATATAATATAAAGTACAATTGGCATAGAGGGCTGGAGTATTTCAAAGTTAAACATTGAAAACAGATTTGTTTATTAAAAACTCTTATCTCCCTTATTCCAAATAACATTTTATTATTATTATTGCAACAGGATAATACAGGACTTATTCATTCATCATTATTTCCCATTTTATTTCCAATTTTATTCCAATATCAGTGCATTCTGATAAATAACATAGTAGAGTAGTAGTTGCTCCACAGAAAGCATTACATAACTATTCACACAAGGTTGCTTTATAGAGCCTACTTACTCAGCAATGTGTGCGTACACTTGTCATGCCTTGAAGAAGAAATACTGAAGCTCCATTCAACTGAGTTGCACCACAATTGGTGTGGTAGGGTTCTGAACACTGTTTATTAGTAATTGGACTGATTTCTGTATTAAAAATGTGGGCAAGACAAATTTCTGCCGTGATTCCTGTCATTTAATCACACTTCTCAAAGTTTTGCCTGTAGGTTATGTTGTCACAAGTGTTCACCAATCGCAAACACTGAAGTACAACTTGTCATCCACTGTGTCCAGTACACATTTAAACACTGTTGTGTTCATTCAATGTAAATCACATTGCGAAATAAACTCAATTATTTAAGGTGCTGCTTCCCTTTTTCTGACTTTTCAAAATAACCTTTCACCCCAGGTTTAGCTTGTATGATGTCAGTGACACACACCCAGATGTGAAGTTCCAGGAAACAAATGGCACAGAAGGTCAATGAGATTTACTAACAATGAAAGGATTTTTTTTTTCTATTCAATGTTTTATTTCTTCCCCCTTCAACCCTTTATAAATAGCCAGATTGTTTCTTGAAATGATTTATCCAAGTCTGACATTTAAAACATTATATATTTAGAGATCCTGTCCCAAATGTCACTGCTGGAAATTCTTACTAAGTAATACCATTTTGTAACAATTTTAACAAAACACCTCTAAAGTAGCCATGAATTATGACCCATTTTATTTTATGGCAGGTGGGCCTAGACATTGTATAACTGCTCATTTGATGTTAAAACAAACAAGCAAAAACATCTATGCCTGCAAGATACTCATCTTTACAGCTAAGTATGCAAAACATCTTTATGTACCTAGGGAAAACATGCAGATGAGGGAGATAAACTGGAACAGTAAGCGTATAGTTCCCGATTTGATTGGTTCTCTGTCAAAGCACTGCAAAATGAGTCACAGTAATCACCACACTTATGCCGGATTGCAGTTCCCCCACTACTGTAGAAAAGAGAAATCCAACTGTTAAGCAGTACACTAATAACACCCCACTGGGCTGGTTAATTTAAGGCCTCGACAGGTTGCCAAAGTTTGCTCGTAACATTAATAGACTCTTTTACTTTCACACAAAAAAAAGGTGTAAATAGATTCCTTCCAGGTGATAAATCTGCCCTGACACCTTGTGAATTCTAACAATGGCCTCCGTAGGTATTGCTGTTGAAGCTGCCAATTTGGGAACATTCACAAATAGACTGGACAGGATCCTTGGATCACTTAGTTATTAATGGACACCAAATGAGCACGTTTGTAAACTTTCTTAGGTTCTTATGTTCGAAGAGCATTTAATGGCAAAACATAGGCCAAGACATGCCTTCAGAGAGGCTTCTTTCTGAGTGTGTACACCTCACCAGGACTCGACAGTAGGGAGATGGGACATTGCTGATAGTGCAGTGTTTCCCTACATTCCCTACATCCCATACATAGGGGCAACAAACCCTATATATGACCATAGTTAACAGTGATCTTAAGGTCTGGATCCATTCCAAAAATATTAACTAAAACCTATATTATCAATCTAAAAAATAAGGAAATATAAGTTCCTCCTTTTAAGAGTTGGAGAAAGTGGGTGAAAAGGGAGGAGAATATATCCTCTTGCATGAATAAAAGAACAGTACTGGGGGCTGTCTTATTCTTTTTCTGAATGTACAGAGAAGAATGTTATTTGTTTACACATGTCTTGAGCTTTTGGCAGACTACATATAGGACTAATAGCTTAACAGTTGGACAAGCCAATGAAAAGCAGAAAAAGCAACCATCAGATTCATTGGGGGCTGTCACTTGAAGGCTTCATTCACAAGGTGACTCTGATCTATATCTGACAGTTATGGCAGTTTTGACCGTTATGGCAAAGTGCTATAATTCTCTCCATTAGCAGCTAAAGAGGCTGCCAGGAGAAGGGTGAACCAAGGGCTACCACTGAACACACCTGTTTGTGTACACACTGCCTATCTAGAAAGCAAACACTACCAGGGATAGAAAAGCCAGAACAGTGTTTGCTTAGTCACTGCATTAATAAATTGCTTTAGTATAAGATTAAAACCAAAATGTCTCCTATTTTTGTTCCTGCCCAATCCCCCCTCCCCCAATCCCAGGTGTCTTAGGTAAAATTGTGTAGCATATTTATATTATCATACGAATAAAGGTGACCATGTACAGAGGAAATAAAAACAAATATCACATTTAAATTAATTGCAGTGCTTTATGTCTTTGCTCTAGAAATCTGCCCCTGAATGTATACATAAACAAGGAATTAACATGATTTCCACATCTTTGTCAGTGTCGTTGAAACAAGTAACAGCCTGAGCTCGCCCCCTCTCTCCCTTACCTCTCCTCAGAGCTCTCTCAGTAAGCGGTCTGATACCTTGTAAACACTGTGATCTAGACTCGTCATACATCAGACTGAAATGACTTCCACTTGCCACGTAAACATAGCTGCCTGACATTCTCAACCCCCACCAACCCGTCCGCACATCTGGTTCTCACATGTACACAGACCAATGCAGAGAGAGGCTTCTGCACACAACAGCTCTGCACAACCCGGCTTCACTGTATAAAAAATGTAATGCAGTCTGCAGTCCAAATGACAGGACAAGCACACTTTGACTTTCCAATATCGTTTTGGATGCTTTCAAGCAACTGATCTCTTTTTTAGGTTTATAAGGTTTCTCACTCCAAATGTTCTAGTTATTTTGTCAGATATCCAAGCTCTGAAATGATACAATATGGAAGTGCAACACTAGCTTATTCTCAACATCTGTACTGCAAACTGTATCCCTGTTCACCTAGGAGAGCTTGAACAAGTAATTTTGAACACAAGAATATATATGTATACCTGCATTTTCTTGCTAAATGAACTTCTAGTTACAGTTCATCAAGGTTTGTAAATGTAGTGGCTACTGTACATGCATGGATACACACACACACATTCACACAAAAAAGATTGAAAGAACAGCAGTCTACAAACAAAAACGATGATGTGATCCAAGCCTATCCTACTTCAGATTCAGCTCAGCATTAGCATGAAAGCAAGGACTCTCTCTGGCAGTGAGGGTGTAATGCTGTTTTAATATAAAAGCTGAATAAACTGCAGACACAGTGTAATTTTAGACGATTTTAATGGCAGGTAGAGAGCGCCTAGAAGAATGCCTGCACCACTTGGAAATTTGTGGCTCGGAGGAATTTCTTGTGTTCAAGCAGTTTCATTAAAGTTTTAGGAGAGACTCATACCGTATAATTATCGGTACACTAAGCTGCAGCTACAGCACAAATATGCCACAGAATGATATTGCTTTCCTGTCAGTGCAGTACAGTCCAGCCATCTCAGCGCAGATGAGCTTTAGTTCTTGCTTGAAGTAATTAGGTGGGAAAGGAAGAAATACGACATGTCTCTGCACCTATGGGTAAAGTTGCACAGGCCTGTTTCAAGGGGGAGGATCATATTCGCAGAACCATATGTGCCTAAACTGCACAGCAGAGGCAGTGTTAGTCAGCTGATAGCCAGGCGTTGGGAGCTAATCTGGAAAAGTGGCCTCAGCAACAGTCTCCAAGGAAGCGCCATCTTGGAAGACAGATGGACTTAAGTTACTTAA
The DNA here is from genome assembly GCF_036373705.1 of Amia ocellicauda. NCBI lineage: Eukaryota > Metazoa > Chordata > Actinopteri > Amiiformes > Amiidae > Amia > Amia ocellicauda. The sequence goes on along the minus strand of NC_089869.1, from coordinate 5,236,428 downwards.
TAAAAATAAGGGATCAATTCTGTCTGTCTGTTTCAAGTCCAAGCCAAGCCCATTCCAATTAGAATTAATGTCAGCCTGATGACATAGCACCACCTGTTTGTGTGCCAATTGCACAAGGAGAAGACAACTTTGGTGCATCTTTGCCCAGTCTTGATTGAAATGCACTCCCTATTCAATCTTTGAGGACTTCAGTATTGTAGTACTTGAGAGGCTGCCAAAAATAAGTGGTAGTGAATCTGCATACAGGCAGCATAATGAGGTCCCTGGGAAGACAATTTGTGCACCCACTCAAAGAGAAATCCAGCTTAAGATCTATCTGCTTTATCTGACCAGCTGTGTGCAGAAGAGGTAAAATTATTGTGCAACAACTGGATTGTCTATTCTGATAGCAGCCACAACTAAGAAAATTATGTCAAATAGGTTTACTTAAATTCCAGGAGTTCAAAACAATGGGGGGGAAACACTCCCGAGAAGCTCAGTGAGCCTTCACCTCATTGATGAACCAGAATCCACAGGTGCTAAGTATAAGCCCTTAAAGTATTTCATTGCAATATTGAAATAAAATTCCTTTCATCTTGTTCAGTAAACTTTTTTTAAACAACTAAACCACACCACACAACAGAATAGATGTATCCTATATAGCCACATCTTTTATATGGGATTATTAGGTCTAACCACGCAAACGTTTACCTAAAGACTGTTCTATTGTTCACCAGCATTGTTCTCTGCTTAGCTTCCTAACAACAGACAATAAGAGCATGGTTCCGTAGACAACATTAAGTCAATGAAGGGGTTAGGGATTTAGCATACTTTTAATTGATGCTTATTCCTTTCTGCACTTTGAAGTTTCCTGTATGCGAGATGTCAGAAGAATTTAAAAGACATCAGAATTAATTGCAATACCAGTAAGAGTCAAGTAATTGAATTAAAGCAATTAACATTTTATTTACAAACAGTAAAACTGACTAGTTGTTAATAATTGCTGGTATGACCATTACACTGGGTGCAATGAAAATCATCTCAGGACTTTTTGTAAGATCTCTTTTGCTGATTCATCTATTTTCCCTATAAATCAAATAAGATTAATTGTATCAAACAACACATCCAGTGCACTTAATGAAAAGGTCCTTCTTCAAAGATACATTTTTAAATCTGATTCCACTCTTGAAGATCCCTCTGAACACAGAGGGTTCAATGTTCCATATTCACAACATTCCCATCCATTTTGTTTACCAACGAGAAGGCTGGTTGCCCATAGTTTACATATATGTATAAGAATATATATACAGCGTTGAACCATTGAAAGAACTAGACTTGCACAGTTTATGCTCATTCCGCGGTATCAGGCAGATTTGTATGAATCTGCTACAAGTAACAAAATCGTTATCAATATCTTAAAGAACAGTTATTATAAATTATATAATAAATAAATCTCAACATTTGTTAATATTACTTATAACAAACATTTAAATGGATATTAGTGTTACCACCAACCTGGCTACACACTCTAATGAAACAAAGTTCATATGCAAGCAATACTCAGAGTTTGGTGGGGGGCGTGGGGGGGCTTAAACTGGATAAAGTTTATTGATTTATTTTCAGTAGTTTAGATACAATTAAGATAAAACATAAATTACATTTTGTGCACCCGAGCTTCCTAATGTGAGAGGCAAAGCAAACCGGAACGCAACTGTGCTTCTGCCCCTCAGTCCCGACAGGCTTCACTGTATTTTCATATAGGCTGGTGACGTAACATTATGCGACATTCCTGTTTTAAATGCCATATTTTCAAGTTCGATTGTAACACATGAGAGTGAACGCTAATATAAAAGTTAACTATTACCCTATTACATTTTTAACTTTGAGTTATACATTTGCTGGACACATCTAAATACTAGCAAATATGGATATTCAGATTTTCTTTTGTGAAAGTTAAGCTAGGTTTTAATGCAGGATTTACATTGTATTATTGTAATTTGCCAACACCCCCACAGCCAAGCGCCCCCAAATAAAGAGGCCTAACAGCACCTATGATACTCAGGCTAGGATCTGAGTTCTGAAGATTGAACACAGTTGAAGGGGGGGGGGGGAATTGGGGATGGGAATCATACATTATGATGGTCCTGTTCAAGTAACTCGTCTTTTCATTGTTTGCATCATCACATGTTCTTAAACGTAAGTCCAATGCAATCATCAGGTATCAGGTATCAATATGTCTTCGTGCGTTGATGCAGGGAACATGTCCTTGATGTTGCAGTATGTCCGACATCTCTCACAGTTGCTAAAAAAGGGACAACTACAAATGCTTCTTGCATTTCTGGCGGCTGTGGGTCACGTCTGACAGACAGCAACCTCAAGACTTTCTCCCCATATATGAACGCAAACAGGCGTCTTGATGGTATTATGTATGTATGCTCCAGGCCAAAAAAATGTATATATAAGTATCAGAAAAATTACAAAGCAAAATTACAACATTGCATGTTGGAAAAGCTGTTTCTTTGAATGTTCCCAAAACCACAGATGAAGGATTTTTCATTAAATTATTCATCTACAGTCCATGACTGCAACATTCTTTCTTGCAGAACCATTTCTACATAAAATGGAGAAGCATATCAATATTGTGTAGTGCACACAACTGCTGCGCCTTGGCCTGAACAGCTGGGAACACACACGCCCAAACCCAGCACGCACTACAGTTGTCACTATTGCTTCTGCACCCAGCCCATGGATCAACAACATAACAGAGCAAAACAGGTGCTGTTCACCCGCATCCTCATTCCTGTTTAACCCTTCCTCGCCATATTGTCACAACGTCTCGAACAATTCCTCTCAGTGAAGACCTACTTGCAGGGAGCTCTACGACCTTAAAAGCAGGGGTCTCCGTTGTTGGGAAGTCGAACCCGCCCTACTCTAAAACCTCTGGTCAGTGAACAGGATTCTGCCAGAGGAAGAGAATTTCAATGCCTGCAATTGACAGACCTGGTGGCACAGATTTTTAAAAACATTCCAGTAAATAACAAACAAACAATCATAATGAAATACAATTCTTAATGCGTTCAGCATTTGTGCTACCTAGGAGAGGTGCTACATGGTAAAAAAGGGAGATGTTGGCACAAGGTTCCCCTTATTTAGCACTTAAACACAGCAGTCAAAACCTAGGTTGGGCTTCTTGAGAGCTTTGTGTTCACACACTCTCACACCCATCCACCCACACACACACACACACACACACACACACGCACGCACGCACGCACGCCCCTGGAAGTGTAGCTTCATATGCTAAAAGCAACTGTCCCTAGAGTGTCAAACACAAGTCCCCTAAGGACACAGGTTATTTTGTTTTTTGATTCAGTGTTGTTCCCGTTTCTTAATGACATTATTTTTATAATCGGATAACCCAAAGAAATGCATTCACAAGTAGCCGGGGTTATAAAGATTCCTTCAAATCCGGCAGGACGGTGAGTCCTGGGTAACCACAATAGCTAGCCACTATAAATCTAGACTCAGATAGTTCCCCCAATGTGGCCAGGACTGACCCATTCTGCAGTTTTAGCCAAAATGTAATACAAAGATTAATCTTTATACAGTGGAATAGCTTCGCAAAAATAAATAAATAAAATAATAAGTTGTACAAGTGGAACCCCAGATAGGGGAAGAGAACAGAAAAACACCCACCCTGCCTTTCTAAGCCATGCAACAGGTTTACAAACTTAAAAGCACTGTGAAATGATAGAAGCATGCAGGTATAAAATCCAGATGCCTTACCTGACTTCCTTTTGGAGGTTCCATAGTCCCTGAAAAAGAAGCAACAACAGAAGGACATGGTTAGTGGAAGGCAGAGACCAGTGACAGGAGGGTGGGGACCCACTGTGGGATCCTGTCGATCCTATCCCTCATTCAAACCCCGTCTGCAAGAGTGCACAAGCCAGTGCTGTAGACAAAGAGAGAGAGAGAGAGAGAGAGAGACAGAGAGAGAGCATGAGGGAGGGAGAATGAGAGAGGGAGAATGAGAGAGGGAGCAAAAATTAGAGAGAGAGGGAGGGAGGAAGAGAGAGAGAGAGAGACTAAGGGATGGGTAGGCCAGCTGCTACTGCAGCACCAGACACCATCAAATCATGTGACAACACCCCCCACTTCCACCAGCCCCCCTCTCACTCACTTAAAAGAACAAGCCTTCCCCAGCTAGAGGGGAGAATCCGCTCAACTCTCCATACTTAATGGATTATTATTGGATTAACCCATTAGCCACTTAGGGCATGGGGACGTGCTCGTGCCGCACTGCTTGATAGGTAGCTGCTCAGTAGGTGGGCTGCTTGCCTGGATGCAGTCGGCAGCAAGGAGGAGAGAGAGAGAGGCAGAGGAGAGGGCTTGTATCCGCAACCTCTATTTATAGAAGCCTCTGCAAGTGCTGCAAAGGCAAGCCCCGGTGATGTGCAGCAGGACGACAGGAACCCAAACACAAGAACGCTGGCTGTGGGAATCCCACGCGACCAGCCTCGTAATCCGGCCCCACCAAATCACTGCGGAGAAAGCAGTTCAAAGACGAAGGGCTGCGCAAGAGCTCAGAGCAGCCCAGAATACAGTTATGTAACACTTAAATAGGTTATACCAGTACACACAGCACGGCAGCAGAGAAAGTCAAAGTAAGCTATTTTTCAAACAGACTAAACAATGCATTACAATTATTTTCCATCGTTATGTTTTCTCTTTAGTCAGCTATGTCATGTAATGTCCACTATAATTGGCCTATTTTATGATTTATTATTTTTGATTGAGTTTCATATTGGTACCACCCTATACCTTTTATATAATTGTGTTTATGATGTTGTATTCTTATTATAATTACAGTATTATGAACCCCATTGAAGTGCATCTAGTGGACAATTAAAGCTCACTGACAAGCTTCAGCATTTCAATAACATGAGCATATAGGCAGAAAACAGCTGAATCATTACAAACAAACAAAAACGCCTTCTTTTATTTGTAATTTCCTCTGAACTCAGGCATTGCTAACACAAAGTATAGTAGCTATTAAAGTTTAACCTGCCCACTTTTTCCCTAGAGATTCAGAACAAATATGCTGACTTGGTCTAAGCTCTGAGTTCTTTGGAGACAAAGCATGAAGGAAATGTGTTAGTCTAGCTTACAACCGCTGGTTCTGCTGTTTGGCTATAAATATCATGGGGATAAATGTCAAGTCTGAGAGATGGCAACCAGGAGAAATGGATTGGTTTCCAACCCCTTAGGAAAATCGACGTGGAGTTCCTTCTCACTCTGCATAAACAAAGCAGAAAATCCTCGAATCACAAGGGTCCACTCCAATAGTTCCCAGCTGAAGTGTGATCCCTCTCACACCTCAGTCTGAAGCCCCCCCACGGCAGGCTCTCCTCCCCACAACACAGGCTGCAGACCCCAGGAGACAATGGTGGAATACGTCCTTGCTCTCGCTCCGAGCCCACAGCACAAATGCCCTTTTCACAGCAGGGGAGGCTGGCCCTTCGTCCTGCCTGGCTGTCTCCTCAATCTCCGTTATTGTGGAGCCCTTGAAGATGAATCGTGTTCTTTCTACGGGCCTCTGTGAGCTCATTCTGGAGACGCGAGAAAGAGCTCCATTGTGAGGGGGAAGATACCAAGAGACTCAAGCCAGTACCATCACCCCAGGGCCTGCGACTGGGCTGACCTGCCTGGGCAGGAACCCCGGGGTAAGAACACTGCTATTCTGTCAGCTCTCAAACAGGGGGATTCTTCTGTCTTTCTTTTCTTCTTTACTAATTAGAGAGACAACCCATCCTGGTAAAACAGATCACTGTGTGCTGTAGATAGTGTCAGACTGCTGTGCAAATTATTTCCTATAATACCGCATTTTTGTTCTCCCCAGTGCTTCAACAGAACTAATGACAATAATAAACATCACCATCAGCACCATCACAGTGGATGAGCCTTCAGTTTCTGTCCTCTATTACCCTAAATGGACTGAGAGACTAAACTCAAGAGTACCACATATTTATTTGAAACACACCGCTCATAATACGAATGAAAACAATATCGTAATGAGACCAAATCGAACATCAGAAAATTGCATCAGTCATTCCTGGCTGTATACCGGGGGGCAGAGGTTATAACAGTTGAAAACAGCAACTTCAATTTATGATTGACCGCAGATCACGACCTCAGAAAAACTACAAGGATGTTTGATGGCACTGATATGGAACATGGAAATGTTCTCCGATACTGCTTAACCATCAAGTCAGCCAGCAACAGGGAATTGTTCAAAGCAACTGGTACAAAATAAATAATTTTTAGTACTCAGTAACTCAAACCAATTTTTCTTCATTAGAAATGTAAGCAGTAGCGGTAGTTGGCACAACATAGGATTGGTAGTAATCTAGAAGACTTTTTCTGACTGGCTCTGAAAACCTCTTTTATAAGATCTGAAGAGGGAAAAGCCACCAACTTAACCAAATTCCGAAGTGTTGGACCAAGCAAATAAACACCACAGTAAAGACTTCTAAATATACAGTGCAATATGCCACAGCCTATAATAAGAGCTATTGTGACCTCCTTTTTTTAGCATTGAAGTGAACTTTAAGTCTTCGTCTCTAGACCATTTTAAACCCCAATATAGAATCTTCAAGAATCTTTTTTTTTTTTTAAATGGTGTTCACTCAACTGTGCAAAGGGCTTATGAATAGTTAAGCAGTATTTAGACAGGGCAGGCATTAAAAGCGACCCTTGCAGGAATGATGTGTGTTCGGCAGGGATGGGTACAAATGTTGAAATGATTGTATTGTATGCATGCGTGTTTGTGTATGATAAACATATTGGGTTTTCCCCAATAGGCAGCAGACTGACAAGTCTCGAGTGTGTGGAAACCATAAATCACTGGTTATTGTTATTATTAGATGTCTTTAATCGTAGTCAATTTTACAGCAGTAATTATTACATTGACGACAACAGTTAATATCGTCATAAGAAAATCAAAGAAGGACTGTGTGATGAATTGTTTATTGTGGTCCATCAGTTCGACAGAAAAACATCAGGCTAAATGGAACAAAATTAAGATGCAACATAATGCTGCTCTAGCCAAATAAACATTCCAAGCAACAAGTGAGGTCGCTGCTGTTATTGTTGGCTATTTACCGGAAAAAGAAGAAAAAAAAAAAAAACTGATTGTCCACCCCTTTTTGCGAATGACCCGTGTCTCTGAGCTAAAATAAGACTGTTCCCCGGGGGATAACGTGCAGAGTTTTGGCAGTCAGCACTCTTCCTATGTCTCGGAAAGAAGTGTGCAGAGATTGTGTGGGGAGAGGGGGAAAAAAAGAAAACAGATACTGTAAACTATTTAAGAGGATGTGCTTTCGAGGTTAGAATTTCTCTTTTAACCTTCTGCTGCCCACAGCAATAAGGCTAAAACATGCAATGATGAGAAAATAAGTGACAGGACATAGTTAAAGGCCGTATATCTGTGCTAAAGCAGATGTTTTGAATAACATTTCTTTTTATAATGCATAAATTGATCTAAATCACTTCCAATTCAATCCAGTGACTACTGCCTTAAAAATAGGTTTCTTTGTGCAGTTCTTTTCCATCTCACTGCACCATTGTGGATATAACTTTCATTAGAGGCTTTACTTTGCCACGTGTGTTTGTTCATTAATGAGGAAATCTAGTCAATCTGGAAGAATGCTTGGGAAAGGCATTTAAGAATGCAAGGTTGTGGAGTGCAGCAGTAGCTTTTTAAAGGTCCAGAGAAAAGTATTTAAAAACAACCCTTCATAAATGATGACACTGACAGCAACATAACCCCAGATCAAGAAACAAAAAAAGTAGCCCTTGGAGATTAGATGGGATACCCTTATAATGTAGCAGAACCCCTTAGAAACCTGTGTGTAAAAGCAGGAAGACCCATCCCCAATCCATGGACAATTACTAGGCTGCTTTCAGGGTTACAGATGGGGCTTTTATTTCGATCAGGATTGAGGTAGTGGTTTTAAAGAAGGGAGCTTGTGGCTTAAAGCTAATCAGGATTCTCCCTGGCCCTGCTGAGTGTACCCCCATTGCCTCGGCCATTCATGCCGAATAATTCCCCACACTAAACCCAATCTACATTTAAATCCCCCACCGTTTAACCCCATCCCCCAGACAGCCCTTCTCACTTAACACTTGAGTGACACTTATTTTCAATTAGATAAAAGCCTCTGGATGAAGCTGGCAGGACACACATCAGTCCCATTAGAGTGAGACTGCTGGTGTCAGTGGCTGATCACATCGTCTTTTCATGCAGAGATTTAAAGCCGCCTGGCCTTGCGCACAGACACCTCAGCACTTAATTAGTATTTTATTGTTCCCAGTTTTAAGAGATTTACTGATCAATCCTAGCAATACTGCCAGTCTCACTATATCCCTTCCTGATCGGTACTAATCTGGAGAGATCCTCAGGAGAGAGGCAGTGTACTGTACTGCTAGGTCACATCTGTGAAACATTCAGAGATCGGAACAACCTATTTCATGAGTGCACAGAATGGGCATTTTTGGGTCTGATTCCTGGAAATATGACTAGCAATATGAAACCTATTGCAGCATTTTTCATTTCTGAGGTCAGTTCATACAATAAAAGCTAAATTATATATTTCAGATACAATACTTAAAACAATTAATAATAATGCAATTGGCAATTAATATGAAAAATTAAGTTAATATATAATGAATGGTCCCATATGTATTGTGGAGAAGAATGGGCTAAATAATGACTGACAATGACACATGCCTCACAAATGGTCCTGGCTCATATTTTACATAGTTCTGGGGAAGCTGCTTGTATAATTGTTGTGCAAAGAGCTGTAAGAGCTTCCCATAGTCACCAATGAACCTGAAAACTGCAACATAAGCTTTTGAGCCCACATCAAGATCTGCCATGAGCTAGTCTGTAGCTTCCCTAAATTAAGAATTAAAGTGCAGCAGGTTAATTCAAAAGCACCAAGGAAGCTCTGTACTCTGACCGGGGAAGTCAAAATCACTCATAAAACATGCTCGGTCAGAGTACAGAGCTTGTCTACATTTGCAGAAATGACCCTGCTGCTGCTGGAATCTTGAAAGAGTTTACAATGCACAAAAGGGTCTCTGCTTCCAACTCTGGATATGAAGCAGACTTTTGAGCACTCCAGACACAAATAATCTGCATTTTGGGTGAAAGTGCAGGGTGAAATGACCCCAGCTTGTTTTGTTTAGTTTTTTTTGTAAAAGCCTTACTACAGTCTGTTCTTCAGGGCAAAATTAGTTCATATTCTGCTTCTGGTAAACTACAGGGATGAATGGAGGATGACTTTTTGGTCACTTAAGGCATTTTGAAAACAACAAAATAAAGGACACTAGAATAACTTGTTCATCCATACATTCTCATTCCTTCCACTTCAATATTCTTCCAGATTAAATCCTGAAGCTTATTTTCGTGATCACCTCCTATTATGTCAGTAATTACTACATAAAAGCACTTTAAACGTTATGTTTATTGGAAGCTTATATACTGTCTTGCCAATAGTAAAAGGGTATGCTTATAGGCTATATTGCAGGTCAAGGTGTCTGCACCATGTAAAATACATTGTGAGCAGCTGTCAACAAGCTGTCTTCTTTCATTTGGCCTATTAAGTGTGAAATTATAAAATACGTCTTCATAAAATGGAGGAAGAAAAAATAAATCACAGAATAGCTGAATGCATTAGATATATGAATGAGAAATCTACCGCTCCATAAACAACTACACTGGTAAAATGTTCTTAGGATATGAAATACAATTAAATATACCAAATACATAAAATCTAATATGATTACCTTCCTTAAGAAAACCTTCAGCAAAATAATGATGGAAGAAAAAAAAAAAAAAAAGAGTGGAATTTATTCCACTAGAAGTGTATGATTCACCTGAAAAATGCTGAGTCAAAATGTATATAGGGGTGTGTGTGTGTGTGTTTGTAGGAGAACGAGAAAGAAAATCTACAGTTATTAACACAGCAGCATTGTCCTCCGAGTCTACTGTAATCCATCCTTTTCAACTTCCGGTACAGCTTTGCTCCTCTTGAGAAAAACTGGCTCCCTCTTGTGGCGACATATAGATGGGCAAGTGGTCCAGGGCCATTTTTAAATCAAACAAGTTTTGAAGTGAGGGGCCACAGTCTTTCAAATAGTGTCAATGTGGATTTGTAATAGTTGACAGCATTTAAATGGAAAGATAACACTGATCACAATATTATGTTTTAGAATTGAATTGCTAGCATTTTTATTTTGGAAACCATATCTGCACTATGCTACACTACTGGGACAACTGCAGAAACAAATGCTTTTGACACATTTTTCGGTATTGACATTAAATAATTTCAGAAACTTAATGGGGTTGTTTACCTTAGCACCTGTAACATTTATTTGTTTTTAAACCGAACACAATCTGCTATGTTACTCGGTCAATATGACTAATTACATCTACCAACTAATGTATTATTGTGTTTAATCATTATAGTAGAAAATTGGAATCAGATGTAGTCTTTCAGTCCATCAGAACAAGAACCGAAAAGCTGTACAACAAAGTAACTTTCAAAGCTGGAACACATTTAGAGAGAAACTTGGAGGCAGCAAGATACATCACAGCATGTATATTCTATAAAGGCTTTCTTTAACAAAGAAAGGAACATTCATCATTGGTGTGAGTCCCATTACTGAGAGAGAAACAAACTTTCACATTCCCTACCTGTTAAGTGGTGACTGCCTAACTGCCAAATGCAGTTCACAAGTTTAACAGGAGGTGGCGTTTAATGCACACAATTCCAAGTACTGAAGTTTTGCTCACAGCCTCATGTGACTGTGTGATGCACTCACAAAAAAACTCAAGATGAATGCTGTAGGTGTAGGTAGGACTCTGTAGGAGTTTACTTTTTACAATTTATAAGAGTTCTGCCTTCTACAGACATAAACACTGCCCTTTCATTCCCCTCCTCAGAAGCCTTCACCACGGTCTACAGAACAGCCCTGTGTTGGTGCCACGTAGCCACAAAAGCACAGGCACTGCTGATGAGCTTGTCTACAAACACCCAAGGAAGGTATGGCATGCAGGGAATATTGACATCTGGTGCTGCTGTATCTCAGGTCATGGGTTTTACCGAGATGGCAAATTCTTAACAGCATTCAAAGAAAGTGTGAGACTATAACAGGGCCTGTAAAGATGTTGGCTATGAACACTCTTCAAGTGAAGTCAGGAAAGAGCTGTCAAAAAGGGGTTGTCAAAAATCTAGGTATAGCTACTTAAAGAGAGCACAAAAGTTAGCCCCACCCCACTTATCAGCTAGAGGGCAGCAGAGTACATGACATGAGGTACATGACCTCAGGACAAAGGAAAAGGGTTCACCACCTTGGATTCAAAGAGAGGGCTGGTGATTTCTCTTACCAAGCACATTACATTCTTATTTTATTAAGCTTATGTTTATTATTGATTATCCACATTCATTCGTCAATTTAGAAAACCCACAAACATACACATACACACACACGTACATTTCTTATTCTATAACCAATTCATCATCGAGACTTATTCTGTAGAAGCATTATTAAAGGCTTATAAGTTACAAATGTGATGCGTTGTTTTTGTTTTTTTCCCACCATGACGTAAGAGCACTAACCTCAAAATAACATAAAATCCTTAGTTGGCAGTCTTCAACAATTGGTACAAGCTGTTGTTCACAGCACACAAACAAAGAAACACAGGAAGGAACAGTCTTTTCAACCGATTGGTGAAACCCCATACTGCTAAGGCAGCATATATACTAGTTCATTTTTAATTTACCAAATATTCTTAAATCAAAGGAAAACTGAAAATCTATTATAACGATGCATCTAAGAAAGTAAGGACATGACTCTCCAGTGTGTTTGGGTTGAAGCTGAATTTGTGGCCATCATGCTAAAGTAATTTGGTCGCAGCCAGCTGGGAGCTGGAATGTAGTTCAGAGGCTTATTATCGTTCATTTTCTGAAAAAGCAGCAGCATCAATTCCCCCAAGACTATTTATACACAGGCCTGGATGTAATTCAACACACAAGGTCTCACCAGCCAGTATGGGTTAGTTAGCTGGGTCACCTTTTTTTTTTAATGATATTTTGCCCCAGTCTCAATTGTTACTATGAAGAAACTTGCTATTATATAATCTTTTGTATTAATTTAATTATTTAGGTCATACTACACATTTAAACAGAAACATAAGATCAGCTGGGAGCACTTTTTTTCTCTTTCTCCTATTGACTCAATGTCAGAAATAAACCTAAATAATACAAATTCAAAAAGAAATTCAAAATCACTGTTAAATGCCCTTTACCACTGTTTATTTGTTTTAAATAAAAAAATGAATGCACTCCTGTTACGTTAATAAACATCAAATAAATATAACATATTGGTGATGATAAAACTGAATGGTCTGCTTTGAATCAGATTCTGACGCCTAATTAGTGGCCTGCATTTCATTAGATTGTAAACGGCAAAAAAGAAAGGCGGAGACTTAGCTTCTCTTTTCATAGGAACATGAGAAAGACCGACACAGAATAATACGTAATCTGTATAACCTGCAGTATAAATAATTTATGAAAATAAATAATTGGAAACAAACATGAAAATGAAGGTACAAGTGCACACAGCCAGGTCTGCTGGGGTCGGCATGCCCGAGAGCACACCTGCACTGCTGCCTTCACCCTCCGCATTTTTTATTTGTCAATCCCATGATGGCTGTGTGTTTTGTTTTGATGTCTCCTGAGAGTTGTCTAGCACTTTTGCAGGAGCAGTGGTTGAACCCATGCTGTTTGTTTCTCTCCTGGTAGGTTCTGGGAGGTTGCACGTTCGCTTTTGATCAAATCAGGTATTTTCGAAGCTGCACTAAATGGGGAAATGGACCTCTTGTACTCTGTTTTGGTTTTGACGCTTCTTTCCTCTGGGATAATGAGAGAGAGAGAGAGAGACTGATAACTTCCAGGATTATACTGAGGAAGGTTTTTTTTTTTTTTTTTTTTTTTTAAACCTGCTTAAATATTCTCCTGAACTTTTCTTTTGAGCTCAGTGTGCACTGAGGTCCTGTATAAACACAGCTTGTGAAATCCTGCAGCTATATTTTACAGCAAGGGAGAACAAACTGGAAACTGGTGGAAACCTTAGAAGATGAATTTCATATAATAAATAAATACATAAATAAATAGCAATACATTTCTGAGCAGAATCAAATAATTTAAATCAAATACATTAATAATAAGTTAATATATACACCCGAGGAAAACTTTAGTTGGCCATCAAAAAAAGCTTTACGTAAACATTACAAATAGCCTTAGTTTTAGGTTACTAGTCTTAATCTCAGCTCAAAGTCAACACAAGTATCTCTGCTCAACATTGGGAGCTCTGCAATTCCATGTCCCTTATGTTCCGGACACAAGCTGGATTTACATTCTCACAATAGGCTATTTGTCCGTCGTTTCACAGCTTGGAGTTCTGTTGTTTGCATGTCTGTTTATGTGGCAATTACACTTTTATTGCTGTTGCTTGGTGCAGAGAGGGCAATTATGCATGTTTTCACCAAGGTGAAGAGAGGATATATTAAAACCTTGTGGAAAGGAGCCTTGGTTTATAGACCAGGCTCGCCCACCTGCTGAGTATTTGTACCAGTGGTAAGAGTAGGCTAGGAGGCCCATCCAGCTGCACAGAAGGCAGCACCCACTACCTTATTATCAAGAAATGGAAGGTGAATTGTACCACCCAGAAACTTTGAAAGAACTACAGAGTTCAATGGCTGAGATGGGAGAGAATGTGTATCAGTCAACAATATCCAGAATACTTCTAATAATAACTCTAGCATTGTATGGCAGGGTGGTAAGAAGGCATTACTAAAATAAGCCATCTCAAAGCACCTGGATGATCCTGCAATAATGTGGCAAAAGCTGTTTGGTCAGACGAGACCAAATTATAACTTTTTCGTCTAAATGCCAAGGGTTACGTTTGTTTGCACAGACCCAATACAGCACATCTCCCAGACAACACCATCCCTACAATCAAGCATGGTGGTTTCAGCATCATGTGATGGGGATGCTTTTCCTCAGCAAAGAATGAAAAGCTTGTTAGGATTGAAGAAAACATGGATGACGCAAAGTACAGGCAAATACATGAGGAAAACCTAGTCTGTTAAAGACTTAAAACAACGGTGAAAATTCACCTTTTAGCAGGACAATGCACAAAGTCAAAGCTACTCTGGAGTGGTTAAAGATTAAGAAAGTGAATGTCCTTGAGTAGCCAGTCAAAGTCCAGAGTTGAAATCTACTGATAATCTGTGGAAAGACTTGAAAACTGCTGTCCATAAACAATCTCTCAAGCAACTTGAGAGAGCTTTATCAAATCTGCCAAGAAGAATGGGCAATAAATTGAACCCCGGCGGTGTGCAAAGTTGGTAGAGACTTACCCAATAATTCTTGTGGCTATAACTGCTGCCAAAGGTGCTTCCACCAAATACTGAGTTGACAGGCCTGTACAAGTATGATAATTTTAAATACTAAATTCTTGTATAAATGCTTGATACAACTGCACAAATTCTGTTCCATTAACAACACACTTTACACCAAACTGAACAGCCCAGGACTCCAGGCACGGAATTAAAGAAGCCAATTCCAGAGACCTAGGAATGGACCAAACATCTGTGTGGGGAGTGACATCACCTAATAATGGCACGTTTTATTGGCCATGGACCTTTTTGGAAAAAATATTTTTAATTGTAGGGAAGATGTCACTTTGGAGTAGAGGTTTAACGTCTCTCTCCTGTTCTTAATGTGAAAATGAAATATTCCCTTCTGCTGCTGCCGGCTGTTCTCCCTTCTTCAGTGCTCGCCTGTTCCCATAATGTACATACCTCAGCCCCCAGATCTAATCAAGGCACGAATGGCAGAAAAGAGCAACTCGCAGCCGAAGCAGAGTTGCGTGCAACAACGTGTGGTTTTATCTGCCCTGTTTTATTTCACAGATCAAAATCTGATGCAATTACAGACTCGGGTCATTGCAAACAGCGATCAATTCATTTCGTCTGTTGAAAACAGCCAAAAGCTTGAAATTAAAAAGCACTTTAATGCATAAGCAAGCAGCAAATTGAGAATGCTTTGAGATCTTGAGAGGCGAGTGGAATGCTAGTGAAGTCAAGGAATTGGTTTTGAACGGAGAGTAGAAGGACCAAAAAATCCACTTTCAAAGGCCTCTTTAAACACTTGCCTCATCTGACCTCCATTCTTAGGCCCTGGAGTGAACCTGACCCCTTCCACAGGACAGCATCTCACTCTGCCCAGAGCGTTCATTACTTCAGCCTGTGAGAGAGGTGCCCCACCCCTGCTAAATGAATGAAATAAGGATTCGCAGCCAGGACATCTGTCATTAATTGCTTAACCTTCACTTAAAACATCTACACGGGCTACAGTCCCAAAGACTCTCCTGCTCCTGCACAGAGAATAACTGAAAGTGGTCAAATATATATTTTATAAAATAAATGGTCTCAACTGCCCCCCCAGTGCACCGGGCTGAGATGACACTCTGAACTGTGTCACTGCACTGCGTCAGTCCACTGATAATTTGTGTCAGAGGGGGTTATATTCAAAATCCAGAAGGAAATATTTGTTTAAATTGGAAACATAATACTTAAATATGACTATAACATCAGTTTATGACCTATACATGGCAGGCTCATTATGGTATAGCAGTTTTTTATTTACGTTAATCAAAAGATTTCTTGGTTTCCCTAAGAATGTCTAGGTTAAGCACCATTAATGCTGATTGAGCTGTTTGTAATAACATCCCATTAAAACATCTGCAGCTGGTTTACTGTGAAGCTGAAAATGCTTTCTGACAATGTCACATGCTGGTTTTTATTACACTGCATTTTCCTGGCTCATGTTAAAAACAATGTGGCTTTTTTCATGGTTGTTTTGTTTAAGGATTGAGGGTAATGATTAATAATACAAAAAAGGGCTTATTTTGTTACACATTTTTCAACGTGCTATACACAGAGGGACACCCAGAACCATCCAGCACAACACCTTCAGATTTATGACAAGATGGCACCTTTATGGAATATTTTTTGTCAAACTATATGAAAATAGAAGACCTAAAAAAAACTTAAATATAAAAACAAAACAAAAATACTGCATGAATCTATAATACTGGCACAATTCCCATTAAAATCAACATATTTCAAAAGAAATACCAACTTTACCATGTTGTCACTCTTTTTATGACAATAGTTTAAATTCAAATGGAACTATTCAATGTAAAAATGTTCTTGTCAATCATTTCCTATGCACACATCTGTTTTTATTGCCAACACATTTTTGAAGCTTTGTCTGTTCCTTCTCCAGAGCACACTCTCTGCTTGGTAAAGCATTGCCTCAATTTGTTTTTGTACAGTTTCTTTCTTGCTCCTGCCAAACCTTCACATACAGTAGAGTTGAAGCAGCACCCCCACCCTCTCTCCCAGGTGGCCATGAGGCCCTCAGTAGGAAACAGGTCTTCCCTAAATATGATGCAATTCAACCGGATCTCTCTCAACTCCTGCATTTTAATCTGTCTTTAAAAGCTCAAAGTTCGCATCTGGAAAAAGCCTTAGATTTAGTGGTCTGAAAGGCTGTCTTTGTCTCAAGACACTTTTAAACCCAGATCACTTCTTCTCCTCCTCCTCCTCTTGTACTGTATCTGATGAAGTGGACAGATCTGACTACAGAGCCTGCACTGTCCTCCACACACCACAAAAATACATTCATCTGAACCCTTACTTTAACTCTACAGTACACCCCCATTCAATCACACAGAGCATAGATTTATTTCCTCACGATTTTGTCACGATTCTTGGAGTTGTCAGTCTTCATTTAATTTCTCTGGGTCCCCATTTATGAAATATGTGGAGGAATGCAATGAAGGTGGGTCACTTATTTCTCCCATTTAGTTAGGATAACTTCAAGTGTGATTCTTAATTCTCATCTAAGCATTAAGGCATCTAAAGATGGGTCTTAAATGCATTTCCAGCATAAGTGAATGATTTTCTCAGAATCTTTTCCCAACTGCTATAACTCAAATGACTGTACTGCAATTCTTGGTCCTCATCTTAGAAACTGACATTGACTTCTTCTTCATGTGGTCTAATTATGATGACCATACATTAAAGGGAACTTGGGGGGGATTATTTTTCTACCAAACAGAGCTGCTTTGTTATACTTAAGATCTAAGAAGTAAAGCCAAGCAGAAAAAAAGTCAGCTCTTCATGGTTTAATTAAGATATATATGTGAGGGGCACATTCTATTTTTAAATAGATCTGGGATTCCAGAGTATACATCATATTTAGGGAAAGATAATATGACTAATGATCTACCTATTCCAATTAAAGAAAGCCATTGAATTAAATTAGCAGACTGAGGTTTGTCCTAGTTTGATACATTTCTAAAAGATACGCAACAGATTAAAAAAAATACTAAGACAATGGCTTTTTTTTCTATTGTTCATGCATGCTTGCATGTGAGGGTCAGAGTTCAATGTTACATCAGAAACGCATAGTTTACGGCAGCTACACTATCAGTTACTGTTTTTTTCCTGAAGCATCAACAATCGTGTGTTTTCAGGTACCTAGATAGACCTCCTCTCTTTTATCCATGAGAATGCAGGAAGAGTGGAACATCAAGAGGCACAAAGTCTCGAGGCCAAGTCTTGCCTGCACTGGGTTGTTTTTCCTGTATCAATTTCAGGGGCAGGTTAGTGAACAAGTGGCTGTCACATAATGGCATGTTCATTCTCAGTGCAGCAGGAGCGTAATGAGAGGGAAGCTGCCGTTGAGAGCACAGTGGGGGGTGAAGTGCCTACGTTCCTCAGCAGTCGCCCTTTTCCACATAGCATGGACATGCCCACGTATATCTCCGTCTGCTTTATCTCACCCCCATGACAGACCGACACTTCACACCAGCTGGCCTTCTCCTAGCCTGTGACCTCTGACCCCCACGCTTATTCTGAGTAAACTCTGTAACACGATCAAATGCACAAGACTGACAGGGGCAATAAAATGATGCATCATGCAATCAGGATCTGGAAGAAGATACCACACAGATGTTTGAAGGAGCAGTTTATTTAATCTCCCAGTTCAAGTGATTTAATTGCTGACTTGTATGGCATGCTTTGGTTATGGGTATGTGCCATACCAATATGAACTTCCTGATCTCTGTTTGTGTGCCCTATGTCTTCTCTAAGGAGCAAATCTCACCTGAGTGTTTTTTACATATCATTAAATTACATTTTACAAACTGTAGAACCAAATCTACATTGAACACACAAAAACACGCATCTGTAGTTTATTTCAGTATTTTCCCCTTCAGCAGTCACTCTGGAAGCATATTTCAGTTCTTGCATTTCCTTGGTGAACTGCAAGCATGCGGTGCTTTATGATAAGACTATCTGAATACATATAATTGCACAATAATTGCTTTTCTATTCCAAGAGCTCGTCGTTTTTAAGTGCCATGAATATAGCTTTCCGCGATACCCAAAATGTAAGGTTCGTCTTTTTCCCTTTCCACAAAAGCTAAATCTAAAGGAGGGAGAATACTTATTTTGTTTACTCTCTGAAGCACAAAGGAAACTCGCAGTGTGAGAAAGGTCACTTTTCAAGTTGTGCTCATCTATGTTCCCAAGTCTTTTTGGGAAGAGTGAACAAAATTATTACATCATCCCTAGAAGGCTGGAGTTATCAAATCAAACTTTTGCGTGTGAAAGTCGCCAGAGTTCAACATGGTCAAACAAGGCTTTAAACACATCAATCTACCGTCTACCTGGTCCTGTTGGCTCCAAAATGTATTTATAATTTAATTAAGGCAAACACACAGTAAACAAAAAGGTCATCAACTCTTATGATTCTAGAAAATTCCATTCTGAAACTAATCGGTGAGGCTAATGCATAAATCTATTACATGTGATTTGAACTGTACGAGAGTTCCTTCATTGTTGGGTCTGTTTTATCAAAGAGAAGACCTGCTGTAAGGCTGGCAATGTTTTTCAGTACGCTTGCTCTGATTTATTGTTCGCAGGGACAGTGTGGCTAATCCATTACATGCAGCAGTCTGGATGTCTGGAGGTCAGTGCCTGGTTTCTGCCTGAAGCATGACTGTAACCAAAGCAAGGCTCATGATGTATTTCTAATAACACAAGCACTTCACGAATTCTACATTTTGGCAAGGCACTGGCGGGATCCAACAGACAAACAATTAACACTATGCTCTGACTCAGTATATCAACACATGAAGGTAGACTGCAAATTAGTCAAGGTCTCCAGTTAACAAAATGTAAAAGCCTTCTCATCCCCTTCTAATCTTTAGTTACGAAGATTAGAAACTATAAGTAGGAATTCAAAACTAACCGTAACCACAACAGCCTTGTGTTACAGATAATTCCAAAAGTTAGACAATATTTCTAATACTCTTGAAAGATAACACAAAATGGAAAAGCTAGTGACCTGCAAGTAGGAATCAAACAAAGCTCTTCCATAATAAACAGATCCTACCCTTCAGCACATAACTGCTATTGGAATGTATCCGTGTAATCCGTCACGGAAAATGGAACGTACAGAAACAACTCTTGATCACGCAGCAGAAACATTAAATTAGGGCAGCTTTCTCTATACCTGCATCAAATGCTGCGGTTACAACAGCCCCCAAAAAACCTGCAGCTCATTAAATCAAAGCACACCCATGCCTCCTCAGATCAAAGCCCAGAGCCGCAAACATATTCTTCACCCTTCAGAGATCTTGACAGGATGGGAGTGTAAAAACATGGACAATGAACCACGTAGGCTCTGAGAAGCCATGGCAGCTCTCAAATTAAGCTACTGCACCAGAATGAAAAAATCCTACTTTCCATTTATCTTTGGTCTGCTTTGGGAGAGCACTGGTAGCCATGAATTCAACAATCCGATTAGTTTTTTTTTTAAATAATTTTAAGTTGTAGACTTGGTCACTTCAACACAGTAAACAGCTTTCTTTTGTAATTATGTCATTCTGGTTCACCTTTCCATTTCTTGAAAATGGCTGCAGTCATTCAGTCTAGGCTAAGGAGGGAAATTCATTAGCTTTAAATAATTTAAGTAAATAAAAATAAACAAACATGACAGTACAACTACAAATACATCCAAAGCGTTTCTGGGGGAGGGGTTTATCCGTGAGCTTGTTTAGAAGTGCAGTTCATGATAAGGCTGTCACTGTCTGTCTGCTGTGAGAACACTTACTCTTTGGGTGGGTTGAGGTCGTCAGGCCTGGTCTCAAAGAAGTGCAGCACATCCTCACTTTGAGAGATCTGGGAAGGGAGACGGACCAATGCCTGCAACACAAAAAAAGGCAAAAACATTTACATCTATTGACTAATCAGTTAACATAACTGGGCACCAACTGCGTCTTCTAATATGGCAATGGGCTGTGGAGAGCTTTCCAACTGGTGTGTTGGTGCTTCATGTATTATATAAGCTCTTTATATATTATATATGTATAAAGCGGTCACATTTCAAAACACTCCTGCTTCTGAAACTATTTCAGCAGCTGGCTTGTGTTCCTTGTTGATGTTTGTTTGAACGCGTCTTCAAGCATGAAGTATAGTGCATGTTGAAAAAATCTTGGCAGCAAATGTAAAGGAAGAGGGGGAGGTTTTCAAGGAAAGAGAAGAGAGGAAGACGGACAGGAGCTTCAGATAGGGATAAGACAGAGGAAAACAGATGGTGGATGATAAGCGCATATTGTTCTGAATGCTTGCACACACTCAACCGGCCATCCTTTACACTTCTAGATGTTAGACTAAATACACTATTATATTCAATTGATCCAAAAAATGATATGAGGGGTTACGAGGGACATGCTTTCAACAGCTCTACATATCCATCATATGCTGTTAAAACATGAAAACAGTTAATAAATGTGTGCTGATTAAGGAAGAAGACATTTCAGCTGTGGTGACTGAAAATACATTGAATTAAACAAAAATGCTGCTATTAAGAAACCTAATTTCTAAACATACAGGTAGGATGCACTGCAGCTTTCAGAAACTGTTTTTAGGTTATGTTGTCCTAACTATACAATATGCTTTCTTCCCTAAGAAAATGGGCAATCGTGCTTCTGTCTGTTTACATTCTCCAAAGGAAATTACAGCTTCTGACCCAAAAGGAGTTTCCTGTGAAGCCTGGTGCATAAGATATCACTCAAAGCCTGACAGCAAGAGCTACAAAAAGAAAAAAACAATACTGTCTAGCTCATGTAATCTGTCCTTTTATGGCCTATCAGGGAACATATTATCCTAAGCACTTGTTCCTGTGTACTCTGTTGTGCACTGGTAATGTGCTTTCAAAACAAGTGACGTTGCTGTATTTTGTTTATACTTTGTCGTAAAAAAGACTTTCAGAGTAAGGACATGAATTTATTTTTATCATGTACAGTTGTGCGTATCTCTATAAAAGTGTGGTTGAACTTACTTAGAGCATTTGTTCTTAGTTTTACCGTTTTAATGTTGCACCTTTTTCATCCAACAGGCCAAAATATGAAGTGCCCTTGACCATGATGTTAGAAATAAAGAACCGCTATGTGTGCCAATTTTGTGGAATGGTGGAACAGTCTGCTCCAGGACCTGCACCTGGTGAATTAGTTTTGGACAAGTTGTTGAGCACATCAATCAAAAACTTTAATGCTATAAAAGGTATATCCATATATTGTACAGGGAAAAACATTTTCCTGTTCAAAACCAGCCCTTGCACCCCTACCAAGTAACCAGCAGCTGAAAATATCAGAACTACTTAAAATGACATAAAATAGGCTATGGATAATTGAGCAATGTAGATATTATATTACATCATCAGGTATCAAACCCTGAAATAGGGCTGAACCCCTGTAACTTCTTTTGCATTGACGAATTGCACAGGAGTGGGTACAGAAAGATATTTGCTGATTTTTTTCTGTTAAGTGACCATTGTGTTTAAGGCTCAGTCCTTTAAAGATGACATCATGGTTGTTTGAAGCAAGCTACATGAATATCCAGCACTGTGTTGTTCACTGCTCTATGACGAGGATTTCCAGACCAGGTCACCGTCCAAGCACAGTTCACAAAACCCCTTCAAGCATGCTTGTGTTAATGAGTTCCTAATACGGCACATCTGATTGCTGGCTCATATTATTTAATAAGCATTACTCATTAGTTTGTTAAAGTAAAAAAAAAAAAAAAAAAAAAAGGAGCCGAGGGAGGGTTTGATCGATACTAATCAAAATCAAAGGCGTAAATCCCAGAATTGTGCTGACAGGCTTCCCCACCCAAAAAGTTAGATCATTTTTCCATATAGTATTGGCAACTCTGTTTGCTGTACAGTAGTCTGGTTACATCAGCCAGTGCAGCCACACTAAAAGCATACGACCAATATAAATCATTCATTATTCACAAGCAGTAATGCAATACATGGATTTAAGGTTTTCCCTGATGAATAAGGATTTACTTTCAACATTAAGGCTTGCTGGAGACGCACCCTGTACTGTAATGTGACAAACCATAGAAAATGATGAGCATATATAGGGCTTATATACAAGATTTTCCTGTACCTACCAGTAAGACAATGTTATTAAAAGATGATACTGTAAAACCTATTAGAACCTTTGTCTTTAAATTAGTTTACAGCTCTGGAAAAATTTAAAGAGACCACTGCAAAACTATCAGTTTCTCTGGTTTTACGATTTATAGGTATGTCTTTGGGTAAAACGAACATTTTTGTTTTATTCTATAAACTACTGACAACATTTCTCCAAAATTTCAAATAAAAATATGAATGGAATGGAATGCCTGCCATACATGTAGAGATGCTGATACAAGAAAAAATTGCAGTGGTCTCTTATTTTTTTCCAGAGCTGTATTTTTTTCCTTAGAGGGTTATTCTACACTCTCCACAGCTTTAAATGCAGAACATACTCTTATGCTAAGCCAAATGCCTAAAGCTCAAGTCTTAGATAAAATACTGTATGGTAGCAGTGCATCTAGGAAGTGCCCACTTTTTGTATTTATTTTTATTTAAACAAGTTCTTTTAGACACTATTTCATTAGAAGCTCTTAAAAAATGCAGCTCTGATTGTTTGTGTCTGACCCATTACTGGAATTCCACAAGGGATTTTAGTCAAATGAGTGGCCTTGTGTAGCAGGCTATCCATCACCTCAAACACTGTGAGGTCAACTCAATTAGCCGATATGGTAGGAGGCAAATTTTCTTTGGAATGAAAGGACTGTTTATTGGCCAGCTTAAAAAAAGACAACTCGTAAATATATATATATATATATATATCTCATTATTCAAGCATGACTAACAATTTTAGATTTAATTTCAATGTGTAAAGGCGAGAGGACTGATCATTTTACTGTTAAAAAGAATGGCTCGGATAATAGATTTTGACATGCTTCTTTTATAATGTGCTTTCAAAGTCTATAAAAATACTGTGTACTATTTTACAACAAGGAGCTGCAAATGGTTATTCCTGTCTGTGGTGTTAATACAGTAGATTTTCTTTAGCATCATCCTACTTTAACTTACATATTTTCTCACAATCTTTAATAATATGAAATGAGAAAAATACATATATCTAACAAAAATACACTTTTTAAATGCAGTAGGAAAAGATAACGCAGACAGCGGCACATTACTACAAATCAGCACTTAACAGCTCTCTTCACAAAAAATATGTTTTTGGAAAGATAAGTTTAATAAATGAGAGCAGGATTTGTCAGTATCATGTTTTTAAACAGTGATGCATTCAAAAGAGTGTAATGAATGGCCTTGTAAGGCAAGCCCCTGTCAATTGATGCATTTACACGAGTACAGTGGAGACAGCAGGCGTTCAGGTCATGGGGCAGAGGTTAATTCTGACTGACCCCAGACCCACAATGAATTATTGACCCCTCAACAGGCTGCCTGTCTGGTCACACTGTGACAATAGAAGCGCCCAGCCGTTCACTCCCTACACTCAGAGCGCTGCAACAGTCGGCACTGAAAGACTACAATTACTGATAGTAGAGAATCCCAAAATTCAAGAATGAACTCTCATCTCCATATCATTACCCCATTCCTCTAGCCTGGATTTATTGCAGGGGCCACAATGAAAAACGTGTCCATGTGCTTTCACACATTAATTACTGGACCATCACTGGCCAGGATGGGAGTAACAACTTGGAATCAAATGGTTCCTCAGCTCACTGTTAGCTAACGATTACCTTGTCGCTACTTTAAAACCTTACAGACATTCTGTGGCATGTGGAGAGATCTGATGGCCAGCCTATCCTAATATCATCTTTGTCTGAAGAGAACAGGCCATTCTCACTGATGGTTTGACAGGTATATTGAAGCCATTTTTCAGAACTCGTCAAGGTCTATATCGAGTTTGTGCCCATAGGACAAGGATTTCCTTACTGCTGCTGCCTCTCCCAGCACTCCTGTGAGAAGCGTTGTCAATGGACATGGCACAGATTGAGCATTGTGCGGACAAATTTGGGCACAGACTACAACACCACTCTCTGACATACAATCTTTAGCAACTGCCTTCCTGGTTGTCATTTCTTGTCTTTAGATCCTCTATGGCCCAGTTACGTATTTGGACTCCTGACATGTCATTACAGAGACCTTTGGGGTGGCCTGTAAAGAGTGTAAAGAGACCAGTGAACAAACAAAACCAGTGTAGGGTAGAATCCTGAGGAAGAGCATCCCCTCTTACCCTGCAGTAGTCGTCGATGGGCCGCAGTCTTCTTACGGCAACGTCTCTGACATGGCTCCGTCTGAACAGGATTTTGCCTGCAAGAGGAATCAAATGTTAAGAAACGTGAAGGTCTGTTGTGAACAGATAAGAATAAAAGAGATGCCACAGGGCTGAGATCTGAGCACTGCAATGCATCTGTGTGTTTTCAAGCTCAGCCTTTATGGTCTCCTCCGGTTTAAAGCCAATTCTTTGATGTGCATTAAAGTGAAGGTTGCATTTCTTTGAACTGCACATCACTACACTCAAGTAATAGTTATAGTATTTTTTAATAGTTATACCTTATTTAAAAAAAGTTTTCTATAAAAGGACATGACGTTTTAACGTTCTATTATAATTTTTTATAACAGAGTTTGTAAAGGCAAACCTGACTGCTTTAAGAACTACAATTATAGTGTTAGGCAATAATCGGGACTTTGCCAAATGAAGTTACTCATCACAAATTCCGGGCGTTCCATAGGCTTCAAAAGGGTTGCTAAGCATCCCTTTGGAATAAAAAGTCATCCTGCCCATCGGTATACAGTATGAACTTGTAGCTTGAGTCTCCACCAGCCCTGACTGTGCGCTCTCTTTGAAGTCTAGTATAAAAGTGTTAAAACTCATGCCGAGAACTGAACCACTGCGGTGCAGGTCAGAGTGATGACGCAGTATTTTGACAGATCAAAAGCAGAGTGCTTGAAAAAGCCCTTCAAGAAAGAGGTTTTAGTATTGAACATCACAGGCCTGGAGGAAAGGTGGGCCTCTATGACTGAACTTATATGAGGGGCTGAGTAAGACAGGAGTTGCTCAAGGAAGTCAAACTGTGGCTTAACACTGGAAATGAACTTTTAAATTAATTTCCTCCAATGTGAAACCTTTTATCCCACTTAAACAAGCTAAATCAGTGGGGACTTGGGGCATTACTGAATGAAAAAATACAACTAAAAAGCATCAGGGAAGAGGGTGTCAGTAAGTGTCTGTACTGTGCAGAAGATGAGCACATTTGTACTTCACCTTGCTCGATGTGAACAGAGGTAAGTTAACAGAGGCACAAGTTATCAAGTTATAATAGTTTTTTCACTGGCAAATTTCATGCAATAGCCAAAAGCCACAACACTGACAACCAATAACCTCAATGTACCGTAACTACTTGTGACTAATAATTAGGATTAATTAGGATTAGGATTCGGTAGATTCGGTAGCTCCTGAAACACATGCAGTGCTTTCAAGTCCCTACCTCACTCCACCACACCTGGGACTATAGACAGTTACAAAACTTTGGGCAATTGGAATAATTTGCCATGCCCATGACTGACTGACTGACTGACTGTGAGTCAGAAGAGGCGTGGAATAGGACAGGCTCACACAGGGTCCCCAGATATTTGCACAGCATGGGAATAAATTTAACAAGTCAAGTGTCTTCAACAACTAGAGGGGGTATACAAAGCTGTGTGCAGAGGAGAAAATAAAAACAGCTCTGGGGCTTATTCTGAACCCTTGAAATATACAACATCTCAAAGAAGTGAAGGGGGAAATTGTATCAAGTCGGAATCTGCAAGTCAATAATATGAACCTTTGCAAACAATACAATAATGCTAGAATGACAAAGCATGCAAGAGCTGTACAATGACAACAAAACATGTGCAGTAATAATGAGTTTATCATGATAAGATACAGAAGTGTGCGAACATTCATGGTTCACAGGTTTTATGGGAAAATCTGCCTCGTTTAAATGTGTAAAGCTAAAACTACAGTATTCTACTAACCTAGGTTATATATCCACATAATTAGATTAATCTGAAACAACAAAATATGTTTGAACAAATGCTGTACACACAAAAAGAAGGCTTGTTTCTCAAAGGCTGACAATTCCCCTCTGTGAATTATGTTAATCTAGATTTAAGAAGCTTGTCTACTGAAACGGTTTAATATAATACACAGATAGGAATGACAGGCCTTAGAATACAGTAGGACAGTCCCTATAGACCCTTTCAGTATACAGATGACTCAAAATGATTTACAAAGCTTAATGAAAATGCAAAAGGCTGCCAGAGATGGTTCCTCTTATTTAGCTGTTTATTTTTCATCTCCCTCTGTGTATCTGCATGCCATCAGGGAGATATAATTGCTGCTGCGGTCTTGCCAGGAGAGTCCTCTCCATGTTTTATTTTCTGGTCAAACAAACACATTCTTTGTTATGTGAATCACACTGGTCTCCTTCACAGGATATTCATAGAAGACCCTGTACATGTTAGTGTAATCTTTAAGGCCACCACTAGATGCCAGTGAAGCGTGGTGTAGATGGTAGCTGCTGATAACAGACTTTCCGTACTGAGATATATGATACTATGGCAACCAAAAAGAGAGAGCCTGAGAAGACTAAAGCAGTCAACAAGAACGCTAAAGACTCGCTGGAAATAAGCATTGTTTATTAAATGTTCTGTTGACTTTTGTAGGCAAACACCAAACAGAGTTATTCAACTTAATATTCTGTAGGACATACAGAAATGGTTGCAACAATATCTTTTAGATTTTTTATTGCTACGAGGCTTAAAGTCAATACGTTTTTGTTGTTTGCTGCCATTTTTGAAACGTGTAAACAGACCAGACAGACTCTTTCCTTTTTTGTGGTTTATTTGTTCTTCTGTGTTATATGTCAATTAACTTTTTACAATTGCTATATTTACCAGAGTGCCACAGTCCACAGTCATAAAGGCTGGGATCTTTGCAGCAGGCATTCCAGAGGGTTATCAATATTGAGACCTTCCTTTGATCAATAGCAATATCCCATAAGTAACATTTATCAGTAAGCATCTGAAAATGAAAAATCAGGAACGCAACACATAATGCAAAAGAAAAGCCTTTGTCAAATATTATGAGATATATTCCAGTTCTTGCAAAATGGTTTAATAACAATACATTTTTTCAGGACCAGCAGGTTGACTAGATGTTTACACTTCTGTTTACAAGTATCCCAAAATCTGGAGATCTGCGGTACAGAAGGAATTAATATGGAGGGTTACTCAAGGGCTACTAACCCATTATGCCTTCAAACACAAGCAAGTCTGTGGTGATGGTGACAACGTAATTCTGGGAAAAAGCAAATCGGATAAAATTATTTGAGAATGTTTACAAGAGACTACTGAAAAACCTAACGAATGCCATACAATGGGTGATAGTGGCCGACGTTCAAAAAAAGCCAGAGATGGAAAAAACAGATACGCGTCCCAGTATATATTAAACATGCACCCAATGCTATTTATTTATTGGGGTTTTTTTTGGCATTTGTTTAAGATTGCAGTGAAGAAAACCATAAATATAAAGTAAATAAACCAAATGTATAATTGTATGAATATGCTACTTCCAGAGCATAACATTTTCTTGGGGTACTCTGATATATATACAACAATTATGAATCACTACTTGGCCTGGGGTTGTGGATTACAGATTTAATAATGTATTTGGTTGCAGCAACAGCAAGGATAAAGGTGCAAATTTGCCTAAAACTTCATAACTGGAGTGTTTCCATGTCTTATTCCATTAACATTTAAAGAGACACAGCAACCTTCAACAAAAGCCTTAGTATTGAAAGGTAATTGTTACAAACTAATTTCATCCTGTACAGGTAGTGCTAACCAGATGATTTTAGAGACTGTAGAAAAGTAGTACTAAACGTGAAGGTCTTTATGTGTTGCTATAGTGTATCAGTAACATGTTTACCACTCTTCCAGATTGATTTTATAATCTAAGCTACTTTTAAATCTTTAACATTTAAAGCATAACAAATAATGGTGGAAGTCAAAAGCTGTGGTTTTCCTAACTCGCTGGATAGCAAAAAAACTAAAAAAAAAAATCACCCGATTCGTCACTATCATCAAGTCAACCATATATTAGCGTTTCTAACTCCATATTCTTACTCCTTGATAGTAATTATAGTTTCCATAGACAAATTAATACAAAATAAGTAGTGCTTATCAATATTATTGCTTATCAAATTTTGTCCAAACTGGAGGTACCCAATCAGAACACAATGTATAACGAACTAGGTACAAATGTATTTGCTTATAATTTAAAACTTCTTGTTGTTTATATATGTTACTGTAATAACTAACACTCCAAAAAATGTAATGGAGTTTGTGCAGTGGTAACCAGCAATACAATACATCTACACAATGCAACAGCTCCTAGCAACATTGCAGAACCTGAAGTTTAGGAAAGAAGGAACTAGTATGAGAGACTCTTGCAGACACTGTGACAGTAAATAGATTAGACTAGTTTCTGTCAGCCCCGGTCAACAATGCAAGAGCTCTAAAAATACAGCTATTGACGGGTGTTCGGGAGACATGTGATAGGGAGCGAATGAATGTGGATTCAGAGTGCCTTTGGGTGTAAAACAAATGTGAACATTCACACACACACAAGCAGGCGTTCCCAACTGACAGATCAGTGTAGGTGGGAAGAGCTGGGGGGGGGGCTGAAGCCGTAGTCTGTAGGTCCTGACAAAGATGGGAAATTCTAAATTAACCTGTCCATTCAATTGCTTCAACTCTTGTCAATCAACTGCAAAACACCCAAAAAACTCCGTAAGTGGGGCGAACAAAAGTGACACACATACTGTCTTGGCCTGCAAAACACTTTGCAAACCACACCAAACCAAGCTACATTTTGAGAATGAAGTGTGGGGCGGGGGTTCAAAATACAATGAGTGATACTATATTCTTTATCTCACATTCTTGTTTTGTTTTGTTCCTGTGGACACCAGCCAACACTTACAGGATCACTCATGTTGTAATCTTTGGTCTCCTCTGTTATTGGTAAACCAATGCCAACAAACAAGAGATTATTATGTGAGGGGGCTGTTACTGGTGATTCACAGGTGGGGTAATTTCAAATATCCACAATAAACCTTCCTGGAAAAAAGACTGGATTTAAAAAAGATTACAGAGTTCAGATCAGGAACAACACACTACTCTCGTGATTCATGCAGATCAATTAAAGAGCACGGATCCAGCAGGAAAACAATAACTGGCAGAATTCTGCAGCCAAACCTGGAGTCTAAACAAATAGCCACTTTGTGAACACAAATTACAGGGGGAAAAGGCTGTCACATGTGTGCAGCAGCATAGGCCTTAGGTCAGTTATCCTCTTACTGACTCAGAATAAACACCCATTTGAATTCTGAAACTATTCAATCTACAGGAGATCTCCGTACGGTGTTAGCTGAAAACAGAGTTACTATCATATCAATCTGGAAAACACAGCTCTGCAGGCATAAAACATACACTCAAAACCTAAAGACTTAAGTTAGAATAGGCAAATTTACATTGAATCCGTCAAGTACCGTGAAAACCATAAACCATACCTAGACAATACATTTGGTTCTTAAATTCAGCATAACATGCAAATTCATGTTCTTTTTTAAAAGCTGATATTTGTCACTGTATTAAAAAACGAATTAAACGAATGGCATCAGCTTTGTGATGATAAATGACAGCCAAGGTTCAATGCACATGCTCTGCTCACCTGGCAGAAAGGGGATAATCCTCTGCTTGGGGTCTTTCTGGCCTCCTTCGATGGGGAACTTGTCCAGGATCTGCATCTACAAGAAAGAAGAGAAACACCACTTAGAAATGCAACCATCCTGTGCATGCTGCAGTTCCATAGCTTTTCCATAGAAATTAAATGTTGAAACGTTTGCAGCCACCTGCAGTCTACCGAGCCACACACTCAAACAAAGCAGCCACAACAGATATCACAACAGCACAATCAATATTTCTTGGTTGCAAGGCTTCTGCATAAATACAGCTCATAACAGACACCCTATGACTCTTCCCCTAAATCATTCATACTGTAATTATGCCCCAGAATGCAGCATGTTGTCAAACAAATATGGAGCATGATAACAAAAAAAGGAAACTTAAGTAGTAGTAATTATTTATGGAAGGTGGCAATAAAACTTCACATCAATGTTTGTTTTTCAGATATAGTTTGAAAACAGTTAATAAATGTAAAGAAAGACATCTTGACAGAAGAAATACTACTTCGAGACTTCAATATAACTATACATTTACATGTATTTTTTGTTTTCATTAACATTTAAGTCTCTCCAACAACAGGAACTACTCTGGTTGGTAATGAGGCACAGCGATTGTTATAAAAAAGCTCCACAGATCTAAGACCAAACATCCTCCTCAGTTGCTTTAGGTTTGTGGGGCACTGCCTTCACCTGGCTCCAAAAAACTCTGCACCACTGCAGGTCTTATTAAGTATAATTATTACTTCTCAGATGGACACGGCCCCTACTTTAGCACGCATTTCAAAAACTAACATCCAAAAAATGCAACTCTCAAGTCTGTGGTTGGCAATAAATCTCCCCGGGAGACACTGTCATTTTTACAGTGCTGCCTCTGTTAAGAATGGAATATTTGTGCACTGAACAAGGTCACGAACTTCATTCAATACTCCAGACTAACCTTTTTCTCTTCTAAATGATGGTTATAAGGAGTGTAATTACAGGGGCTCTAAAAAGCTACCATGTAGAACCACTGCACTAAGTGCTTTGATTTGTAGGTTGCCAAAAGGAATTACTTTATCAGCAAAAATCTTTTCAAAGGACCTTATTGAAAAGTGGGCAATAGTGTGCTTTTACTACAAAGGTGTATCAGCCAGTTGGTTTACAATTAGCTAAGGAGTGCCATATACAAACATATATACACACACACATACACACACAGACAAGAAACTTTACAGATTATAAATAAGGCTACAAATCCACCACAAGCTTGATACATTAACTAGATATCCAAATCAGCTCTTTGATCCTCTTTCTCGCTCCAGCTGAGAGAGTTAAGAGCAATTTGTATTCATGTCAAATCTTTACTGGTCCTGTGGTCTCGTATAGCCAAAACAATACCTACAGTGAGGGAAAAAAGTATTTGATCCCCTGCTGATTTTGTACGTTTGCCCAGTGACAAAGAAATGATCAGTCTATAATTTTAATGGTAGGTGTATTTTAACAGTGAGAGACAGAATAACAACAACAACAAAAATCAAGAAAAACGCATTTCAAAAAAAGTTATAAATTGATTTGCATGTTAATGAGGGAAATAAGTATTTGATCCCCTATCAATCAGCAAGATTTCTGGCTCCCAGGTGTCTTTTATACAGGTAATGAGCTGAGATTAGGAGCACTCTCTTAAAGGGAGTGCTCCTAATCTCAGCTCGTTACCTGTATAAAAGACACCTGTCCACAGAAGCAATCAATCAATCAGATTCCAAACTCTCCAACACGGCCAAGACCAAAGAGCTGTCCAAGGATGTCAGGGACAAGATTGTAGACCTACACAAGGCTGGAATGGGCTACAAGACCATCACCAAGCAGCTTGGTGCAATTATTCGCAAATGGAAAAAACACAAAATAACTGTCAGTCTCCCTTGGTCTGGGGCTCCATGCAAGATCTCACCTCAATGATCATGAGAACGGTGAGGAATCAGCCCAGAACTACACGGGAGGATCTTGTTAATGATCTCAAGGCAGCTGGGACCATAGTCACCAAGAAAACAATTGGTAACACACTACGCCGTGAAGGACTGAAATCCTGCAGCGCCAGCAAGGTCCCCCTGCTCAAGAAAGCACAAGTACAGGCCCGTCTGAAGTTTGCCAATGAACATCTGAATGATTCAGAGGAGAACTGGGTGAAAGTGTTGTGGTCAGATGAGACCAAAATCGAGCTCTTTGGCATCAACTCAACTCGCCCGTGTTTGGAGGAGGAGGAATGACCCCAAGAACACCATCCCCACTGTCAAACATGGAGGTGGAAACATTATGCTTTGGGGGTGTTTTTCTGCTAAGGGGACAGGACAACTGCACCGCATCAAAGGGACGATGGACGGGGCCATGTACCATCAAATCTTGGGTGAGAACCTCCTTCCCTCAGCCAGGGCATTGAAAATGGGTCGTGGATGGGTATTCCAGCATGACAATGACCCAAAACACACAGCCAAGGCAACAAAGGAGTGGCTCAAGAAGAAGCACATTAAGGTCCTGGAGTGGCCTAGCCAGTCTCCAGACCTTAATCCCATAGAAAATCTGTGGAGGGAGCTGAAGGTTCGAGTTGCCAAACGTCAGCCTCGAAACCTTAATGACTTGGAGAGGATCTGCAAAGAGGAGTGGGACAAAATCCCTCCTGAGATGTGTGCAAACCTGGTGGCCAACTACAAGAAACGTCTGACCTCTGCGATTGCCAACAAGGGTTTTGCCACCAAGTACTAAGTCGAAGGGGTCAAATACTTATTTCCCTCATTAACATGCAAATCAATTTATAACTTTTTTGAAATGCATTTTTCTGGATTTGTTTGTTGTTATTCTGTCTCTCACTGTTAAAATACACCTACCATTAAAATTATAGACTGATCATTTCTTTGTCAGTGGGCAAACGTACAAAATCAGCAGGGGATCAAATACTTTTTCCCCCCCCACTGTATCTAACCTCTCTGAGTTCTGACAGACATTTTGCTTCTGTTGTATTGTTTTATGTAAAGCAGGTTAAAATCAAGTATGAAAAAATAAAAAGGTTTTATGTCAGCTCTAAAGGTTTTTAACTGTTCTTACATATTATTTTCACCGTCATTTATAAAGATTTTCAGCTTTAAAAAAAAAAAAAACACTGACAATTAGAGCTGGCCCACCTCACAACCACTCCTTAAACACAGACTTGCAGAATGAGAATATTCATAATCAAAAATAATAAAAAAACACCCTGCCTGTAGTCCATTGAACTGAAGCTCTCTGATGTATAAAAGGGAAATATATATATATATATATATATAAGGAAAAGGGGGTTCAAACAAGCCAAAGAAAATAAACACAAAATGACAGGATCCTCAGTCTTAAACATGGGTTCAGCACTTCTCTCCAGATGTGGTCTACTAACTCAGAATTGCTGAGGACAGCACTTGAGACCTCACATCTGGAAGAGAGGGGTCGAGGGAGCCACAGAAACCCCACCCAGCCGGAGGAACCAGGTGAACAAACGATCGGGCCTGCCGTCCAGCCCATTCAGTCTGGGTCAGGGTGTTTGTGAGGCTCTTCGCAGCGCTGCACCAGGCTTCTTCCTTGTGGGTAACCATTTCAGAGCTCTTTTTCTGTGCTGTCTAACAGTTGTTTCCTTTGCATTGGAGGAAGACTTCTGCAGTCTGTGTGCTTGTCTTGAAGGACTGATGAGAGAGTACGTTATTTGGCTTTTTCTTTACGTACATCCAAATGGGTAATACAAATGTCACATTGTACAGGACTGTTAAGCTGTTACTTCATTCTACACTGTGCTCTGTATACACTCAGCATTCTCCTGCTCACAGGGGGCTTGGCTGGGAGGGCCTGCTCAGCTGGGAGTTTTCCCTCCACAGCTCAGACAGATTTCTGGCACACTGCACACAGTCATTCAACAGCGATAAGGTAATCCGCACTGGGCCGCTCAGCCCTCGGCACCTAGAGACAGGTGGGTCGAAGGGCTCCATGGCAGCAGAGGAACAGGTGGGAATAAACGCTCTAAGACTGAGTACAAATCCTTCCCAAGAGGCTTAGATCACTGGAAAGAAAAAGAAAAAAAGAAAAAAGCTGTACGGCTCTCCAGAGCTACAGCAGAACACAGAGGCCACAACTGAACATCTCCAGGAGCCAAGGCACCTCATTCAGAGCAGAAGAGAAAGCATTGAACTTGTTTTCCCACATTAACTGTTGAATTGTCTTCTGGAGAGAATCACAGGCCCTGTTCTCAGCTCATGCGCAACCACTGAGGAGCATATTAAGGAAGTCTATTTGCACTGCTAAATGCAAAAGTCGAATACTGTAAACACGTCCGTGCTTTGAGAACTTAGCAGTGTAAACATGAAAGCTATGGAGAAAGAGCTGCTGAAAATGTATTAGACAGGTGGTCCTTGCGGTATAGCACTATACATAAACATGACTTACAGTGAGGGAAAAAAGTATTTGATCCCCTGCTGATTTTGTACGTTTGCCCACTGACAAAGAAATGATCAGTCTATAATTTTAATGGTAGGTGTATTTTAACAGTGAGAGACAGAATAACAAAAAAAAAATCCAGAAAAACGCATTTCAAAAAAGTTATAAATTGATTTGCATGTTAATGAGGGAAATAAGTATTTGACTTAGTACTTGGTGGCAAAACCCTTGTTGGCAATCACAGAGGTTAGAGGTTTCTTGTAGTTGGCCACCAGGTTTGCACACATCTCAGGAGGGATTTTGTCCCACTCCTCTTTGCAGATCCTCTTCAAGTCATTAAGGTTTCGAGGCTGAAGTTTGGCAACTCGAACCTTCAGCTCCCTCCACAGATTTTCTATGGGATTAAGGTCTGGAGACTGGCTAGGCCACTCCAGGACCTTAATGTGCTTCTTCTTGAGCCACTCCTTTGTTGCCTTGGCTGTGTGTTTTGGGTCATTGTCATGCTGGATTACCCATCCACGACCCTTTTTCTATGCCCTGGCTGAGGGAAGGAGGTTCTCACCCAAGATTTGACAGTACATGGCCCCGTCCATCGTCCCTTTGATGAGGTGCAGTTGTCTTGTCCCCTTAGCAGAAAAACACCCCCAAAGCATAATGTTTCCACCTCCATGTTTGACGGTGGGGATGATGTTCTTGGGGTCATTCCTCCTCCTCCAAACACGGGCGAGTTGAGTTGATGCCAAAGAGCTCGATTTTGGTCTCATCTGACCACAACACTTTCACCCAGTTCTCCTCTGAATCATTCAGATGTTCATTGGCAAACTTCAGACGGGCCTGTACATGTGCTTTCTTGAGCAGGGGGCCCTTGCGGGTGCTTCAGGATTTCAGTCCTTCACGGCTTAGTGTGTTACCAATTGTTTTCTTGGTGACTATGGTCCCAGCTGCCTTGAGATCATTAACAAGATCCTCCCGTGTAGTTCTGGGCTGATTCCTCACCGTTCTCATGATCATTGAAACTCCACGAGATGAGATCTTGCATGGAGTCCCAGACCGAGGGAGACTGACAGTTATTTTGTGTTTCTTCCATTTGCGAATAATCGCACCAACTGTTGACACCTTCTCACCAAGCTGCTTGGCGATGGTCTTGTAGCCCATTCCAGCCTTGTGTAGGTCTACAATCTTGTCCCTGACATCCTTGAGCAGCTCTTTGGTCTTGGCCATGGTGGAGAGTTTGGAATCTGATTGATTGATTGATTCTGTGGACAGGTGTCTTTTATACAGGTAACGAGCTGAGATTAGGAGCACTCCCTTTAAGAGAGTGCTCCTAATCTCAGCTCGTTACCTGTATAAAAGACACCTGGGATCCAGAAATCTTGCTGATTGATAGGGGATCAAATACTTATTTCCCTCATTAACATGCAAATCAATTTATAACTTTTTTGAAATGCATTTTTCTGGATTTTTTTGTTGTTATTCTGTCTCTCACTGTTAAAATACACCTACCATTAAAATTATAGACTGATCATTTCTTTGTCAGTGGGCAAACGTACAAAATCAGCAGGGGATCAAATACTTTTTTCCCTCACTGTATGTACACAAACATGAAATTGCAACATGGACTAGATTCTATGAAGTGCTCTTGAGTGGCTCTACGCAAACATTGGGCCTTTCAACTCAGAGACCAGTAGTAGTATGTCGTTAGCCGTATGTGACTACAGTCTTGCAAGGAGCACTGGACCTGTAAAGGGCTGCCTTGTTTAGTTGGATATTAGACCATTAGGGTTTTCTCAGGCAACTGTAACAGATCAGTCACTGGTGTGTAAAACATCACAGTTGCACCTTTTGGAGGATACATGCATGCTGGTTACTATCTTTTCTCTGTGTTTCTCACATGGGGCTTCAGGGGTAAACCAAATAGCAACTGGTTTGTACTAAAATGATGATAACTACCAATTAAAAATGGGAAATTGAGAGAGAAAGGAATAGATCATCAGAGCTGTGGATCATGACCTACACAGCACTGTATTAAAGTTTGAGAACAGATATTTTCTAATTAATAAATTAAGGGAAACAATGCATCTAATATACACATAAATATTGTGTGTGTGTGAGAGAGTGAGAGAAACAAGTACTAAATTTGTATCTGGCATCAAAGCACATCCAACAGGAGGCCGTCATTTTGACAGCACAATCCACTTCCTGTTAGTACCATTCACATCCTCATCAGAGTCCCTCTGGAAGTTTATGAAAGCCATGAGGACCATGTGACTGTCAAACTCTGACTCCAGGGACTGCCCTTGACTGAACTCTGCGGTGAAAAAAACATCACAAGACATATATTCCACTGAATCCCAGCACTACTTTTAAACCACGGCCAATGAGCAAATGTCAAATCTCTGTTCTTGCTGGCTTCCTCTCTTGATCCAGATAATACCAGTATAATTTGATTCTGGATTCCCTTCTGGAACAAACTCCCCAGTGATGTGGTAGAAGCTGAAAGTTTGGGAACATTTAAAAATATACTGGATAGGATCCTTGGATCACTTAGATATTAATGGACACCAAATGAGCACGATGGGTCGAATGGCCTCCTCTCGTTCGTAAACTTTCTTATGTTCTTATTTCTGTGGGTTTATTTCACATTAGGACCGGAAATATATATATTTATATATGGAGACTCTCATAAAAAAAAAAAGGGAGTTGCATCTTTGCCCAAAAAATCATAGCAACCTAAACACTCCACATCCAAATGAACACTTGGGTCACCAGGAATTAGTGAAGGTTTAATATTAGTGATGGGAGTATTGGATTTCCAAAGGCAAGAGATGGGCCTAACCACAGGCACTTCCAGTTGTGATCTATAAATTGACAGCATGTGACACTTTCCTGGACAAACATCATACACAGAGAACAATGGCTCCCAATTGAAACTAGCTTGCAAACTACTCAATACAATTATATAGTGTGTGTTTTTTTTTCCAATAAATCTTAGCCAGGAAAGCAATTTGTTTTGTCAAGATCCTACTAAACAACAACTTCCCAACTTATGTTAAAATTACTAATAAGAAAAGCAATATTTTTGAGTAAGGAAGCCTGGGGTCACTACACAGCTACTCTATAACAGGTGCACTCATGCAGTCATGTCTGAGTCGCAGCTGCTGCAGACTCCAAGGAATCTCCTGACTGACACCCCACACATAACGGGGAGAAGAACTACCTTTGAAATGCCAGCCGACGATTTAGCCCGATTACACAGGGGAGCTGCAGGAATGGCAGCCTAATCCCCACTCAGGGAGTTTAATTTTACCCAGCCTTCAAAGCTGGGAGAGATCAGTCCCCCCACATCACCACACTGATTTTATTAGGGATTAAGAATTGTTGAAAGTTTGCATTTTTACACGGCAAAACAGGACATTGGCAAAACGTACACCCAGGCCCTGAAACAATATCAGTGTGAGAAACTAAGGAGAAATACGTCATACTGGTCTGTGTTTTGTATCAGGAGGGGGAAAAACACAACTGGGATTGCCTCATGTATGAATGGCTATAATTTACATAACAGAACCTTATCGCTTTTGACACAAGTCCTGGAGATTCAACAAAGTCTGTCCGTTTCTGTAATCTCTGCGGACACTGTGCCACTCTCAACAGCAGCATTCACAGAACACAAAGACAGCTGGTTCTCCTGTCCTGCCTTCTACTCACACATGGCTATAAGCTCTCAGGCCTTTTGAGTCCTATACTATAGTAACAAAGTTACAGAAGCTGGTCTCAGGCAAGTCAGGACAAAGCTGATGCGAGATCTTATGCTAGTTACAAAAAAGCACACATTTCCTGTTCCCCAAGCTCCATTCACATAGCAACACCTGTCAGTTCCTCGCTGCAGTTCTCATGATTACTTATTTAAGTCAACATTTCAGCTAAATGTATGACACACAAATGCTGTGTAATGAAGACGAAAGGCAGAGAAGCTGTAGCGTCCCGTCAGTTTCTAGAATTAGACGCCATCGGTTAGACCCTTTCAGATTTTCCACTGAATGAGCCAGAGGAATCGAGGAGCACATGGCCAGACCACAATCCCAATCTGGAACGGCCTTCCCCATGTGTTCAGTCATGCCGTGGAGGGGTGTGGAGGAAGGGAAGATGAGGTTTCGAGGGTAACCTTCACTTGACTTTCAGGCTAAATGCGTCTCGATACAGAAAGACGCATTCATTCAAAAATTAATCATGTTTTCACAGTTGGACAAGCTTACTGGATATTTTGGGACTACTTCAGATAAGGTGAAAAGTAGATGATAATTTGATCCATGATATCAGCTTGTCTGTAGGAATGTTAACCATGAATGCAACATGTCTTGCTCTTTTTATTTAGACATATTGTTTGTAATTCCATTAAAGTTAATTTTAAAGTCTTGGACAGCCGGGAACAGAGGGAGCTGGACGCTGCCCATTGTGCTGACTATGTATTTGGCTTGTGCAGTTTGGTCCTGAACTTAGCCTGCCTTCAAACCAAGAGAAAAGACTGGGTCATGAAATTCACAGTTTCAGTAGAGGAGTTTAGTAATAGGAAGAACATCCTGCATTTCAACGTAAGAAAAACAGTACATTAACATCATCAGGTTGATGGGAAAAGAAAACTCATAATGTAAACACTGAATGTATCCAGTAAGGATTTTTTCCACCTACTTATAGTTGCTTTAGTTTATTGTGGAAAGCACAAGTTAATCCATCATGAGACTCTAAGGAAATGTAGCATCAGACAGCAGCCCCCTTTTTGTTACTATAGAACATTCAATTGGACAGGATGGGCTGGGAAATTGAAAGCAATGCAAGCACAATGCATTGAACAAGTCTTCAAATGCAAAAAAGGAGCTACTATATTAATATGACACAAAAACACACCAAATAATAAACATCAGTCCAAGCAATGCAGACATTGAGCTCAAATATCATGGTGTGAAAAGGGATTTTAAATGTAATTTTTTGGGAAATTAATATTTTAAAAAGATTTGCGAGAGATTAATTCAAGCCTTGAGATGACATGGGGTCTACCACCCAGAATGAAGTGCCAGTGCCCAGAATTTCTCAATGGCCTGGAATGAACAACTGGAAAGTTTTAGCTGGGTTTGGGCAGACTATTTCAATTGGAAAGCTACATGGAGCATCTCAAAATAAAATGTAAATTCCTACATGGACTTTAGCCAGTCAGTGAGTTCAGGAAGCTTGGATTTAATGTTTAGGTTGACTACTCAATGGCATGGTATTGGAAGAAATACTTCATATCTATTCAGTAACCACATTATATAAAGACCAGCCTTTAATGAGGGTCCAATGGGGACCTTCTGTTACAAAGAGATATAGCACTATTGCAAAACAATCAAGTTGTGAAAAGAGAAGTATAGATGATAGCCCCAGTGTTCAGAAACAAAAGGAGGATCAGAACTTTTACTGTAATCTTTTGTTTGCTGCCAGGTATAACACCAAAATCTGCCCCTATGATGTAATGCCTCACCAACTGAAAGATAGCAGATGTCTCCATGTACCAGGAAAGGCCTCGGCACTGCTTAATCCTGAGTCATGCATTTTTCCTCCCCATAGAAAGAGGGTGCCAAAGAAAAGCTAACACTATTAATCACATCAGTCTACATCTCTAAAGTGACTATGCATATATATACAAACCCAACCTCCCTGCAAGGTTATAAGGTTTTTCCTTAGAAATGGGGGGAGGGAGAAGCTAACAAGAACAAAAAGGTAGTGCTGTACCCACACAGTCCCAGGCTGATGCCTCTCTGTGAGAAAAGCTCAAAAAAAAATCTGGAACGGCGCCCGCTGTTTTAGCACAGATTACTCCAGATGTGGTGCGGCTGCTCTCCCACAGTCCTGAGCTTACAGCCTGGGAGGACACTCTCTGGACATGAACTACAGACACTGGCCGAGGCCTAACCTAATACAGATGTGAGGATTCCAAAAAAAAAAAAAAAAAATCAAGACAAGACATGAAATGTATTTGTAATTAAAACTTAATATGCCCAGTTTGGCCTAAACTATAGCCTACCTAATGCCTACATGCTGGTCATGGTCATGTTTCTGCAGCAATAGCAGAGTCAGGTTAAATGTCATCAATAAGAAATGCATGACCAACTCTGCTATGGGGAAGAGTATAGAGGTAACTAAATATTCAAAATATGTCATTCATTATTATGTTAAATTAAGAGAATATGGGATATATCTGATTTTGACACCTCAGAATCTGGATGGATTTGCCTAATGTTCTTTCATAAAACTGCCCCATGCTATTATAATTTTACTGTGTCCATTAAGAACAAAAAAAAAGTTCAAAAACTAAAAAAATCGAAAACTAAAGAAACCCTTTGCTATAAAATATTTAAGAATTAAAAAATATACACTAGCATTCAAAAGTTTAGGGTCAATTGTTTTGGAAAGAAAATATTTTTTTTTGTCCATTACAATAACATCAAATTGACCAGAAATACAGTGTAGACATTGTTAATTTTGTAAATGACTATTGTAGATGGAAACAGCTGATTTGTAATGGAATATCTACATAAGCATACAGAGGCCCATTATGAGCAACCATCAGTCGTTGTGTTTGCTAAACCAAGTTTATCATTTTAAAAGGCTAACTGATCATTAGAAAACCCTTTTGCAATTATGTTGTTATCTCAGCTGAAAACTGTTGTGCTGATTAAAGAAGCAATAAAACTGGCCTTCTTTAGACTAGTTGAGTATCTGGAGCAACAGCAATTGTGGGTTCGATTACAGACTCAAAATGACCAGAAAAAAATGAAGGCTATTCCATGTGAGAAATTGCCAAGAAACTATCTGAGTTGTAAGAAAATAATAATGTTTTCCATATTTGTAATGAAGCAATTCAAGTGTGTTTACACTGTTTATCCTGTTGAATGTTCCCAGAATTGCATTTTTTGCTCAAATGGTCAAGTGTTTCTGGTAAAACCTGCTTCTAAAAGAGGAGAAGATGGGGAACTATATCCATGTGGCACAGACTAAAAGACAAAGCACCACATAACCTTGACATGACTGATACCTCACCAGACTTCCCCGCTATCATAAATGACAAATGTTCTTCAGAAATGTTTTTTGTGTTGGTAATTAATAATGATGTTGCCGCATTTGAGGAGCAGCAACCGAACACTAACCAACCAACATCCATTAAGAGGGAAATTCACATAATAAAATAAACATTTGAATGTCAAGAGTGAGCTGTGGACTCCATCTAAATTTTAGTAACCCCCTGCAAACTGGTTTTGAAAAGTGCAAAGAGTGACACACACAGCACAAAAAGAGCTTGGTACAGAGGAAATATTGTACAGGCCATATATCTTCCGATAGTAGGGGTAAAGATTATCGAAACAAACACACTCAGGAAGAGACTATTTGTTCAGCATCGCTCATTGGAAATTTATTAACACTTCAATGTGCTAAAGTCTGTGATGTGAAAGACAGAAATGTAGGAGGGTGGCACCAACACAGAGAACTGGTAGAGAAATTGTATCCCCCCCACTCCACCCACTCCCCCCACAAATTTTCCAAGCCTTCACTGTAGTTTGTACCAGGCAGATGAACACAAGTCTGAAAGCAAAATATCTTGTTAAACGTATGAGTATTGATAGGATTTTAGTTTGCAGTATATGAACTGTTGTGCACGATTGTATGTACAAGGACATGTAAAGAACACAGACATGGTTGTGAATAGACTGCAGTCCAATACTGTTCTGTCAGTATTAAAAGTGTGGGATCGTGGGCATATAAACACTCTTCAGTGGAGCAGTGCAGGTTCTCTCGTTTGATGAAATAATTTCCTGAACACCGCTCGTTTCATCTCCATTAGTAAGATGATGATGTAAAGGGCAAAAGAAACTTCACTTTGTGCACATGTTGGCATTTCCCAACTTCAAACAAACCTAGCACATCAAAATACTATTCTGACTCTAAAGGCAAATCTTGAGTGTGAAAATTAAAGAAGAAAAAAAAAAACCTGAGATCGAATGATTTACTCTTAATATGGTGTTGTTCAGTAATTCACTTTCAGTTTATCCTTCAAATGCTTCCTGCAGAGAAGCAAAGTCTTAGTACAGTTCAGAATCCCTCAGTATCTGTGAACCCTGGGGAAAGAATTAAAGAAAATAAATATTGCGTATATTAAACAGGATTGCCTAACTGTTCTTAAATGCCTACCCCCATGAATATAAACATTGAGAATCCTTTTATCACTCCATCTGTTGGCATTTAAAAAGTAATGGATGCTCTTGATACGCTTTATATATGTTATACCAACACTGCAGGAAATATTTCTAACTTGGCCATTTATGAAGGAAGAAAGGATAATCATTTTCTAGTATTGAAACTAAAACATATATGATCAATAAGGGGTCGACCTTGCTTATCTTTCAGCAAGTGAGGGAACAATTAACAAAAAGGAAAAGGGGCTAGAAGTTGATTGGCACAAACACCAAGTGTAAAAAAAAAAAAAAAACAGCAGGGCCTTCTGTTTCTATCTTTCTGGAAGAGAAGCAATGTTTGCTGTTGACAGACCATGGGAACAGAGTTGTACAAATGGCACGTTCACAGACAGTGGAAAATGTATGGCTTTCCACATCGCTGAGGCACCAAGGCCAAGGCTGTGCTGTCAGTTTGAAGGACCAGCTCTGCCGAGGTCATTTGGTACGGAGGCCCAGAGCACCCATGGGACTAGAACTACATCTCCAAATCTGACAGCCCCTGCACCCACCTCG
Organism: Amia ocellicauda; assembly: GCF_036373705.1. Taxonomy (NCBI): domain Eukaryota; kingdom Metazoa; phylum Chordata; class Actinopteri; order Amiiformes; family Amiidae; genus Amia; species Amia ocellicauda. The sequence goes on along the minus strand of NC_089869.1, from coordinate 5,192,884 downwards.
GTGCTCCTCTGGACTCAGGCATCCCATCTACTGACAGCACTGTTAAGTGCTGTAGCAGGGAAGCAGGGAAGTTAAAAGTTAATATTTACATAAATCTAAATTCCATTCACTGTAGAGGCCTTAATATTGCATTCACTAATGTATTACTTTTTTCTGTATGGGATCTTTGAAGAATTGCTTTATTGAATTTGGAAATGTAATTAGGCCCTTCTTCGCAGCAAGTGCCTGGACTTAAAGAGACCTCTAGCCTTCTTGAGGCTTGTACTCATTCAAACAGGAGTCTTGTTGGCCAAGAATGTGGGTATAGTGAAGTATTTCCCAGTTGTTGTTTTTCCAGGTTTTTAAACAGAAGCAAAGGATTGTGTTCAGGCACAAGAAATTACCCTTTTAGGATGTGGGTGTCCAGCTCCAGCCCTCTCTGTTGGCAAAGACGTGGAGATATGAATAGAATAGCCTTTTGTACTGAGTCTTCTGTACAATGGGACTACTTTTGAAAAGGCATAGTACTGTACTTTGAAAATAACACTTCTGAGCCTAGAGGGATGGACCCTTTCTTTGGATTACATAAAAAAATAAACCCCTAAAAGAAAAAGTAAAAACTGTACTAAACTTGCTGAGAGCTTATTGTTGGATGAAAGCATTGAGAAAGGTCGAGTTTACATACAGTCTTGATCTTAAAGCCAGAGCATAGCAGACATCAGGGTATTATGACAATAATCCAGGCTAAACTGATTGATCTTGACAGGAACAGGTTTTAAAAGCAAGAGAAAGCAGGAAAAGAAATGAGAACTTTCCTGTGACTATCAGAAGTCACTAATGGTAAATAATAATGACAGTTTTGGGACTGCTTTTTAAAAATGCCTCTCCAAAAGCTTCAAAATATTACATCACTCGGGCAATGACAGTACAACCATTTGATCAAACTCGAAAAACCATGGGAACGTAGATTTAAATTGAGGATTTATTCCAATTTTTAAGTATTGAAACTATGCTGCAGTTTTAATTCACACAGTACTGAGGAGCTCAGAGGTGTAAATCTTAAAATAGAAACAGAATATTAGGTTGGGTGTAAATATAAAACCTTGTTTTTTTTTATATGGGGAAAGAAAAAAAAAGCATTAAAAAGACCACAGACAGACAGGCATTAATTAGCCATCTAAAATGCTAACATTAAACAACCTTTGTGTGGAAACTATGTAAAAACAGCAGCTATTGTTGGGGAACGGTATTATTTTTGACATAAAATTCCAAAAGCACATGCATGTGGCCCATCTCTGGCAAACATGACAAGCGGTAGTGCAGTGAGAGGAATGAGTAAGAATGAGTAATCGCCCAAATAAGTCTAGTAATACTGCTTAGACTGCAGTAGAACCGTCCTAGGGAGATGTAAGATGCTGTTAAACTGTAGTGTCACAGAAACCGTCTAGCAGGACCAAAAACTGCCCTTAGTGAAGGAGTTTAAGTACCTCTGGGTTTTGTTCACGAGTGATGGAAAGGGGGAGCGTGAGATTGGTAGGCAGATCGCTGCAGCGTCTGCAGTATTGTGGGCGCTGTATCGGTCCGTGGTGATGAAGCTGAGTCCTCGGACAAGGCTCGCGGTTTACACGTCAATCTATCTCCCCATCCTCACCTATGGTCATGACCGAAAGGACGAGATCACGGGTGCAAGCAGCAGAAATGAGGTTTCTCCGCAGGGTTGCTGGACTCACCCTTCGGGATAGGGTGAGGAGCTCAGTAATCCGGGAGAGCTTCGGAGTAGAGTCGCTACTTCTCCGGATCGAGGCATCTGGTAAGGATGCCCCCCGGGAGGCTGCCTGTGCAGCTCTACCGGGCATGCCCCACTGGGCGGAGACCCCAAAGCCGACCCAGGGCACATTGGAGTTATTATATCTACCGGCTGGCCTGGGAATGCCTGGAAATTTCCCAGGAGGAGCTGGAATCTGTCGCTGGGGAAAGGGAGGTCTGGTCTGCCCTGCTTAGTATGCTGTCACCGCGACCCTCACCAGGACAAGCGGTGTAGAAAATGGATTGATGAATGCCAGCAATAGATGTGGTGTCCACGACAGCATTTTAACTCAATACTAATAATGTTGAATGCCAAAAGACATAATAGAAAATGCTATAAATAATTAAATAATGTTCTGTCATACCCGTATGATTAGCTGTATGATACTCATTCCACAACTCAGTCTCATGAGCTAATATTTATGGTTTTAATGGTTTTGCTTTGCTCACCACAGTTTATATTTTTTTTACAAAAACAAAATAAAACATTGAGCTTATCCTTCAGTACATTATTGTCAGAGAGGTAACAGGCCACCAACCCTCACCAGACACAGCCCACATTACTCTTTCTTCAAATATTAGTTTATTTTATCTTTATTTTGTTTAATTTGGTTCAACAAAAACAGAAAGTGTAATCTTTTCAAACTGCTTCATGCACTGGGTTAAATTTGACAACTTAGGAGGGGGTTATCCAAATACAGGAAACAGGAAACCTCAACTTTTGTTTCCAAAACAAATGGAATTTAATTAAGATTAAATAACCCCCCCTGGAGATCACAAGGCCATGCTGAGAGACACTAGCACTATTAAACCCTAGCACCCATACCCCACATACCAGGTCCAACACAGTAAAAATATAATCATTTATTTTATTCATTATTTTCTGTGAGCTCATAAAACTTTTTAAAATACTACAACGTGTTTGTCATGCTCTTCACTGTGAAGTGCTATACTATTGTTTCATTATACATGTTACTTATCAATGAAATGTTTATTGGAGTTGCTATCTCCCTGAACTACTTTATTTCATCACTTTGGCAGGCTATTCAATAAACACTGTTGCTACTTCTACTAGAGGTGCCCTGCAGGTTTAATATATTTACGTGCGTTTATGGTCAAAAATCTTGTAAACGTGCTTCTCAGGGCCTTATGCAAGGCTTTTATCGTTTCACAGAAGGAACCAATAAAACATGGAAGTGAACTGCTATTTTTATTACAACAGAAGTCATTTGGTATGTATGCCACACAAACCTGACTCATCCCATAACTGATTTAGGCTTCTTGTCCACACAGTTCTAAAAATATACATGTTCCATCCCAACTGAGGGGACCAGATTCATAGATTCCAGAAAAGTGCAACACATCTATAATAAGGGTGGGTGTGTGAGTGTGAGTGAGTGAGTGAGTGAGAGACCAGGCATGCAATCAACACTCCACCTCAGATCTTATACATCCCTAGGAAGGCAGGCTAGGTTCTCCAGGAAAAGAACATCATTATAATCTGCCAGAAGAGCTATTCCTCCCATTTTACGCTGGGTGTCGTTCAAATCATGAAAGGAAGTTATAAAAATGTGAAAATCACCTAAATGTTTTATAATACATTACCTTTTGCAGTACAAAATACATCTGGAACACAAAATGTGTGGTTATTTGCTTGATAGAAAGGAGACACATCTGCATATGCCAAGCATGTCTGTGGTATATTTGTAAATCTCTGGGAAACCCTTATAAGATTGAAGGCTAAGGAAAAATAGCTAGTTTAAAAATACAAAAATGTGTTCAAATGCTCAAATACAACAAAACAAGAGTTGGAGAGTATTAAAAAAAAAAACTTTCAGAAATTATTCATGTAAGGCAACCATAATCTCTCACAAGCTGACCAGTACACTTGTCTTGCAACTAGAGACGCTTAGTAATTTCACACCTAAATTAACCTCTCTTTCTCATCTGTCTTCCTCTCGAAGTCTCCCTCTCTCTGACTCCAGGGGCTTTGTTGCTGTCCTCTTGGGATTTGGGCTGCTGGTTTCACAGCTTTACGAAAAACACACCGGAGACGGCATTCATCTCTCACAGCTGGAAGAAGGGATTTCCAGCAAGCTCTTCCAGCCGTCTCCAAAACATTGGAGTCAGCAGGGGGGAGGAAGTGTTGGGGTTAGCAGGGCACTGATATCAACATAACAGCTCTGAGCAAAACATGTCCACTAGAAGAGAGTTTGGAGAACAAGTAATCTGTTATCAGAACATCCCAAGTGTAAATGTTGCAAAACTCTCCATGCAGATTTTCAACACTTTTTCACAATCTGCCCCCGACACACAAGATTAAATTCCAAAAGGTAATGAGGAAACCAATATCTGTAGAGACATTCTACTAAGGGACATTAGCAGTTCCTTCCTTCCCTTCTGCACCTCAATTTTGCTTGATCAATGGACCAAAATAGGAGATGGGAAATGTGCATGTTTTATATTGCAAATTGGCTTTGAGAACTGAATACGTCCAAATCGAAGAACTGAACCTTCGGGGTAAGGGGGTAGTTATTTTTGTACAAATCACAGCAATAAAAGTGAAATTTAAACTGAATACGAGAGAGCAACTGTACCAGATTTTCACCCAACAATACAAAATTCATAAAATATATGCAGACGTGCTCAAATCTGTTGGTACCCTTACAGCTCATTGAAATAATGCTTCATTGCTCATGAAAAGTGATTAAATCAAAGCTATTGCATAATGTATACTTGCATGCCTTTGGTATGTCATAGAATAAAGCAAGAAAGCTGTGAAGAGATTAATTATTGCTAATTCTACAAAGATATTATGAAAAGCCCCTGACACATTTGTTGGTACCCCTTAGAAAAGATAATAAATAATTGGATTATAGTGATATTCCAAACTAATTTGTTTCTTTAATTAGTATCACACATCTCCAATCTTGTAATGAGTCATTCAGCCTATTTAAATGGAGGAAAGTAGTCACTGTGTCATTTGGTATCATTGTGTTCACCACACTGAACATGGACCAGAGAAAGCAAAGGAGAGAGTTGTCTGAGGAGATGAGAAAGAAAATAATAGACAAGCATGGTAAAGGTAAAGGAAATAAGACCATGTCCAAGCAGCTTGATGTTCCTGTGACAACAGTTGCAAATATTATTAAGAAGTTCAAGGTCCATGGAACTTTAGCCAACTCCCCTGAGCGCATGCGCAAGAGGAAAATTGACCCCAGATTGAACAGAAGGACAGTGCGAATGGCAGAAAAAGAACCAAGGATAACTGCCAAAGAGATACAATCTGAACTCCAAGGTGAAGGTACGTCACTTTCTGATAGCAACCATCAGTTGCTTTTTGAGCGAAAGTGGCCTCCATGGAAGAAGACCCAGGAGGACTCCACTTTTGAAAGAAAAACATAAAAAAGCCAGACTGGAATTTGCTAAAATGCATATTGACAAGCCACAATCCTTCTGGGAGAATGTCCTTTGGACAGATGAGTCAAAACTGTAGCTTTTTGGCAAGTCACATCAGCTCTATGTTCGCAGATGAAAAAATAAAGCTTTCAAAGAAAAGCACACCATAACTACAGTGAAACATGGAGGAGGCTCGGTTACGTTTTGGGGATGCTTTGCTGTGCCTGGCACAGGGTGCCCTGAATCTGTGCAGTGCACAATGAAATCTCAAGACTATCATGGCATTCTGCAGCGAAACATACTGCCCATTGTAAGAAAGCTCCGTCTCAGTCGCAGTCATGGGTCCTCCAACAGGATAATGACCCAAAACACAAAGCTAAAAGCTCCCAAGAATGGATAAGAACAAAACATTGGACTGTTCTGAAGTGGCCTTCTATGAGTCCTGATCTGAATCCTATCAAACATCTATAGAAAGAGCTGAAACAGCTGGAGCAGTTTGCTCAGGAAGAGTGGGCCAAACTACCTGTTAACGGGTGCAGAAGTCTCATTGAGAGCTACAGAAATCATTTGATTGCAGTGATTGCCTGTAAAGGTTGTGCAACAAAATATAAGGCTAAGGGTCCCATCATTTCCATCCATGCCATTTTAATTTGTTTTATTTCACAATATTATGTTGAAAAACAAAATCAAAAGCAAAGTCTGTTAAATTACTTTTGTCAGTTTCAAGTTATTTCAGCAAAAATTGTGCATTCTTCGTTTTTTGTGGAGGGGTAACAACTAATTTGAGCCCGTCTATAAAAAAATAAAGGGACTAAAGAAAGATTCCATGTGAAAGAGATCCTCTTTACTGCCAACTACAAGCTGGAAAGAAAACAAATACTCAATGCTCCTTAAACTATAAAAAGGTTGTAGTTCATGGGATTTACTGTGTGTATGACAATCCATTAAAATGGAGCACAAATACATCAGTATTGCTTTTTTAAATGAATCAATTTGTTTCAGAGTTTTTCGAGAGAGAAAAACAATTCCAGTGTAGGAAGAATGAATCACCATTAAGAGGCTTCTGTTCACATCCCAGCAGCATCACCAATGGGTCTGGCTTAAATCTAGCCTGCATTACAAGGGAAGCTGCCATCTTTCTCCTCTCTAGTTAACTGATGGTCCATGACGTGGCTGCCCTGAAATGCACCAGGCTTGGTGAAGTTTGAGTTGATGGTTATTTACTTTGTCTCAAACATTTACTAATTTTCGGGATCATAAAGCCTTGGATAAGGCTGTTGCCCAAAGGGCCTTCCATTAAAGTATCAATAGAAGTTTCTCTCAGCCACCACTTAGGAGACTTACTGGACAAAGATGCAGTCCTTGAACTGTCAATTTCATATTTCAATAACATATGGAGAGGTTTCTTTAACCTTTCTTAGTCAGTAATGCACAAATATAAATACATCCTGGTTCTTAAGGAGAAATATAAATAGCAAAGACACCGTGGAACACAGCTTCTGCCCTCTGGTGCACTCGGCTCATTGTTTGGCAATTTCTTTGAAGCATTTTAGGTCTCAGAGACATTCTACAACCACTCGCATCTGGTGAAGAGCAAAGGACACATTGGCCAGTATTTCCTGATGTTTAAACCTGCAGGTCTCCAGGCACCCATTAGACCTGGCCAGGTTTTTTCCACTCACTTCCAAGATTGCCACACAGAAATCCTCAACAGCAGACCCTGCACACACCTTCATGTTTACAGAAGAGCAGCACTGGTTCCATTAAAACAGCACAGGATGTTCCTGGCTAATTTAGCAGGGCCCTGGAAAAAGGATGTGTCCTGCAAATGTGTCCACACAGCCATAAATCCTTCCTGAATGCTTCATAAACCCACTGACATTTATTTTTCTTGACGCATAACAACAACCTGGGGGATCTGGCCTCCTCTCATTAAAGACTGAAGACACCAACCTGTATAAATGCTTCATCTGGGATTTTAAACCCCTCCCCTTTCCCAAACTTAAGATACAACCACAGAAACAGATTCTCTACAAATCAGCTAAACTTCAGGACTCACCTTGAAACCCTGACAAAAGTTTCATTAAGAAAGATTTTCAGGCCCTGAGGGGTTGATTTAGTACTTTATTTTTAGTATGAGTTTTAAAATGCAGAGGGGACACAGCAAGCCATAGTCAGATCATCATTTACAAACATGGAGCCTGATCTGCCTCCATGTTTGTAAATGATTTGCATCTTCACACACTGACAATAAGAACAAGCTCTTGTCACTGCCAGGCTTTAGCTCCATGACTTAATTATGGCAAGGTTTTTGACATTATTTTCTATATATTATATGCCGGTCATAAACCACTACTCAACTGAAGTACAGCAAAAGCACAGGACAAAAACAGGTTTTGTACATGCAGTTTACATGTGGTCTGCACCTAGCCTGAGTGACAACAACCATGGTGAACCTCGGACAGGGCTCCCAGACTGAGCGAAGAGGATTTATTAGAATGAAACGAGCATTGATCTGAAGATGTTTACTTGTGCTCTTCCAAGTTGGTTATTATTTTCACCTGGCTATATTCTACTTTGGGAATAATCAGTTTAGCAGTGGGACTTTTCCATTCCAGTCAGGCCCCTCTGGTTATCAATGGGACCTTTCAGAATTGGTTTTCCCTGATTGAAACATCATTTCCTGTACTGTACACTGACCCCATTGATATTCACTTCTCTGAGAGCTGTTCACAACTACCATAAAGACCAGGAGACCCTAAACTCTCTCACACATTAACCCTGCACTAATTTTAATAAAAAAAAATAATAATAACATTGCCAACACATTCAAATATGTGATTTCAGTGGACCAATCTGAAAGAAACACTTCGTATAATTTTAAAATATGCATAATCTGGATTTCAAAAATAGGTTTTGTGCATCTGTTTACAACACAATAATTGTGTTTTCGGAGGTGTGCAATTGAAGCTGTATGCCCATGAAAGGAATACTGTTAATCTGCCATTATTTGTATTCATGCTATAATACTACTACTACTAACGTACTGTACAGTATCACAGCAGCAAGGTTCTTGATTGTCCAAATAAATGGTTCATACTACATTATATGTACAACTAACTGGAGGAAAATCCTCTCTGATTTGATTTTAACATCCAAATCATATTTAAATTACTCATTCAAAGTTTCCCAGACTGTAAATGAATAGGCAAGATTCAGTCCCTTCAGGACAGCTCTTGCATTATGGGATGGTCAAACCCTGAAAGAGGAAACTTACCTGGAGGTCAAAGAATTTGCTGTATCTCCTGTAAATAATCTGGGAAGTGGAGTCTGAGTATGTGACATTGAGGAGATACACCTGCCAAAGCAAAAAAAAAAGACCATATTAGTATGCATTTAATAAAAAATAAAAAAAATCAGGTCATCCACTTGCAAACATAACACATAACCAAATGCACAGGACATTAACAAAATACTAACAACAGTAATAGGGAGGTAGACACCAAGTGAGTGAAAACAGAAGTCATGAAAGGACATTGGTTATGACAAGGATCACCGTCAGCTGAACTGTTCCAGAAGCAAGGCATTCCTCTCCAAGCATTGTTCTCTGCTTTGGCCCAAGTTCACAGGCAAATCTCAGAGAGAGCCAGAAGTTAAGAAAGGTGAAACAGCCATAACTACCCTACACCTTCCGTCATCAAAGGATATTAACACATCCCCTCAACTTAGACTCATTGGAGAAGAGCAACTGGGGTCAAAACAGGTGAGCAAGCCTGGCAAATAAGGTGAGGTTTTCATTGCTGATGGAAAAACAAAAACACAGAGATGGATTTGTTCATACCAATTTACATATGAATAGCAAAGATGGTGCTCTAATATTAGTTACAGTATTCAAAATACTGCAGTGATGGATCCAAGATATTTGTAAGTTTTGTGACCCATATTCACATTCTGAAGGATTATTCATAACCAACAATAAGTCACCGACAATTGCTCACCAACATAAAATTGTAATCAACAAGTTTTCTGTTAGAAATCACTACTTATAGTAACCAATTAAGGCCAAAATCTATCACAAGCTGTGCTAAAAACAAAGTGCTATAATAAATCATAAATAGCAGATACAGTACATATTCACTTACAATTTACATAAAATCCCAACAGAGCTATTAATAAATAATTTAAAAAAAAAACAGATAAAGTACATATTCAACTCTAGTGACTTACTGTCTCATTTGATTTAGGTTGAATACTTCTTAATGTCCTATCAATTCCAATACGGCCTTTTACTAAATCCTATGGTTACCCATAGCAGTTGTAGTGTGTTTTTAAACTCTTTAATCTCCTGACTTCATAATGATAACTCGGGTTACATGCCTGTAAACAGACTTCCTGCAGAAAACTACCATGCCCAGAATGCATCACTGTCAGCATGTTTACATGGTGAGTTAACATTGCGCAGACTTTAGTCATTCTGCACAGAATCTGCCCATTAAGCCCATGAATGCTCAAACTTTCCGCAAATTCTGTGTAGAATGACTCAAGTCTGCTTGTCACACCCCATGTATAAAACTTAAAGTTACAGTTTGAAAAGATTGTAATATAATGACATTGTAATGACTGCGGTTATGCTGAACTGCACTATTTTAATTTGTATTTTTGTATTCAATTTCACTTTATTGTTATTATTATTATTATTATTAATTATTTCTTAGCAGACGCCCTTGTCCAGGCATTTTATACAGTGAGGGAAAAATGTATTTGATCCCCTGCTGATTTTGTACGTTTGCCCACTGACAAAGAAATGATCAGTCTATAATTTTAATGGTAGGTGTATTTTAACAGTGAGAGATAGAATAACAACAAAAAAATCCAGAAAAACGCATTTCAAAAAAGTTTTACATTGATTTGCATGTTAATGAGGGAAATAAGTATTTGATCCCCTATCAATCAGCAAGATTTCTGGCTCCCAGGTGTCTTTTATACAGGTAATGAGCTGAGATTAGGAGCACTCTCTTAAAGGGAGAGCTCCTAATCTCAGCTCGTTACCTGTATAAAAGACACCTGTCCACAGAAGCAATCAATCAATCAGATTCCAAACTCTCCACCATGGCCGAGACCAAAGAGCTGTCCGAGGATGACAGGGACAAGATTGTTGACCTACACAAGGCTGGAATGGGCTACAAGACCATCGCCAAGCAGCTTGGTGAGAAGGTGACAACAGTTGGTGCGATTATTTGCAAATGGAAAAATACAAAATAACTGTCAGTCTCCCTCGGTCTGGGGCTCCATGCAAGATCTCACCTCGTGGAGTTTCAATGATCATGAGAACGGTGAGGAATCAGCCCAGAACTACACGGGAGGATCTTGTTAATGATCTCAAGGCAGCTGGGACCATAGTGACCAAGAAAACAATTGGTAACACACTACGCCGTGAAGGACTGAAATCCTGCAGCGCCCGCAAGGTCCCCCTGCTCAAGAAAGCACATGTACAGGTCCGTCTGAAGTTTGCCAATGAACATCTGAATGATTCAGAGGAGAACTGGGTGAAAGTGTTGTGGTCAGATGAGACCAAAATCAAGCTCTTTGGCATCAACTCAACTCACCGTGTTTGGAGGAGGAGGAATGACCCCAAGAACATCATCCACCGTCAAACATGGAGGTGGAAACATTATGCTTTGGGGGTGTTTTTCTGCTAAGGGGACAGGACAACTGCACCACATCAAAGGGACGATGGACGGGGCCATGTACCGTCAAATCTTGGGTGAGAACCTCCTTCCCTCAGCCAGGGCATTGAAAATGGGTCGTGGATGGGTATTCCAGCATGACAATGACCCAAAACACACAGCCAAGGCAACAAAGGAGTGGCTCAAGAAGAAGCACATTAAGGTCCTGGAGTGGCCTAGCCAGTCTCCAGACCTTAATCCCATAGAAAATCTGTGGAGGGAGCTGTAGGTTCGAGTTGCCAAACGTCAGCCTCGAAACCTTAATGACTTGGAGAGGATCTGCAAAGAGGAGTGGGACAAAATCCCTCCTGAGATGTGTGCAAACCTGTAGGCCAACTACAAGAAACGTCTGACCTCTGTGATTGCCAACAAGGGTTTTGCCACCAAGTACTAAGTCGAAGGGGTCAAATACTTATTTCACTCATTAACATGCAAATCAATGTATAACTTTTTTGAAATGCGTTTTTCTGGATTTTTTTGTTGTTATTCTGTCTCTCACTGTTAAAATACACATACCATTAAAATTATAGACTAATAATTTCTTTGTCAGTGGGCAAACGTACAAAATCAGCAGGGGATCAACTATTTTTTTCCCCTCACTGTATATTCTTTATACATAGTAGGAAGCAAGCTCTTATTTAAAAGACTTAAGATTTATACAAAAATTACTCTGGGATACTGCACCTAATAGTACACTTGTAATGGTCCAATTTCAGGCACCATCTCTCTCCAGTAAAAAAAACAAAATAGAGCATGTGCTTTTTCAGTGAAAGTGGATTTGTTCTCAGCAAATATATAATAACTTCCTTTGGCTCATTTTCGGTTGTTCCTAAAAGGCATCTGGTAAACGCTATACTGAAACCCTGTTCTTGTCATTGTCACGAATAGGATACTGCACATCCTTTAAAAAACTTTCCCAAAACTTGAAAAAGGAGCCCAACATTAATGAAAATATTACACCAGTACAGCTGGTTAGATTGGCAAGGCAAATGCTGTGAGAGTCTCTATATTATCACCTGGAAACTGATACCCACATACAGTGCATCCAGAAAGTATTCACAGCGCTTCATTTTTTCCACATTTTGTTATGTTACAGCCTTATTGCAAACTGGATTAAATTTATTTTTTCCTCAAAATTCTACAAACAATACCCCATAATGACAACGTGAAAGAAGTTTGTTTGAAATCTTTGCAAATTAATAAAAAATAAAAAACAAAAAAGCACATGTACATAAGTATTCACAGTCTTTGCTCAATACTTTGTTGAAGCACCTTTGGCACCAAGTCTTTTTGAGGATGATGCTATAAGCTTGGCACACCTACGTTTGGGCAGTGTCTCCCATTCTTCTTTGCAGGACCTCTCAAGCTCCATCAGGTTGGATGGGGAGCGTCGGTGCACAGCCATTTTCAGATCTCTCCAGAGATGTTCAATCGGGTTCAAGTCTGGGCTCTGGCTGGGCCACTCAAGAACATTCACAGAGTTGTCCTGTAGCCACTCCTTTGTTATCTTGGCTGTGTGCTTAGGGTCGTTGTCCCGTTGGAAGATGAACCTTCGCCCCAGTCTGAGGTCCAGAGCCCTCTGGAGCAGGTTTTCATCAAGGATGTCTCTGTACATTGCTGCATTCATCTTTCCCTCGATCACGACTAATCTCCCAGTTCCTGCTGCTGAAAAACATCCCCACATGCTGCCACCACCATGCTTCACTGTAGGGATGGTATTGACCAGGTGATGAGCGGTGCCTGGTTTCCTCCAGACATGAGTTCAATCTTTGTTTCATCAGACCAGAGAATTTTGTTTCTCATGGTCTGAGAGTCCTTCAGGGGCCTTTTGGCAAACTCCAGGCGGGCTGTCATGTGCCTTTTACTGAGGAGTGGCTTCCATCTGGTCACTCTACCATACAGGCCTGATTGGTGGAGTGCTGCAGAGATGGTTGTTCTTCTGGAAGGTTCTCCTCTCTCCACAGAGACACGCTGGAGCTCTGTCAGAGTGACCAGCGGGTTCTTGGTTACCTCCCTGACTAAGGCCCTTCTCCCCCGATCGCTCAGTTTGGCCGGGCGGCCAGCTCTAGGAAGAGTCCTGGTGGTTCCAAACTTCTTCCATTTACGGATGATGGAGGCCACTGTGCTCATTGGGACCTTCAATGCTGCAGACATTTTTCTGTACCCTTCCCCAGATCTGTGCCTCGATACAATCCTGTCTCGGAGGTCTACAGACAATTCCTTGGACTTTATGGATTGGTTTGTGCTCTGACATGCACTGTTAACTGTGGGACCTTATATAGACAGGTGTGTGCCTTTCCAAATCATGTCCAATCAACTGAATTTACCACAGGTGGACTCCAATCAAGTTACAGAAACATCTCAAGGATGATCAGTGGAAACAGGATGCACCTGAGCTCAATTTTGAGTGTCATGGCAAAGGCTGTGAATACTTATGTACATGTGCTTTTTTTGTTTTTTATTTTTAATAAATTTGCAAAGATTTCAAACAAACTTCTTTCACGTTGTCATTATGGGGTATTGTTTGTAGAATTTTGAGGAAAAAAATTAATTTAATCCATTTTGCAATAAGGCTGTAACATAACAAAATGTGGAAAAAGTGAAGCGCTGTGAATACTTTCCGGATGCACTATATCTACTTGGCAAAACATGACCTGGACACAGAGGAGACATCTGTTTAGACTTCGTGGATAGATGCTGGGTCTAAATGTACCTGACCCCCTGAGGAAAGTTGCTAGGGGTTACATTTTTTTCTTAAAATGTAGCATGTGCACCAATTGGGGATAATATGGTTAATGTTAGGCTTAAAAGCAGGCTCACACTAACCTTCTATCCTACTCCAATTGCAAATGTCTTTTGGAGACAATGGGCAGAGTTTCAGAAAGAGAAAGAAGGCCAAACAGTAAGCATTAATTTCAGTTTATGAAAAGTCTGTCATTTGATGTGGGGTCATTGTCACTAAGTAACGCATTTAGTTCATATGTTATGTTCAAAAACTTGTGTGAAGATGCACTTCACATTAGGTAAACATTTTTCATCAGACAATTTTCGTGTTTAAAGATTTATGATAACTTCCTGTCACATGGCCATCCAAGCCCTCCTGACATGCGACTGCATTGTTTCTCTTCCTGTCACAGCAGGAAGAGAAAGCCAAGTTCATGCCATACGAAAATCAATAACAACAACGATACTAAATCAGTGGGTGATTCAGGGTTCGTTCTCAATCTTTACGTCAAAGTTTCAATTCACCCATCAGCTACAGATCAATGAACAACAAAAACAGTAGTAATTAATAAGGTCTGACTTGCAAGGTTCCAGTGCTAAATCGATCCCATCTGACATTCAGACAGCCAATTCCAAAGTATGATTCACATGCAGGAAGCTCACAGCCTCCGCTTAGCATGGTATTCGTTATAACAGGTGGACATAAACACTGTCAAAAGCCATCACTCCTGCCTATACTTTGATACAAGAGCCTTCAGAGATACGAATTGGATCAGCTGCTGTGCTGGAGTACAGTGAGAAATCTCACTCGATCTCACCAAAACAAGTGCTCTGCCGATCATCTCGTCATGACGATGTCTTCAGCAGTGAAACGCATTCCAACTTATGTACCAGAACAATCTGACCTACTAACATCAAGGCTGGACAACCTTACCCTAACCAGGTTTGGTTTTGGTGTTGCTCAATGTGTGGTCAACAGAAATTTAGATTAAATGTATAACAGTGGAGTCTTAGATCTGATTTCAATTTATTTTGCTGAACAAAAAAAAAGGATGTGAAGAATGCACTTGCTTCAAGTGTTCATTAGCTGGGCAATATGTACATTGATAATGCCGCAGTATTTTAACTTTTCGCTTACAATTTCACATCCGTACTGAAAGCATGTGACCACTACTGCCATTCAGTCATATACAATGAAATGGAAAAGGAAAAGAAAATGTAGGCCCTTTTGGATGCATTGTATCACATTTCCTGCTTCCTTTGTGCCCTCAAACCTCAAATGTAACACTTCAAAGCCTCAGAGCTATCCCAGCCTCCTAACCATCTGCATAAATGGCAAACCTGTCGGGTTTCCATGCTGAAGCATCAATGCTGTGTAAGATAAATAAGGTGGTTCTGTCCAGTGGTATTTTATCACATAAAACTTTCCCAGTCCCAGTGTCCATTTCTGGGTTTAGTCTTTGTGCCATTAAACATTCTGGTTGCACTTGAAAGGCAGTAGATTTGATTTTAAAGGTAGGTAATGAGTCAGCAGCCAAAAGATGCTGCAGTTGATGACGAGATGACGCCAAACTCCTGCACTAAAACCTCCAGCACACATTTATATCAAAGTTTAGTTTCTAGAGGCGAACCACCCCCCCACGCCTAAGAAAAACTGTTGTTATAAAAGTGGTGGATGCTCCCCCTCACTTCTGGCCTCTTCGTAAAAGTCAAAGATCTCCCTCCTTATCCATGTTTCCACTGACTAAATGGATGTGCCCTCCTCCTTAATTAGAGATCAAACTTGCAAGGCCATAACAGCCGACACCACTGTGCACTGCAGGTCACAAATGTGTTATTCTAAATAAAAAGGTGGCGCACCAAAGCAAGGACTTACAAACAAAAGTGCTGCCAGGATACAGTCTATTGTCTGAGGGTTCTTTCTTCTGGACAGGGACCAGCTTTTCCTGGCAGAGCTTCATGGGCCAGTCTGATGTCATTTAACTTCAGCTACCGTTAGCATGTACATTTTGCATTGATTTCCCTTTGTGTGTGTGGAGTGTCTTAGTAGAGATCTTCTGCTCCATTTATTTGGTTTCCTACCTTACATGCAGGAATTTTGCCCTATCATTCTTATATTAGAATTGGATATGATCAGAGGAGAGAAAAATAAAAGCAGGCTTTCAAAGTCAAATCAATATTACAATAATCAAATCAGCTACAAGCTAGTGCACGTCAAAGCTAATTAAGCTGTTAAAATCATAAGAGAAGATGCACCGTATTAACACAAATGCCATGAGATGTGGGGAGAGCCGAGATAACTGTCCCTGCAGTGAAGGAGCAGCACCACTGCTCTGTCAGCCCAGTGCCGACTCCAGTGAGGGTTATAAAAAGGCGGTTGACCTGAATGGCATGTTGGGATATCATCCACCTTTCTCGCTTCTGCAGCTGGCTGACGTCCTTGGGGGAAACTGATGATCTAAGAATAGATCATAACACACAGCCACAAAATGTGTCCTCATAGCAACCACGACAGCACACGACTGCGTTTTATTTCCGCTCATTCATATAAATGGCAGCGCACAACAGTAAGGATGAAAATTGTGTTGATGTAATTTTGTTACAACAGCAGAGGTACTGACCGTCCAGTCTGAAGACAGTTGGGTTTAGTCCTCTGGTACTATGCTGTGAATTCTGGGTACTTTTGAACTTCGAGAAGAAGTTCAAAAGTTTATTCAAGATATAAAATAATAACTAGAAGGGAGTAAAGCCTGACAATGTTAACTTGACACATACCAACAACACTAACTGCTGTATAGTGAATAGCACTGTTCTTTAGCATGTACTCACATACATAAGGTTACAGCTCGTGAAAGGTGCTGAGAGGGGAAGAGCAGATAAAATAGGGGGTCCCACAACAATAAACCTCAACCTTTTCAGACTGGATATGGCAGTTTCAGTGAAAATCAATGCTGTACACTACCAACCTCTTCAACCACCTAATCCCTACACCATCAACACCACCCCACCCCCTGCACCAAAGGATTTAAGGAAACGTCGTCAATTAAAGCGAGATCACCAAGTTAGGTGAATTGCGCAGGATTGGCCGAGAAAGACCGCAGCTGTTTTAGCCTTCAAAGAGACTGCAGAAACCTACCGCACAGGACGTGAGAATGAACAGTGGCTGCCAAAGGCTTTTCAGACTCAAATTTTATACGATAAACAAGATGAAAAGCAAAGCATTCGTGGTTCAAGGAGTTGATGAGAATTTTAAATTGGCTTAAGCTGAAGTTCTTTGTTGATGTTTATCATGTATGCAGATTGGATTTTTTCCCCTCTGGTTTAAAAAAAGCTACTTGAAAACATTTATTGCGATTGTAAAATATAGCTTAAGTGCAGCTCATGAAAAGACCTACTGTCCTACTCGAAAGTCCTAGAAAAGACTTCAGATAATCTTATTCTACTGGCAGAAAAGGCAACCTTCTGAAAAGTTTGGCCCCTTTGTGGCTTCACTGAGATAAAATAAACAGAAGTCCCAGCAGCAGGACTCATCCAAACACCGCTCACACTTGGCCTTATGGGTAAAGCTCTAATTCGGTGGAATCTGCAGTTAATTTACGAAGTCTCTGATTACAGTGCTTCCCTCGGAGAACACAAACCCACAGAGTGCCCCGTTTATAAATAACCCAGCCCACACACCCAACAGGCTCTTCAACTCACTTGAAAACAAACATCACATTTGAATTAAAAAAAGAAAACACAAATGTTAAAATTGTAAGACACCTCACTGCCTAGCATGCCAAGGCATCCTCAGTTTGTTCTTAGAATTTCAGATGTACGCAAATAAAATCTAATTGGATTTCTAATTTTTACTTATTACTTTTATTAAATCGGTTTGAAATTCAGCCCAGAGAGGTTTAATAGACCGCATGCAGTTCAGACATTTCCAATATGAATAATCAAACACAGACGTTGCCACCGAATGCTTTCAATAATGCTAAACAAAAGAAAGAGAAAAAAATTAATGAAGCCTTAGATCGTGTTATTTCAAGGAATACAGCTCATGCAATTTGCTCCTGCAACTTTCGGTCTTCATAGGTTGCATGCCAGCGTAACTCCTTGGAATCATGAAACATCATCCTTTTCCTGGAACTATTATTATATTCCGGTCTATGGAGCAACATTAAGGATGTTTGTTGCTTTCACAGAACACAGGGGAAAAAAAATACACAGGACAGCATTTTAAAAGATCATATTAATACATTATAATTATTGAGGCCTGCAGTGAGGAACTTGTATGCTGCCTACTGGACACAAAAATACTAAATCCCAAAAGGTCATGCTCTGTGCCAGCAACAAAGTGCCCTGCTTGTGTCAACATCAGAATAGCACAGCTTCCTGCATTTAATCACATGCAGCAATACATCATGGCGGGCTTGGGCTGTTCTGTATCTGAGAGGATGAATGACTGAAAAGAGAAGACCCAAAGCTTTCAGATTTTGCCCTCTCCCAGGCATCTCAGCACCACCTCCGAGAAAATGTGTTGCCTGTCAACCTTCAGACAGCCAACGCAAACACCCTTTATACAGCCGTCTCTGCTGCAAACAAACAACACACTCCCCTAATTAACCCCATCTGCTCACAGACATGTAAAACCCACACAGGAGTCTTTGTGATCTCTGCACCCCTGCCCTTATTTTGACCATGTAAAGCCATTCTAGACAGTGGGGGATTTGAAAAGTATTATGATGCATTTCTACATAGATTTGTGAAAGAAGACATCTGTGTGGTCTGTAATAGGCTGTGCAACAGGCTTCAGATTAAACTGTGGATAAGATTCAAGACTTCCCCCTTTTTCATTTTGCCTTCAGCCAAATCAGTCGTGCAAGGCAGGTGTAAATACACCAAACATCTATCGGCCAAAGTTAGTTGCGTGCGTGTGTGGTACACACTCTAGACTTCAAATTAAAATAGCTTTGTCAAGGTTTGCTTGTAAATTCAATTTTACTTTGTTGCTCCTATCTTAGAGATTCTGTTGTTTTATCCCAACAGATTTGTATCGCCATGCTAAAACACCAATCCTGCAGAAAGAGATTTTGAGAAATCAAAATGAGGAAGTGGGGTGGTTAAGAAACTAAGAAAGTTAGTGAGGCATGAATTTCAAGTGACAAGGCTGTGCTAATGGGGTTCAGAGCACTGGTTTGGATTGGTGGAGCAGAAAGACAAAGTCAAAGAAATTAGTATATTGTTAAAACACTGGTTTCCAGCATAAAGTAGTAACCTACTATCATAACCTTATTGAGCAAATTATTATATTATCTAATGCCTTTACATTATCGGACTCAGATTTAAATACATTGTTTTCATTATTTCCTATTGGAGTGTAATGGAGATTATAATTTTTCCTGTTGACAATCAGGTTTGATTAACAAACCTCTCATAATTTATACATTCATTCAGATATTGGAGTGTTTTATAAATGGTTTTCAGGATTTCCAGCTGAAAAATCTCACGAACAAATTATAAAACACACCACTATCTGAATGAATGTATAAATTATGAGAAATATGAGAATAACTGATTGTTAACAGTAAAAATTATAATTTTGCAAAAGTTCACATCTCCATTACACTTGTTAAACTAAACTCATTTTGCATAATTTCCTGTATATATCTAATGCATGTCTTTTCACTGAAGGATACCTTCACTTCTAGGTCTACAAAAAAAATAGTACTTTCATATTAAGCAGACTAAGAATTGGGGGAGATTTCAGTTGACATTATCCATCAGAAACATAAGGTTTCTAAAGCTGAGAAATGCAGCAATCATCAAAAAGGGTTCACTTACTGTACTTGTGCAGAGTGTATCCACAGATTCTTCAACAAGACAAAACTGAACAGCCTTTTTGCGAGAGAATTGGCGGAGCACAGTCTGTGGGTCTTTAAAGCCACTAAGGGTTGAACCCCGCCTAAAATGCTTTATTTATGGAAGTGGACCGATTTAAAAAAAGCTTGGAACAAGAAAGCTCTCTTGAAACAACCACCAATTTCAAAGAAATGGTTTATAAATGAAGTGGAGCTCCCATGTAGGATTTTAACTTTAAACCTTTAGGTTCTAGATCAGCTCTTTTCCTTCTGGTGGTATATTGCAAGACTTTGCTAGACTGATATATATAGCCTACATATTTTTTCCACCGAAGACATTTTGAAAAAAACAAGTGTACTTTTCATTTTTCTCTCACAGGAGAGAAGGGATTAAAAGGTATAGTTTACATGACCTGCTTTTTCTTTTGTACTCCTGTTCAACCAAATATTGTCAGCTCAATGCTGGGTTGCATTGTCCAACAATGTTATTTTGTCACGCTGACTAATCTCAAACTTTGTCCTAGATGAATGTACATCTCAAAGTACATACATTATTATTGTAATGCATTGACCTGGTAATCATCTAACAGAAAACTTCTCTACAAGCTTAGATATTGAGCGGGAAATGTAGATGCTTCAGTGAAACATTCCAGAAAAAGACCCAATCTTCATTTCTATAGCTGGGCTCAAGGCTTTCAATCTCAGTGATCAGTTTTGGTTCAGACATCAAAATAAGTAATAGCAAATGCACCAGGTTTATGAAAACTGTATCCTGGTTTTACATGGAACAAATGGTGGTGTATTCAGGGAGCACAGAAATACTGAAGAATGAGTAAGTGTGATATCTCAATGGTTACAAACCTATATCAAACCTGGCAATGCCAAAGTGAGGTTGTTAGAAACCAGCATGTTCCCGCCAGCACAGCCCAGGGCCAATTCAATTAGCGGGTATCCTGCCTGTGGAGTAACTAGGCCGGACAATGTGACACTCTCCTATAGTAGATCTTTCAATTTCATAGGAAATTGCTTCAATGCAGATGAGAGAATGAGATATGCCAGCAGAGCAGGTGACTCAGAGGGCAACCTAAAGGTTAGGTGCTTTAGGCTCATCCTCTGAACCACACTGTGGTCATTTCCAGGCTGCCCACAAACTCTCGACCCTCCCCTCCCCCCTCATCCCTCAAAGGGACAGGAAATGGAGCTTGACTAACAGTGTTTTCCTGAAGGGGATGCAAAAGAAAAAATGTCGATTCAACTGGGACTTCCTTTCAGTGCCCATATGCTTCAGCACGTTTAACAATTAAAAGGCCTCCATTTCCACCCCTCCAACAAACACACCTTCCCCCCCCCCCCACATCCTATACCACCTTCTGAAATGTTGCTGAAGACTGTGTTCTGAGATTTTCATATTCTCACACAGTTTTCTTTAGTCCATTTATTTTTATAGTTTTCAGTTTAAATATTGCTGAAATAGCAAGATGCGCATATACTCAATTTAACTGCAACTCATTCAAGGTTTGTTTTCAATCCACAACCATACACTGGCTTCACATGAAGTTGGCATTAAGTACCCTAATTATTCTAAGATACACAAAAATAGAAAGATAACTGATCTGTTCCTTCACAATTTGAGGGCAATTTAAACAATGTAACGGACATTCCTGGCACCCTACACAGGGGGATCTCAGATGACCCCTGTCATTTTAAAGATCACAGGATCTTTAAAACCACCAACTGTGAAAATCAAAGAAAAACCTACACCATGGGAAAATGCAAGAAAAAGTTCTGATGAGTAATGTATCAGGCAGAGCATCAAAACAACCAATGAAAATCATGCACTACAGCCGACGCATTCGACAGAGCTGACGTCTGACCCTTTTATTTTACGAGTGTGCCCAGCTTTTCAGCTTTTATAATGTTACCAAACTAAACCCTTCCCAAAAGAAGGATCTTGGCACTGGCTTTGTTTTGACAATGATGACGGGGGAGATTGGGAGTTCGATACAATGATTTCACTGGGACAGACGTCAGTCCTGCACCGCTCTCCCTGACTCATTTACCTCACAGCACAAGAGCCCTGCCAGCAGGAACTGGCCAGCACCCAGGGACAATAGCCATGCAGCAATTAATTGGCATAATTACTCTGAAAGCGGCTTTTACTCTCCTTCAGGAACTAACTGCCTTTGCCATGCTTAGCAAAATAATGTATATTTTATATAATAGAAGCCAGGCCAGCATTCATCAGGGGAGTGACTAAAAAAGGGACTAACTGGAGTAAATTAGGGAGATATGACATCACAATATTATGCTGGTAAACTCTCAACACAGGACAAATTTAAGGAACATGATTTGAAATTTGCCTATGAAATTCTAGTTTGTTAAATGGAATGATGCCAAGATCCTAAAAATCACTTATTTAACTTCTGCTGGTCTGTACCAAGAGAAGGTCACATAAGGGTGCAGCTATATAGGGAGTACTGCTAAATGTATGCTTTAAATAAAATTTTTAAAAAAATTAAATAAACTGACCATTATGTTATTAGGTCAACAAACTGTTTGCCTTCTGCTCTATTGTTCTTCTGTAGAAAAACTCAATTTCAAGATTAAACCACTGTATTGTACCATTTAATTTTCAACCTTGGTTCACAAACTACATATATCCTCAATTAACATAATACAATACAAATAAAAACATATCCCCTAGTGCTGAAATCATTGTGTTACAAACTGGCAAAGAAGGCTTTTGATCTCATCTTCAACCAGAAGCAATGCAATCAGTGCTCAAGACACTCCTAACCTCTCATTGTGCACTCTAAGCTATCATCTGTGGAAACTGGAGGCTAACCAAATGGGCCTCCTCACAGTACCCCCCTCGTATCAACCCCGCTGATCAGTAGGAAAATTCATGCTGTTTGTTTACCTGTAAAAGCTCTGAGTGCATCAGGACATTTGTTTCACTAGCACAAAAAATAAATGCATTTCTTCTTCAATATACACATTGTAAAGATGAAGGACTGCTTATCTTTTTCTCCCAAAGGATAAGCACTTCCAGCGGTTTTGTTAGAAACGCAAAAAAGGGTTTGTGCTGTTAATACCACATTGCAGAATATGCATGAATGTTGTCTTGCTCTATCCAATGACAGTACAAGGGTCTTGATGATGAACCAAGTGCATTCACGATTGCATTGTGACCATCTCTCAAGTTTATTGGGATTTTGCTTTTAAAATAAATATAAAGGACTCATCTAGCACAGAAGTTAGGACACACACATTCCACACACAGTTTTCTTTCAGAATGGCAGGCGAAACGAAGACTGATATCAGTAAACACCAGGCCTTTTGTCTCCGTCTTTAGCAAAGCATCATCAGCAGATGGCCTGTGAGTTTTGCTTTGAATTCCCCAAGTTTAAACCTCCCATGTCAGGTTGCTCAGTCAGACATCCATAGGGGAGATATTGAGAGAGATTGGCCTTTAATCATCCAATGCATTAGAAAAATAATTGTTATGCTAGCAACAGCTGTGCAAAATCACTGGCCCAGTAACTGTTCAATTAAAAAAAAGATTTGGAAATCTCCAGATGTGCACAATGGAGATAAAAGAGAGAATGTTTCCAGCTGTTGGATAGTTATGTTCACCATCAAGAATTTTTTTTCTTCATAATATATAATTCTCATTTAACAATTTAGTGAGCCCAACAGTTTAACAACATAATTCAACATTGTATAACAAAGTTTATTTAAAATAGAAAATTAATCCAAGTTTGTTTTTAAGATTTGTTAGTTGCTCTGAAAATAAAGGTTTCCTTTTAAAATTACATATGAAGCAGAAAAAAAACAGGATTCCACATGTTTCAGTGACTAGTATTACATTATTTTTATGAAAGCAGTTCTACAGAAAATTTAGGAAACTTTTAGCTAAGGAAATAATATTTAACAAGTTAAAGATCGAAGTGCAAAAATATGAGTACCACAACACCAACTCAGAACTATAAAATATATGAATTCTATATTTCGACCAGAGACTTATTATATACACAACCCATCCGCCAAAATGTCCCCCCTCTGTAGATCTTGGTAAGTTAGAGGCGGCAAAGAAAGGCTTGATAGACCTCTCTCTCATCCTTACAGATCACACGAAAAAGAGAAGTAGTTAACCTAAGAAGTCACACCAGAAGGAATCCTCTGTTAAATGGACAATGTAATCTCTTCAGGGTTTTGCCGTTTCAACAAAATCGACTGGCTAATAAAGAATTTGTTTTAATACAATTTAAAAGAAACCGTACCAGACAGTTATTATAAGGGACCCAAAAATGTCTAGGTAAGCAGTCACACCAAAACTACAATCTACGGAAGCTTAGGTTTTTAAACCGCAAGTGAGGGGCACGGGGACATAAATATCCCTTCTTTGAAAGGTGGCAAATAAAAGCCCACCTGTGGCCTACTTATTGAAAAAGTTTACAGGGACAGTAGTTCAAGAGCAAGGTAGTAGATGTAAAGCAATCAAATATACTGAAGATTCATTTTGAAGAGTTGCGGGGGGGTGCTGCTGACCAGGACAATTTACAAAGCTCTGATCTAAAAAAAAAAATGCTGTATCTCACACCCCTGCTCTACATCAAAACAGAAGATTTAAGGGGATTGTTGGATTATTACTTCTTTAACTCTGCTCTGAACATTCTGTCTTCCGTACACGGCCACACACCTAGCTGTATGTAATCTGTAATGAATCATAAGTGAGCCACACCACAGAGGATACGAGTAAAAATTGACACATCCGTGGAATAAACTCTGAAGTTCTGGGACCTAAAACTAGCTGCTGACAAAAAAGAAAAAAGGCTTGCAACGGCTGATACGAAAACCCCCTTCCAAGCTGTAGTTTATGATTACAGAACAGAAACCGAGCCCCAATCCTCTGGATGTTTATAGTACACTGAACTGAACGGTCTAACAGATGACAGAACCTAGCACTGGTCCTTGATTGACCTCGCTCCTGATGCCATTTACAAACTCTCCCAGTCTGTCTGCTGCACTCCAACAAATCCAACAACAACAAAATAAACTGGTGTGTGTGGTACTTTTAACTACTGGCAGATTGATGAACACCTCTCCATTATCCCCCGAAAGATACACAGCCAGAACTCAAATGATCTTAATGTGTCTTTATGTTGCCTTTAAAAGCCTACACTGTGACAGCTTTACTTCCAGCAGTAAAGACTCCTCATGTTTTCCATTTGTATATAAAAAGAAAATCACACCAATGAAGCGATAGGCTAATTCACCTTCTATCTTTGTTGGCTGAAAACGTGCCTTCTTGGCGTATTATCAGTCCTAGTATATAAATTGTTTTTGTTAGGTTTGTTTTTACAAAAGAAGGGGTGTGTGTGGGGGGGGTTAATGCCTAAAACACTCAAATCGACTAGTCCATCAAAAAGCCAACTAAATGTCAGCCTACATGTGAGCATTTTAGTCAATCCAGGCCTAACCAATCAGGGGAAGCCCATTCATGACAGATGGAGTTGTTCCCTATTAGTTTCAAATGACAGCCTCATGCCAAATACAACACATTTTACTGCATCTTATTAAAAGTACATTTAAAAATATATATATAATGATGAGACAGTTGTTTGAATCACACCTCTTTACCTTTCCAAATGATTGCAGAACGTCGTTTAATACAGACTAAACCCAAGATCTGGGAACCTGCTGTAAAATGTGTGCATTGAGTTAAAGAGGAGTGGAGTCAAAACTATAATATAAAGAATTAGAAAAGCAAGCTGACACATCGTACATCTGAAACAATCTGGAGTCCTTACAAAAATACAAACACATCATGTGCAGAAGGGCATTCATTTCAAGATGTATTACAAAAGTAAAAGCCAAAGGGCAATTAAGGGCAATAAGATTTTTCATTTCCTCTAGGACTGGTTACTCTGAGACATGTAAAATACTTGTTTAGTTTCTGCCTTTGAGTCTACCTTAACATTTTGAATTATCCATGGGTAAGAAAAAACAATATAAGCCTATTAGATCAATAAACTTACACTCTGCATTGGGAGTGGGAGGGATTTACCTATTCATTTTAGCAACTAGTATTTGACATAGTCAGTATTTTAAATAGATAGTGCTTGGCAGTGGAAACAAAGTGTTGAATGAGTAAGTGGACTATCACACAGGTACCTGAACAGTTTTAATGCTATTCCTTCCAGCTACAGAGCAAAATACACTCCAATCAAATGCAATATAATGATTACTTATCAGATGTCCTCGATAAAGCAGTTTTTAAGGTATTGTCCCTTGCCTGTAATGCTGACAATACCTGCACCACATGTGCATGGCTATGATATTGGAGCATATCGACAACCAGCAACAAGCCTGCCTGCCTCCCTGGTGCAACAGAAAAAGGATGCTGAGCAAATGTGCGTGTCTTTCTCTTGAAAAGAAGTGGATCTGCATGGAAAAGTGCAACGCCAGATGTGAATGTGAAGTAATGTGAAGTTTTGCGGTCACGTCGCGGACGTTTGGAGAGGCACGGCAGCAGCGCGCCGGGACGGACGGACGGACGGACAGACAGACCGGGCTGCCGCACACTGCCAGCTCGCTGCCCGGGCCGCTCAGGTGGGAGACCCCGCTGCCACCAACTGCAATAAGACATGTCGGGACACCAAGAGCGCCCACGCATGCCTTCATTTCAACACATACTCACGTAGTGTTTGGAAGGATTGCGCCTCTTCTCCACATCCACGACTTTCACATCCACCACCGTGCGAAACTGCATCTTGCACCTTCCCAGGAACAAACGGCCAACGCGGGCTATCCAGACCGAGCAGACCGAGGGGTCACGTATAATCCAGGCCCTTCGAGTCAATGGAGGTGACGCTTCAAGTACCGGCACAATTCACAGGAATCCTCGGGAGTTTCAGCCGTGAATCGCAATGGGAAATGTCCTAAAGATGACAAAACGTTCTGCTTAAAGAAATGAAATGTACGAACTGCTTCATTCCAGCAGCATCTGCACACTTCGGTGTCCCACTGTGTCAGTGGAAATGGCCGATTCTGGGGCGAATTGAAAAAGCCGGGCGCAGCGGACCTCGGTGACTGAGCGACCCTCGCATCGGTTTGGCAGCGGGCTGGGCTGGGCTGGGCTGGGCTGGGCTCCTCCACTAGGAATGGCCTGGGGGTCCTACCGAGAAACAAGAAAGGACTTCTCCTCCTCCTCCTCCTCCTCCTCCTCCCATGAAGGACGGACTAAGGAGGCTGTCTTTTCCCACCCACCGAGGGGCGGGGGGCTCTTCAGCGCGACGGCAGAGACGGGAGGACTTCGGGTAGCGCACGTTTCCGCAGCTCTGCGCAGCGCTGCACGACTCCGGCGATCCCATTGGTGGAGCCGCGCAGAGCTGCGGAAAAGCTTATCAGTTGACACTTTTTCCTCACGTAAATTCTGGGTAACACACTAACAACAACAAGCCTGCCTATATATTGGTTTTACTCTGTAATAGCATCGCATTCAAAGAATCCCTACATTTTACTTCAATGTAAAATATTCCAAGTATGTCAAATGGAGGCCAGTAGTTCTATTAAACCGCCTAATTGTCATCATCACTATATGGAAATGTGACACTAAGGTCACAGACTATATTTCCGTGTGTAGTTTTAAAATAGTGTGTGTGTGTGTGTGTGTGTGTGTGCGTATAGCCATTCAGAGTAGAATACATTTTATAATAATCATCAGTCCTAATTGCCATAATTGAATAAAATAATGTGTGATGATCACCGATTTAAATAGAATGTGTATCTACACATGTAATACAGCAAACTGATATTGATTAATAAGACATTATCTTCAGTTGTTGTCTAAGTAGTCTCTTAGTAGACAAAACGAAGAAGGTTAATTGTTTGACAGCGCCCTCTAGTGACACCATTTGCGAGGGGGCGAAAATAATACAAAATATAAACAGAAGGACATGTATTTGCAAAGGGCACCGCTGTTTTTCTATTTTCACATTGGAATTAACATTTGATCAATGTGAACCATGGAGCATTTGACATGGCATTTTCATTTTGTTATGGAAACGGCGTAAGAGTAAGTAAACTACAAAGGGGGCGCTGGTTTTGCCTTTTCACATTTAAATGAGTGTTTCCCAATTGTGAACACAATCTCGTGTATTCAAGACTCTAAACACACAACAACAAAAACAGCCAATTTCCCCAAACCCCACGGAAATCTTGCACAATGAAACACTGCAATCAAAATCATGCACTCTTTGCATCCAAATGATAGACACACACACAATCAAATGAATAGAACTTAGTGACAACCAATCACACTAGTGTCATATTTAAAACACTATTTTCAGAACTGAACTTATTTCCTTTATTACACAAATTAAAACATAATTTGTATTTCCACATGACTCAATACATTTCAATCAGCATACTGTAAGCAAAGACAGTACATTATATTTAACATATGCAAAGCAAGAGAAATAGGCCTACATTGTACTACTGCTACTGTATGTTAGATCAATTAGAGCATGAACTATATAAAGAAACCATCAACATACAGTGAAAACAAAATCATGACAATCAAGAAAAAATACTCCATTACAAAAAATGTGTCATGTGTGTTGTTTTGGTCCAGACACAGATGTTCATCAACATCACAGGCGATGTTCTCCTTGGCCAGATGGGGGGGGGCGGGTTACTGTGTGGCAGGCCCAGTTCTAGACTGCTATGATTGAGGGGGCTTTGGGAAATGTTTGGGGGGCAGTATTTTTTTCTACCCATTATATAGTATGTGATGTACAATACAGGGCTATTAGCAGCTTTACCCTTATTGCTTTAAGTCTTGTCTACTGTATATAACAAATACAACATTGTATCTTTCATTCAGCCCATCCCCAAAAGGAGGAAAATGTTTCAATGAATGTTTCAATGATGCCTAATTTCACACTGTGATCTATCCTAAAAGGAAAATAATATTTTCTGATCATTTAAAGACTGAAAATATATTTGAACTGTTTATAACAAATGCATATTGTTTTACCCATCTCCACCCCCTCTCTTAGAAGGACAATATTACTATTATGTCCAATTTTACAGTATCTTAAATGTTTTATATATTTGACAAATTAGACGTTAAACCATGTTTTTATAAATGTTAGAACCTTGTCAATATCTCTACCTGCCACCACCCCACTTAGGAGGACATCTTTTTTATAGTTATACATTAACTTAAAAACTTGTTTTTCCATTTCTAGTCGTTCCTAAACATACTCAACTTTTGCCTTGAAACTTGAAAGGCATACTATATTACAAACTATTGTGAAAAAAGACAAAGCCTGTAGAAAAAACACTAACTGTCTCACAGCATCATTACAACAAACAATTATTGACTTTTCATGAGGTAAATTGTACACAAAAACAAAAAATTATATGTTGCAAAAGCAGCCACAACATCTCACAACATCAATCTTTATTTTTGCAAAAACCCCAACAAATGCATCCATATCAAAGCCATTTGTTATTGACATCTCTTGGGCCAAAATGACCACATTATTTTTCCTATCATGTAGCATAGTGTAACGGAAGGGGGTTAAGACCCGTGACAAAGTAGAGAATGAAATCTCACAAGATGCTGAGGATACCCCAATAACTAAAGCAGTCACATAAAATGAATGCAGCTCTGGACATGCTTCCTTATATCCCTGTACATGGTTACACACTGTTGAAAGATTCACATTACCATAGAATTTCTTAAGCAGCATGGGTTTAGCATTTTGAATTTCATTTGTCATACTGTCAGATCAATATTTCTCCTTGAAAATCTGTTTTCCATTTTATCAATTGCTCTATCCACAATATTTAGAAGTTTTATCATGAGTGACTGACTGGGGGTATTAGATGAATCAGAGTCTGCATGCCCAGCAGTGGAGAGAATAATGCTGTCTGCCAGCTGTGTGCTCATTGTTCTTTTTCTCAGGAAGGGCTATCTACTATCTCAAAATGACTCCACATTTCATCTTCTCTGATATCTTTCAAACCCTGCAAAGAGGAACTGATTACCTCCCCAGCACTGCACAGATCTACAGAGTGAGCTTGCAGAATAGAATTAGCCGGCTTCAAGACACCAAGAACCTTTAAAAGAAATTTACCTATTTAAAAAAAATGATGCTTTTTCAACAGCCCTGATGCCTCTGTGCATATCTCCATTGCTGCTGCACTATCCTCTGAGACCTCAGACAGAATATTAAGTATTCTGATTCTCTACCAGGCACCTTGTTACTTCATAGTGACTTGTCCACCTTATTTCTAACAATCTTTTAAGACAAGGGACATCATAGTTATTTGAAACATAGTGCCGATGAAAGAATGAGTGAAGAGATCCTGATGGCTCGAATAATGTTTTGGCACATGGCTGTGCTTGCATTGCATGCACCACTGCCAAGTGCAGTTGATGGTTAAAGCAGTGTATGTATGGAATGTCCCTGCCTATTTTCTTTTGCAATAATGCCTGCACACCACCCCTGATCCCACTCATAACAGATGCACCATCATAACACTGGCTGATTATGTTATCGGGACTGTAACTTCCATCACACAGATGTTTCAAAAGCTGTGTTGTTGTGTATTCAGCATCCAACTGACTTAAGTCAAGCAAACCAATGAGATGTTCCTTGGGAACCGAATCACATACAAAACGAACCATAACAGACAGATTCTCAATATTTGCACCTGTCTCTGGTTCCATCACTTTTTATACAGAACCCTACTGTATCTGCATTTTCATAATTATTTTTTACCTCATTCAGTACTAAGCTGGCTAAAGAATCAATTATTTAATTTTGCATATTTGTAGAGGTGTACTTTGCATTTTGAGGGATATTGTGTGTTATTTCACAAAGTTTGGTATCCCTAGCTAAGCTATATTCAAACAGCCTCATGAACAGCCCAGCAGACATATGGCCCTCGCTGTTTGTTGCCTGAGCACTTTCAAAGATTCCACAAAGGGGAAACCCGTTGACTGCTAAAAATCTCACAACTTCACCTACTGTATGCTTTTGACATAGTGCCTATTATTCTCTAACTGGGTAGGCCCTCAGAAATACTGTAGGATATGGTCTCACCACTTTCCTCCTGTTTCATTTCTGCACATGACGCTGTATTTTGCAAATGGTATTGGCTAGACACATGCCTTTGAAATCCCTTATCCTTATCTAGTGCATTGTAAAAATTACAGCTCTATCATTTGTGCTTCCAAATTTGCAACAGGGGAAGCAAAAGCATGCGACCAGGTTGACTGAATACTCCATCCACGGTCTTTCACCATACCAGCTCCGATTGAATGCACGAGTGGTTTGAACAAACATACATTTAGGGCAGTGGTTTTCAAACCGGTCCTGGAGTACTCCCTACCCTGCTGGTTTTTGTTCCAACTGAGGTCTTAATTGCTTATTTGAATCCTTAATTGACCTAACAAAGCAATATAGCATTCAATTAAGAAATTAAGACCTAGGTTGGAACAAAAACCAGCAGGGTAGGGAGTACTCCAGAACCGGTTTGAAAATTCCTGATTTAGGGAATGACTTAACAATGGGCTGCGAGGGTACACTTGTGTTCAGCCCATGGCTAGCATCTATCAAAAGCCCTCGTCCTGCAACTGTACACAATCAACCACCACCACCCCACAAAAAGAATGCCCCCTAAATAAAGTAAAAATAAATAAAAAATGTATAAGATATAAAACACCAACAATTAAGGTCTAAAGCTAATGTATGCATTTCGTAATGTAAAACCAGTGACACTGGCAACTGATCAGACAGACAGCCTATAGCCTGCGCGCTGCGTCTCAGACTTTTATATTGTCAAACCAACCAATCAGAAATTAGGAAAATATATCATTTTGAAAATGTAATTTGTTTGATTGGTCGTTTTTCTTGTTTTTATTTGAGGGGGCATGACAAAAATTTGAGGGGGTGATGCGGCATCCAGCCCCCCCTAGAACCAGGCTCGCCATGTGGCTTGGCACATCCACTCCTGACAGGACTCCGCTGGGATGTCACTGATCTCCTCCGTCACCTGGAGAAAAGCCATACACTCGTGGGGTGAAATGGGGAATAGGGTAGGAGAAGTGTAAACCTGGGATGGTCATGGAACCAGTTGTGGACATGAGCAGCCCGATGGAAACGCACGTTGTCCCAAATGAGAACATTCATGTACTGTTAAGGATCCCCTGGCCCTCTCTGCTGCGGTTGAGAAAGATTGTTATATATGGTGATCAGGAAATTAAGGAGATGGGCAGTGTGGTCTAAAACTAGTCATAGTATAAAACTAAATTGAAAAGGAAAAAAATGTGTTCCCTGATATGTTTACGGATTTAAAATGTAATTTTCCTGCTGTGACTGTATCTGACCACTAGATGCCCCCCTGAGTACAATCATTTTCTTTCCATTGTCAGCAACAACATACAATGATCTTGTCTAGAGGTTAAAGATAATGTCAAATATTATAATAGATGAAACATTCAAAGCTCATTTAACTAACAAAGTACCTGCACATTAATCTACTATAATCATTACATATATGTTCAGTACATAAGCTGTAGTCCTTCAGTCTGTTGATTCTCCTGAAGTCCTTTTCTTAACTCCTACAATGGCAGTTTCAGTATGAGGTTCTGTGACTGAAAAATACAGTATTATGCTTTTTAAAGTTATTGCCTTTCCGAATAGGCCACAGTTCACACATGAGAGTTGTGTAAGACAATTTCAGTTGTGTAACCTATTCTCCACCCAAGCAATGGATAGTCTGCTCTGCAAGACACAGGGGGGCCCATTGTGGCAACAAACCTGTTCCCAGTTGTGTCTGTTCCACAATCTGCCCTTTCAACAGTCACTTCCCAATCACTGCCATCAACGTTGGGACTGAATGTGTCTACTGCCACGGAGACGCCAGCCTCCCTCCCCCAACACATCATACAAAAAGAAAGACACCTGGTGGAAATACAGCAGGGAAGCTTTTGACTGAACAGGAGATCAGTCTGCAAAAAGGACCAAGATGCTAAAAACCCTCATAGAAACCAATGAATGGCACCAGCACAAGAGGGAAGAAACAGAGGGATAGAAGACAATGTAGGGAAATTGAACTGATAAAATAAATGAAAGCTGTCTCTGCAAAATAGGACAGAATTATTGAACTGTTAGAAAAAATAGTGGAAAAGCAGTGATATTATTTATTTGTATTGGCTGGAGAGGATTGTTATTTCTCTTTCTAACTCAGTTTCATTTTGCATGCTTTATCACATAACTATTTACAATGGTTATACACAGAGGGCAGGGGATTATGTACTTTCTTATAGTCTATAAACATATATCTTGGCGATTCCATCCTGATCACATGATGGAACCCCTGGTTCCACATCCTCATGTTCCTGAGGCATGTCCGTGACTTCATTGAGCTCCAGGGTTCCCATGCAGATATGATAGAGGATGCAGCAGAAACCTAAAAGCTCTTTCTACTGACATTCTAGCGGATGACAACTTCCTATTGTACCGGTGCTGTAACCGTTTTAACTGCATCTTGTATTAGAGGTGATGAGATACAAATGTACATAATTAGTGTAGATGGTTGCATATTACTGGATTGCTGGTATCAAACCTGTCTGCAATACCTCTGTATGACTCAAGGTTTGACAGAGTCTATAGTCTGGCCAGCACAACATTTTGGAAAGGCCATTTTGTCCCATGTGGATTGTCATAACATGACTGCAATTCCAACATCAGTTCCTGTATCAGGCAATTACATGTTAATTTACACATTCTATTCAAAGCACAATAAGAGTTCGAACGCTGAAAGGGATGATTATATAACATGGAATGTATTAAGGTGAAATATACACTGCTCAAACACTTAAATCACACATCGGATCTCGATGAACGAAATATATTAAAGATCAAAATCTTTACTGTACATTGTGTAATTCGTTGAGAACAAAATGACGTAACAACGGTCAATGGAAACCAAAAGCACCAACCGACTGAGGGCTGGATTTAAACTCGCACTGAAAATCAAAGTGATTAAGTGAATTTCATCACAGCAACTCATAATGTGTAGTGCATCAGCTTTTTGTGACGTCATTGCATTCGCCGTTGCCTAGGAGATGGACGATGCGATAATTGACGTGTCGCTGTGCCCTCAGTCAGTCAGCCGTCAATAAACTGTGTGATGAGGGCGTTTCTGGGGATTTGGACGGGTGAGGTTTAAATGGTCTAACACATCGTGTTTCTGGCCAGGGTGCCGTCTTACACCTATACTTGCCAGTTTCAGTTATAGCTAAGAGAGCTGCACCTCTGACAGACTTCACAGGGGAGGGTTGCTTGTTTTCCGGCTGCATCCTTTGAAGAACTGTTCTGAGAAAATTATAAGTGATTTAATACCTGGTGCACAGCAAAGTATATCAAAATGGTTTGTACAAGATATTGTACACAAATGAGTCTCCTGCTTCCTCATTTATTTATTTTTTTGTATCCTTTAGAGCGTGACAGAAGTAACAGTTTTCAAATCAAATCTAAAATACAGCCACTTGTTAAAGCAATCCTTGTGGGACATTTTCATCTTAAATAGCCCTAGAGAATCCAAAAGGAGCAGTTAGGCTGCCTAGTCATGGAAGGAGAAACCTTGAGGACCCCCTGAAAAAGACATCTCTATGCTTGCTTTGTGTTCTATAAGGACACAGCTGTTCATTATATAGTATAATACATAAAGAGGTTTTTAAACAACAAAGAGCAACCAACTAACATCCATAATGTCAACTTTCATTTGTAATTTGTTACTTTGGATGTTATTTTAAGTATAGATATAAAATAATTATTTATTATACATTAAAAAATATATTTTTAATAATTAAGTAGTTATTTATTGTTTTGTACTTTTGTTAAAGCAATAAGCAAAACATCTGTTTTTAAACTTATTTAATTTAATCCTTTTGAATGTGTGGAATATAATGTTTAATCCCTTAATATCTAAAACCAATTATCTCTAAAGTTTTAGTTCAGACTTGAAGATGTGATGGATTAAACAATGTATTTACAAATGTATAGACCGTATCTGATTATTTTGTAACAGTAGTTCTTTTATTGTGTGGCCAACATGTGAAGCTGATTTATCTACAGTGAGGGAAAAAAGTATTTGATCCCCTGCTGATTTTGTACGTTTGCCCACTGACAAAGAAATGGTCAGTCTATGATTTTAATGGTAGGTGTATTTTAACAGTGAGAGACAGAATAACAACAAAAAAATCCAGAAAAACGCATTTCAAAAAAGTTATAAATTGATTTGCATGTTAATGAGGGAAATAAGTATTTGACCCCTTCGACTTAGTACTTGGTGGCAAAACCCTTGTTGGCAATCACAGAGGTCAGACGTTTCTTGTAGTTGGCCACCAGGTTTGCACACATCTCAGGAGGGAATTTGTCCCACTCCTCTTTGCAGATCCTCTCCAAGTCATTAAGATTTCGAGGCTGAAGTTTGGCAACTCGAACCTTCAGCTCCCTCCACAGATTTTCTATGGGATTAAGGTCTGGAGACTGGCTAGGCCACTCCAGGACCTTAATGTGCTTCTTCTTGAGCCACTGCTTTGTTGCCTTGGCTGTGTGTTTTGGGTCATTGTCATGCTGGAATACCCATCCACGACCCTTTTTCTATGCCCTGGCTGAGGGAAGGAGGTTCTCACCCAAGATTTGACGTTACATGGCCCCGTCCATCGTCCCTTTGATGTGGTGCAGTTGTCCTGTCCCCTTAGCAGAAAAACACCCCCAAAGCATAATGTTTCCACCTCCATGTTTGACGGTGGGGATGGTGTTCTTGGGGTCATTCCTCCTCCTCCAAACACAGTGAGTTGAGTTGATGCCAAAGAGCTCGATTTTGGTCTCATCTGACCACAACACTTTCACCCAGTTCTCCTCTGAATCATTCAGATGTTCATTGGCAAACTTCAGACGGGCCTGTACATGTGCTTTCTTGAGCAGGGGGACCTTGCGGGCGCTGCAGGATTTCAGTCCTTCACGGCGTAGTGTGTTACCAATTGTTTTCTTGGTGACTATGGTCCCAGCTGCCTTGAGATCATTAACAAGATCCTCCCGTGTAGTTCTGGGCTGATTCCTCACCGTTCTCATGATCATTGAAACTCCACGAGGTGAGATCTTACATGGAGCCCCAGACCGAGGGAGATTGACAGTTATTTTGTGTTTCTTCCATTTGTGAATAATCGCACCAACTGTTGTCACCTTCTCACCAAGCTGCCCATTCCAGCCTTGTGTAGGTCTACAATCTTGTCCCTGACAACCTTGGACAGCTCTTTGGTCTTGGCCATGGTGGAGAGTTTGGAATCTGATTGATTGATTGCTTCTGTGGACAGGTGTCTTTTATACAGGTAACGAGCTGAGATTAGGAGCACTCCCTTTAAGAGAGTGCTCCTAATCTCAGCTTGTTACCTGTATAAAAGACACCTGGGAGCCAGAAATCTTGCTGATTGATAGGGGATCAAATACTTATTTCCCTCATTAACATGCAAATCAATTTATAACTTTTTTGAAATGCGTTTTTCTGGATTTTTTTGTTGTTATTCTGTCTCTCACTGTTAAAATACACCTACCATTAAAATTATAGACTGATCATTTCTTTGTCAGTGGGCAAACGTACAAAATCAGCAGGGGATCAAATACTTTTTTCCCTCACTGTAGCACTTTAGTATTTGACATGAAGGTGTTTTTCTGATGGATTTGGTCAAGAAAGCAAATGTCTGCAGGGGCATTATGATTGCAACATCACTCCAAATCATGAGCCGATGAGAGAAAATATATTTTTCTTAAACTGCTGAAGGAGCAATAGACTAGAAAAATACAGCCTTGGGTTATTTCTCTAGGGTTATGAAACGTTTTCAGGCTGTATGATCAATGCCAACATTTTATTTTGAAAACTGACGCAACTAAATGAAATTGGAATTGGATGTTTTTTACATTTGTACAGGCATGAACAAATGAGTAGAACACGTTTTTGGAAAAGAAGAAAAAAAAATGGTGATGCCATCGATCAGCTGTGCCAAACCGTAAGTAACACAACTCAATTCCTTGGACTTTCTGCAAAACTCTATGTGCAAGGAACTGACTGTAATCCCAAAGAGTGCCACTGCTGCAACGACAAAGTATTATACCCAGTACTATGTATGGCCCTGGAATAAGCAGTCTGTGCAGACCATTTTTGATTATTTTGTAACATTATATTTTATTATTTTATTATTTACTACTCTGCTCAAATGTTTGAAATGTTTTTAACATTTGTACAGGCAGTCAATGAGGAGAAAGAGCAGGAAGAGAGAGAAACCATCAGAAACTACCTCAAGAAGCTGCGCAAAACCGTAAGCAACACAACCCATTAAGTGCAAAACATCACAAATCTATTCATCACAGTTTCGTAATCCCAGAACAGAGACTGGGTAATATAAAAGCACAGACTGGTATTTTTATAGCGGACCATGCTAAGTGTATATTATTGAAATTAACTAAATGGATCTCAGTATGGAGATCAACATGAAGTCTAAAATGTTACCAAATCCTATGAATTTCTTGACATGATAAACAAGTCTGCACCATTGTCTATTGGTAGAGAAATGTGTGTGCAGTGGCTTTGTCCAGCTGTCGGAGAGCAGGGCAGTGACTGTGAGGCTCTGGTTATAGATCCAGGACATGATGAATGAGAACGAGACTTTGCCTGAGAATGAGAAGCTGGAGATTTGGGAGTTTAACCTGGACATCGAAGAACACAAAAGGATGGAAGCTAAGATTGAAGACGAAGTCGCCAGGGTAACGGAGAGAAACTCAACTTATTGTCTAAAATAGTATTATACAGCATATGCATTAAGTATCTTAATATCTTCCAGATACAATATTTTCCATACTCAGATACATACAGTATTGCTCACCTTCCCACTGTGGTAACTGTGATGCAGAGTTATGTATGTGAATGGTAAGTGTGGATGGTGTTCTTGGATTTGCTAACATCAAAGCAATGTGAAAGATGGGCCTTGACCTGTCTCCTATTTTCATTGGTGCATTTCTGTGTCTATAAGGTCCGTAATGAGATGGAGATGCAGATCCTGGCCTATTGCTACCAGTATGATGTCATCAAAAGGGAATGCTGGGACTCCATGAAGGTCAAAGGGCGAGCAATCAAGGTAACCAGGCCAACACTATATGCAACAAGAATCAAAGGGGAGCAGCCAATCTCAACATCCACAACATTGTGATAAAGGCTTTAAACAATTTCACACATGTCAATGTTAATCCTAGATACATTTTAAAAGTTAAGGTTGTGCTTTAAGTTAAGTTTCATCAGTTGAGAAAATGTAATAATCCTGAGATCTAAACTGGGCTGATGTTGAGCAGATCAGAGATACATCTAGATGTGTATGAATAAGTGATGTGAAGA
Organism: Amia ocellicauda; assembly: GCF_036373705.1. NCBI lineage: Eukaryota > Metazoa > Chordata > Actinopteri > Amiiformes > Amiidae > Amia > Amia ocellicauda. The sequence continues at coordinate 5,154,930 of NC_089869.1, read as the reverse complement.
GGTTGGGCATAATCTGGTGTAACCCTGTACCCTCTTTCAGGCTTTTCACCAAGAGGATGAGGTGAAGAACTACCCCATGAAGGAGCGCACCCAGAGAGAGATGGAGGAGCTGGAGAGAGTGAAAACACTGCGGAGGATCGAACAGGCAGATCTCAGTGTAATTCCCACCCTCTTCAACAATTTCGCCCTGTATAGCTGGCTGAATTTACAACACTGTTGCATGTCTATGACCCTGTGTAGATGGTTGGAGTTAATTAGTCCTTCTTACCACTCTATTGTAGTTTTCAAAGCAGTTCTGTAAGTAAAGTCATTAGTATGTGCCAAAGTGAAATGATGACAACCGTTTCTAGGGTGTTGCTCCTCTAGTGTAAACATACATGTTAATCAGGAGGACATTGGAAGGTGCACATCTAGATCTTTTTAATTCTGAAAAGATGAGAGCAAGTGACAGGGCTAGACATCCTCTGATGTGCTCCCACAAACTCCTCTGCAGATTGTGGAGGACGAGTCCAAGACTGCACCTCAGAAGGATGAAGATGAGGGGGGTGAAGAGGCAGAGAGCCCAGCTCTCATGGGCAGTCTGAGTGCTCAATGTGGTGTCCTCAGCCCTCACCTGTACAATCAGTTTGAGCTGCACACCAGGGAGCAGAAGATCAACCAGACCATCCTGTTGCAGGTACAGCATTGACAGCCGGCTTACTGTCAGGTCCGAGAGGTTTTCTGATGTAGCAGTGAAGCACAGCCTACTGTGGCATAACAAAACAAGATGAATTTAATCTGCCCCATTCATTACCAGGCAAAATTCGGCACAACACATGTCAGTCAGTTTCATATTCATTTTTTTTCATTTCTTGTCCAGGTCCAGTGGAAATTGCACAAATCATCAATATTTAGATGTCAGAGGTTCATATATTGCATGAGCTAATATTTAAACAGGCCATTGCTGCTGCTCAATTCAATGGCTTAGTCCAACCTAATGTGTAACAATTTCTACATTTAAAAAAGTGGGAACACTTTCAATAATACAACAGTCAATTATTGTGAATTGCAGACACATTTTAATATATTGTTTAAATTCAAAGAAAGAAAAATCTGAACAGACTGACTTTGCTCACAAAAAAGGGGAGACGAGGATGAAACAGTCATGTTGTTTTTGAAGTGTGGAGTTGGTAATTTAAATAACCACTAAACCCTGAATAAAGGTAAACAATGTTCTGTTTGTATGTTGAAATGTTTGTCCACCCAGGATGTTATCCACAATGTTAAAATGGCCTTCAATGAGGAGTTTGACGCAGTGTATAAGCAGAAGGAGGAGGAGATGAACCGTGTGAAGGAGAAGAACAGGAGGATTGTGGAAATCATGGGTGACTTGGGCCTGAAGGAGATGCTGTGGGAGCCAACGCTGTCTGTCAACGAGAGGCCAGAGAGGTTATTCACTGTGGACGACTCGGAGGTAGGAACCACTTGCTGTGATGTTGGGTGTTGGCTGTGATATCACGCTTTTGGGATTAGAGCTGACAGAAAATCAAGAAGAATGAAATGGCCACTTGAGTAGGCAAGCAGCATAATGGCCTGTTTAGAGAAAGCAGAAGGTTGATTAGTTACTGCTAACCCCAAAACATATGTTCCCCGTTCATTGGTTACCTTATGTACCTTATGTTCTTATGTGCACAACACCTCATGTGGTAGTATACACTCATTTGAACTGTTCTGTTTTTATATATTTCTATAACTACCACAATCACACAGCATTAGGCACATGATCTGAAACTTAGGTCACAGTTTTACAGAATAATAATGAAGTTGAAAATTGAGCGTGGTTAAAGTCAACTCATTACAGTCAATCTTAGTGACCATAACATGAATCAATTGAATTCTGCTGAAACATAAATACATTCATAAAAAGTTGACTTTGCTGCAAGGGTTTAGAGATACTAGTGATTTATAGTGTTTAGATTCACTGTCATTGTATTTCCAGATTAAAGTTGAAAAATACATCACCCCAGAACAGAAGTTGAAAGCAGAGGAACTAGCCAAGACTGAAGAACAAAGAAGACTGGCTGCCAAGGTAACACACATGAGAAAGAAATTTGAAAATTAAACTTGTGTTGGAGTGTACAGTTGGGTTGGCGGAAGAATAGCAAAGGCATGAGAAAGATAAGTGTACAGTATTTAAAGTAAAATATGCTTAAGGTGGCATATCATTCTAATAAACATGATGGGAACTAAAGTACATTTTATGTGGAAGGCGTAGAATGCATGTGGAAAAAGAGTTGTGTTGAGATGATGTATAATATGATAATATTCATTCTCTTTAATTTTGGAAAAAGAGCATTTTTTTTTCTGCAAATTTGAAAAGCAGTCTTTCCTATAAAGCAGCCTGATGAAAGCCTGCTAGCACTGCAGAACTCGTTGTGTTTTGAATGTCAGAGCTGGTAGTGCAACAGTACCCTGAAACCCCCCTTTCTCTGCAGTGTTATAGAGAGAGAGCCCTTTGGGACATGATGTGGGGAGTTCTGGAGGATAAGAAAGAGGATATTTTGAAAAAGGTGAGGAACTGAAGAGACTGGGTTGTTGTCAATCATGAATTATGCATAAGGATGCTTGAAACTGTTTTGAAATATTTAAAAAGTGATTTGTAGAACTAGTTCTATGCTGGTCTTTAGGCAGCTAAATACATACTTTTAGTGCTGTATGATTGTGTGTTTTGGATCAAATATAAACAGCTTTGCTCCCAACTGTTGCTGTATAAAGAAACAAACCCAGCCTTTTATTAGTTTATCTTATAAACCTAAGTTTCCAAAAGAGAGGAGGTAATTTGACCCATTGTGCTCATTTGGTGTTCATTACAAACTTATTGATCCAAAGATCCCATCCAGTCTATTTTTCAACCAATTGTGTAATTATAAGCAGAAGAAAACCCCATGGTTATAGGTGTAATCTATGTTTGTCTACACTGACCCCCTGGTCTCGGTTGTGATGCCTTCAGGAGATTCCACAGCCCGAGTTCATGTCCAAACCAGAAGTGCAGTGGACTGAGGAGGAGAAGAAGGATTTTAAAGAGTATGAAAATAAAGTGAAGGAGCTGAAAGAGGAACAGGAAAAATACAGAAAGGTAGTAAACTAACAGTTTCTAACACTAATTATGCCTTAGGGCTGAGTCTTAGAGATGTGATCTTTTGAAATGTGAACATTGAACCCATTGGTTGACGCCCCACTTGTTTACTTCTCTTGAGTGACGTCTAATCATTTAAGCACCAGAATTTGGAGACGATAGGGCACTACTGACCAAAGCATGTTCCTACCATTGATTTATGCCAGCAAAGGCCGATATTTATACCAACCTTCATTTGGGAATATACAGTATAAAATGCATTATTATATCACCAAAAACATGAGTCAGAATTTTAGAATGGCACACCATGTTTATTAAAAGAGCTTATAAATGATTGCTGTGGTTGAAGTCTCTTTACTGACTGTGTGTTTCTGGTTTGACTTTTAACTTTGGTAAAGGCACTAGAAGCAGAACTGAAGAAACTGCAGACCTCCATTAAGGATGCAACCCAGGTCTTTGATGAAAAACTAGACCGGCTCGCTGAGAGAAAACTGCAATATGAAAAGGCGATCTGTCAGGTGAAAGAATATACTCTAATTGCAACAACGGGGGAGGGACGGGGGATGGGCTCGAACACTACAATATCATATCTTACATATGTATGTCCTTCATCCAGCGGGATGTTCTCTAAAGCTTATGATACAAAATGAAACAGCTGAACACACTTTAAATAATTTCTAACTGTACCGATCAATGGGTTGGTGGTTGGTACATTTCTACATATCTTAGCATTCTTATTTAGTGGATTCTTGTTGAAGTACTTTTTGAGATTTTAAAGGCTGGGGTCTTGCTTTTAACTGCCATATGCAGCCATAATTCAATAGAAAGTCAATGAGGTTTTGTGCTTGCATACTTTTAAAACTGTAGCATTATGGCTATATGATGCATACATTTAGAACATGGCAGCCTTCAGATTGATATTCCTGTTATTAATGTCAACTTTAATACTTGTAAAATAAAGAACAATCATACGAGAAAACAAGGGCAATCAAGATGACCAGAAAAGCAGCTCTGTGATGAATGTTACATTTTACTGCCTTAGATCTGTTTCTTTTTTTAATTTTCAGTCAGAGATCCGAATCGCACATCTGTCATATTCCACTGATGTGGAGGAAACCATGAAAATCCGACAGAAAAAGCTCGAAGTAAAACTGGAAAGATCCAGGAAGATAAAGGTAGCTGTCTCTTTCACAGAACACCTAATGTATTTACATTTACTGCAGTTATTTAGTCAATACTATTAATTCAGCTGTGTAAAATGCCCAACAGAGTTGTTGATAAGACAAGATTAAACAGAAAATACATGCTATACAAAAGCTTTGGTGGATTTATGGGAGTGCCAGCAACAACAAGCTTGCATAACACCTACATTTGTTAACAATAGACAATTCATATCCAATAAAGGTTTTATTCAGGGGCTTGTATATTTGATCATGGCTCATATTTGCATCCAATTGTGTTGTTTGAAGGCTGGGGCTGTACTGACCTTTAATCAGCAAAAACAATACTGCGATTTGGAACAGCATTGCATTGTTATGTTTTATTTTTGGAGGATATGACATCGAGTCATAATGAAACTGATTTCCCTGTTGTTCACAGCGTGACAGTGCAGAGGAGTTGAAGAAGCACAAAGAAGATGTTGATGCCTTCAGAGAGACCTATGAGAATGCTGTTGCAGAAGACAACGTGAGTTTATTGCAGGTTTTATGTAGCCCCCTTTCCCAAAGTGTCAAACTCCCATAAACTTTCACGTTATTGATAATCATAATTAAACCTTTACTTTTTCAAATGAATTTAATTATTTTTATTTTTACTCCCACTCAGCTGATGGACCGTGGTTTCAGGAAAGACTTCTCTGATGTCCCTGGCCATGTAGTAGAACACCTGTACAAGTTGTACAAGTGCCAACCCAGGTAAAATCAGATGACTTTCACATCACAGAGGAAGAGGAACATGATGAATAACAATGAGATGCCATTTTCCAGTGCATGACTGGAAGTTGTATTTTAATCCTGAGTTAGTGCTGATTGCTTGACCAGCTATGAAGCCACAATGTCATCCACAAAGTGTTAAAAAGGGTGTAGGACTCAAAAGTTGACAGTAGGGCATGCCAGTGTGTGTTTTTGGGCTAGAGTGGGATTATAGATTGTGAAAGAAAGAAACCAAATACAGAAACCAAAGAAACCAAGCTCAAGATATTCAGATGATGCGGGTCTCCAGAGAGATGCAGGCAGTACATTACGTGTAGCTGACCTCCACTAGACTGCTGTTATAATTGGCAACTGCAAACTCAGGACTTGCAGGTGGAAGATAAAAAATCAGTAATGGAAATAACATCATATAAAGTTGCAGGCTCCACATTGCTGTATAACTGCCCTACCTCACTGACTAGTGATAAGCTGTGCACTGGACTGGATGGCATTTGATTAGCCTTGCTGCGCCACTGCAGTCAGTACAGTAATCGTGAGACCAGGTACATCAGTCGCAACAGCATTGTTCCCTCACACTTGTGGGTTGAAGTGAATTAAAACAGACATGTCTGGGAGACACGGGATTGAAATAGCAATGTGTGTGCACCTGGCTGGCCATTTGAATTAAGTCATGAAACGCTTTGTTCTTTTTCAGTACTTGAGCGAGACAGATTATGACAAGGATTTGTCCTATTTGTCTACTGTGGGAAAACACTTTCCATGGAAGAAAAGGTAAGTGCCAATATGTATGTTGCATTGGTGTCATTAGAACCGGGTGATCAATTTGTAATAGCCCCGGATCTTTTGACCCTCCCCCCTACCGGAGAAATCACTGTCAGCACCCCCCACCCCCCGCTCCTACCGGAGTAATCACCGCCAGCACCACTATCCCCCACCCCAGTCCTACCGGAGAAATCACTGTCAGCCCCGGGGAGAGCTGAGGTCTAGCGACGCCCCTGGTATGTTGTAAGAATCATCAATGGCTCTCAAATTGATGTATAGAGAAATGTGATCTTTCCATCTCTTACAATGATTTGTGCCTAAACATTTCCATATAATGTTTATAACAAATCTGCATTAACCTTCACAATGTTTCAAATTATTTCTCTTGGCACTGGAAAGTACTGAAAGTATTTACTCATTAAAAAGGGATAAAAGCATGACTGTCCAAAAATCTCATGGGAACACAAATCCGTGGGTACATGAAACTGTACACAGTCTATACAACAAATTGTTTACATACTCAATCTCATTAGGCAATCTCGGTTGGCAAGGGATTACTGTATGGCACCATGGAAAGCATAGAAAGGGACAGGTTTTTCAGCCTATTCTCTGGTGATGAGGACAGCAATGGTGTTCTGCCTACGAGCCTCTCTGACTCGTGTTGTGACGTGCCCCCGTTTACTGTGAATTACTTTGCATTTTCTGTCACCAGCGGTGGAGCAGAATCAGGAGAGCAGTGCAGAGGAACGGTACAAAGACATCCTCCAGAGAAAAAGACTGGTGGACCTGGCCAAAGCACAAGCTCAGGAAGTTGCCATCCTCTGAGCAGACGTGGAAAGAGTGAGAATGAAGACCTTCCCAGCCCTGATCCAACTTGAACAAAGAGCAGAAAGAGTATGACAGAGTACTATGGGGCACCGTTTGTGTCATACGTAATTTCGTGCACGAAATTAAATGCTACTTTTACATTTTGTGCACAAAATATATTTTTCCTTATGTCATTTCATGGACATAATGCATACCCGGGTGTTCATTCCGTCCATGGAAGGCAAAGTACATTTAACTTTTCATTCACAAAATTGCTAAGCATGAAATAAGTATTTTGTATGACAAAATACACATTATGTGCAGGAAATGTGAATTATGTGCATGAAATGGTCATTTTGTGGGACGAAATGGTCATTTTGTGCCAAAATACACATTATGTGCAGGAAATGTGAATTATGTGCAGGAAATTGTCATTTTGTGGGACTAAATGTGAATTATGTGCATGAAATGGTCATTTTGTTGGACTAAATGTGAATTAATTATGTACATGAAATGGTCATTTTGTGGGACGAAATAAACATTATGTGCAGGAAATGTGAATTATGTGCAGGAAATGGTCATTTTGTGGGACGAAATGGTCATTTTGTGCCAAAATACACATTATGTGCAGGAAATGTGAATTATGTGCAGGAAATGGTCATTTTGTGGGACTAAATGTGAATTATGTGCAGGAAATGCACATTATGTGCAGGAAATGTGAATTATGTGCAGGAAATGGTCATTTTGTGGGACGAAATGTGAATTATGTGCAGGAGATATAAATTATGTGCAGGACATTGTCGTTTTCTGGGACTAAATGTGAATTATGTGCATGAAATTGTCATTTTGTTGGACTAAATGTGAATTAATTATGTGCATGAAATGGTCATTTTGTGGAACTAAATGTGAATTATGTGCATGAAATGGTCATTTCGTGGGACAAAATGGTTATTTTGTGCCAAAATACACATTATATGCAGGAAATGTGAATTATGTGCAGGACATGGTCATTTTGTGGGACTAAATGTGAATTATGTGCATGAAATTGTCATTTTGTTGGACTAAATGTAAATTAATTATGTCCATGAAATGGTCATTTTGTGGGACGAAATGGTCATTTTGTGGGACGAAATGACAATTTTGTGCCAAAATACACATTATATGCAGGAAATGTGAATTATGTGCAGGAAATGGTCATTTTGTGGGACGAAATGTTAATTATGTGCATGAAATGGTTATTTTGTGGGACAAAATGGTCATGTTGTGCCAAAATACACATTATGTGCAGGAAATGTGAATTATGTGCAGAAAATGGTCATTTTGTGGTACGAAATGTTAATTATGTGCATGAAATTGTTATTTTGTGGGACAAAATGGTCATGTTGTGCCAAAATACACATTATGTGCAGTAAATGTGAATTATGTGCAGGAAATGATCATTTTGTGGGACTAAATGTAAATTATATGCATAAAATTGTCATTTTGTGGGACTAAATGTGATTATTATGTGCATTAAATGGTCATTTTGTGGGACGAAATGCTCATTACTCGATTTGTGATATCATCGTAACATGAGACATGTTGGCAAATCTGATCAGAGTTATGGCGCATACGAGTTTAAATTGTAAACATATATATTTTTTGTAATCTCAGTTTCAAATACCGTCAGTAACTCCCAATGCAGCAGACTGGACAAATTTTGAACCAGCCAATATTGAATTAATCACATTAAAATATCTGGAGCTGATAAACAATCAGGGGGTCTTGTTTCTCTTTGCATAGAGGAGAACAAATACGTTAAATAACAGTTGCATGAAGGCATAGGTATAATTTTGTTGGGGGAATGAGGTAGGCGCTTTGTGAATCAGACAAATTGTACCCCCTCGTTTGAAACAGGAAATGGGACCCACTGAATGTTTATCAGATCCAGATATTTTAATCTGATTAATTTAATATTGGCTGGTTTTAAATTTGTCCAGTCTGCTGATGGTATTTGAAATAGGTATGTTTATAATTTCAACTAGTATGCACTATATGTCTGATTGCTAATATGTCTCACGTGTCATGATGGTTTCACAAATCAAATATGTGACTCACGAAAGTGCATCTCATGCACAAAATGTAAAAGTTGCATAGTGCTTTTGTGCACTAAATTATGTATGACACAAACGGCACCCCATAGAGTACAGAGTAAAAATACAAAGGATTTCTACAGTGTTGTTTTAATTGAAACTAGACCCATGAATATAGGTTTATATTTTTGAATTCCTACTGTTCCTACTGCAGCGTTATGTTGGGTGTATTTTGATAAGAGCATTTTAGCTCTGAGCTGAAGCACTGATCTAAAGAAGACCTCTCCCCCCCAAAGTTATCAGATTTCCTTAACTCATCAGCTTGGAACTGGTTTACAACAAAGTGACAATTTTGGGGAGGATGGCACCGAGAATAGGCCAAATAGTTTGGAATCCTGCTATGAGATGTCTGGAATCCCGACATAGAGCTACGAACCCAGGCCAACCGGCATTTCCAAAAGATGGCATGGATTGACATCAGTCATAAATCAAGCCCCCCTCCAATAGGACACTGGGGGCTGAAACCGAAATCCAATCTCAAAAACTCAAGAACCAATCACCTATTGATCGGACAGACGTATAGAGAACAGCGCACAACCTCTTTCTCGCTCTCTCTCACCTGAACCAGAAACTCGCTGCCACAGCTCAACCTGTAGCTCTGTTGCACGAACCGGAACCAGAAACCAACCAAGTCTTTGCCGGCAACAGAAGAGTTAAACTGGGAGAAGGAGATTGAGTCGTACGAAGAATTCTTTTAAAGGACTTTATTAAATAAAGAACTTTACAGACTGCGCTGCCCGCCTGTGCCCACCTGATCAGTGGAGTTTTACAGCTGGACAATTGACAAATCGACTGTATACGAAAGTGTTCAGTCATTTAAATAGCTATTTGAGTCTTAAGAAACTTGACCCTTGGAACAAACAGGGCCCTGCTTTCCTCAAAGACTTTGTCTTCAAGTAACTATGGTGGAAACCCTGCTTACAAAGAAGATTTTGTGCACAACCTTGGAGCCTTCAAACCAGTGGAAAATCTGTTTGGAAAAGACTCTACATTCGCGAAACCCCAACTTCCAGGTGCATCGACTGAGTGGAAGTTCTTGGAACGAAGCCGAACCGGACTGCCTTTGTTCCAAACCACACGGACCTCATGCCGCATGCTGTTATCTGAGCCCGAAGACAGAGAGGCCTCTCTGCGACGAAGTTCAGATAAGTTTAACAGTTTGGAGTTCATGATTCATGACATTTGAGAAATCAATTAGAAATGTTAATCTGTGATTCATAACTCTAGAATGTGTAATATCATTTAGTTTTCTTAAATATAAATGTGTGTTGCATTAAACTGTTTTGTTGATAATTTTAGAAATAAAATCTGTCAACGCCGAGAAATATCTTCTCATTCCTGTTTAACTGTTTAGTTAGTTGACACAAGTTAATAGACATTAGATTATTGGTGGCCCTGCCTATCCTTAATCATTGAATAATAATCAGTTAAGGGAAATTGTGGTAACAAGTAATGATAGGATCTTTCTCGGCACCTAAACGTAAATGAGACTGATATATATATAACGAGAAGTTACCTGACATAAATACTAACCTGCGTAGTTATTTAATGTCTGACTAACAATACTAATGAGAGACTCACCTTCGTCTTACTAACCGGTATTGTAGTCAATGTGTTTATAACCTTTTTTGTTTAACGATTTGTGTGTTATCATATGCGATCCCATGGTCTTTGATTTGGTCACGGAAGTGATTTGTCTTTGATTTGTTGATCTAGAGTTGAATTTTAATTAGTTTTTCCCTTTTGTATAATTAGTGTAGTGCTACATTTAGTCTTTGTTTTGAATACATTTGACAATTTATATCTTTGGAATTGGTGTCTGCGTCCAATTATTACAGAAATTGAGTTCTACAAGATTCCAGGATTCGTGATAAGGTGATACTATAAATTCACTTCTTTAATTGAAATTTATAAGTGTACCTTACGCTACACTACATTCTTTTTAGAAAATATTTAAATGAATAATTAAATAAAAGGTATACATTTGAACTTGTCAGTACAGTTCTGTAATATATACACACACATATATAGACAGGTGACAAATTCAAGGAAAACCCAACATAAGAACAGCTTCAATATGCCTTGGACAATGTAGATTGGACTTCAACAGGAGGAAGCTGAAACAAAGACCTATGAGCTGCGCATGTCTTTGTGCTCATGCTGACTCTTCGTTGAGGAAATAATTAACTGGACACATTTCTTGAAAATTAGTTTTTATGGGGATCATTATTGAAATCAATGAAAAGGCAAAATTTCCCAAGATATTTTGTTAAGTAAATAATTATTATTATTTGTATTTCTTGGCAGACGCCCTTGTCGCCCTGGATAAGGGCATCTGCCAAGAGATAAAATAAATAAATAAATAAATAAATTAATTAATTAATTCATTCATTCATTAACTAAGACAATGAAGTGCCATATGTATAAATATAAATAATACATATTGATAAATATAACCTGAATACATATCTATTTAGGAATAGGAGAAAGAACAGCTTTTGGGATGCAGATGTTAACCAAGTTGAAGAGGGTCTGAGAGTTGGAAAGTTTGTTTTGTGAAAGAATGCTGCCACTTTCAGCACGTGAGTTTCTGATGGTGATTGAATGGAGTATGAGGGAGAATAGAGAATTGACTTGAGGTGTAACAATGTAAAATAAATAATTGAATGAGACAGTCATAGCAAGTTTAAGTCACAAAACTGTATGGAAATAGTCCTTTCACAAACAGAAAGACCCTATCAATCAGACAGAGGAAGTGATCCACCCCCCAGGTCAGGAGTAGTGACGTTGTCTGCAGCCCGAGCTTCCCTCTACTCGCCTGCCAGACAGCGATCTCAAAGTCATAGCTTAAATGACAGAGAGAGAGAGAGAGCAGTCTTGTAACTAAGTGTAAAGTGTTCAAAACTATTATAAACATAAAAAAAAGTATCAACAAACAGTAAAGTCCGGGGAAAGAAAGAATAGTTGCATTACTTATACTAATAATATTGATGTTGATACAGATGAATGGAAGAATAACTACTTTTATCTGTCTTCACATGAGCTAGAAAAAATGAATATCTCTCACATTTATCCCACAGGTACCCTGACACATCAAATTGTATATTCTCCCCTCGCATTGGCCTCCGCTGTTAGTGGTGTGGCCTAGATACCGTCCTCATGGCCACTGATACCAGTGTCTGTGTGGACAGATATGAGGGAGGGGGATGGTGGAAGCATTGAACTCAAGTAAAACCATACTCCAGTAAATGTAATAAACTAACTCTGATTCCAACAGGAGGGTGGAGATGTCCAGGAACAGATGGACTTTGCATTAACATTTAATGTGCTGACGATAACAATTTTTTCTTTCAGGAAAATTGGAGAAAGGCCTGAAGTATTCTTGGAAAAAACAATACATTGAAAAAGGGAATTGCTGTGTATGCAAACAAATAATGATGAAAATACACTTGTACTTAGATTTTCCAAAAGCTTTTGATAAGGTTCAACACCAAGACTGATCCTCAAATTGGAAGCTGTAGGCATTCAGGGTAATGTAAGCAGATGGATTATGTACTGGTTGATGTATAGGAAACAGATGGTGTCGATTAGAGGAGATGCTTCTAACTGGTTGTTAGTGGAGTTCCACAGGGATCAGTACTAGGGCCTTTGCTTTTTCTAATCTCTGTTAATGATCTGGACTCTGGGATAGTTAGCAAAATTGTCAAATTTGCAGATGATACTAAAATAGGTGGCTCAGCAGATACAATCTCGGCTCTAATTTGGCTCCAAACAGACAGTCATGCTTCGGGGCGCTCGACCACACATACACACACTGGCTCCACACTGCTCTCCCACAAACCCCGCAAACCAAACACTATTTACCCCTGACTATGCGCGACCACCGGCAGGTCCAACCTCCCTACCGGTAGTACACCTATCCCCGCTCATTCACCCTACATGATCAAACCCAATTAACCAATCACAACACATGACATAAGCGTGTCAGGGACTAAATTTTGCAGGGAACCTCCCACAATCACATGCACAGTATCCTGGCACTGCTGTTGCATACGGCGTATTAATACGCCATTATGCAAGAGGAACTAGTCCCCAACAAGACTAGTCACATAGGGCTTGCCCTACAACACCGCATGTAGTACCAGGCAAGGACGTACCCCCTTGACACGCTACTATATACTAACCTCTACTTGTCATATGCACAATATGCCTTAAAAGCTGAACTAGTGGTGGGGGTCAGGTGAGGCGCGGGGTACAATGGTGCTGCTGATGAGAGAGAGAGAGAGAGAGAGAGAGAGAGAGAGAGATGGCATCTTAGTTTGAAAAGCGAAGAGGAGAAACGAGGACAGGACAAGCAGACGCAAGCTAGAGGAATGATCCAGATGTTATTCATGATTTATTTCACCTGACGGCTCGCCTGTGAGTTTCAAGGTGAGCTGGGAGGACGGGCGACACCGTTCAGTTCGGCAGGTGCGCTACTCTCAGGCACTGAGAAACCCATGCACAGATCAATCAAGCGAATTAAGACAATTCAATGAAGTAATTGAACAGGTGAATTAAAAAAAGAAAGCAATTGAAAATCAAGCCCACAATAACACTAAAATAAATAAAAACAAAAGAAATGTCCACCAACAAATCATGAAATAAAATGAGCTCCCAGTACCTTCGTAACACACTAGACAATTGAATTGCACCACTAGCGACCTGCTGTATGTCATCTTTCAATGCGGTTCTGAAGGATAGTAGCTGTGTAGGAAAGTCTGACGGCCGTACTGCTCTGCCGGGGACTGGGCTGATTTAAACAGTGCACCGCCATTAGCACTCAGAAATCCAGAAGGACACAGAAAATGAAAACACTGCACTATATAGTGTTCATCCACAGAAACAGATTTTCAACTGAGCCACAATGATGTCAATGATGGCAAAGAACACAGCGGACAGCGGACTGAACATAATGTCTGTTCATAGTGGGTGGTCTTCGGAAAGCAAGTGTCTATGAATTGAAACAATGGACCCGCCCGCTGATGTGCTGATTGTTCGCAAAACTAAAAATTCAGAAAAATAAACAAATGACCACAACATTCAAAACAATGTTTTATTGGTATAAGTATTTTACATATCAATAATAAAAACATTCATAACAAATTTTAATAATTATGATTAAAATTTTTAAAATCAATTCCTAAAATCACTTAAAAAAAATTAAAATCTTAAGTGATTAAGTGATTAACGTAAACAAAATCCAGAAACTCAATTAAACAAGTGCATAAAACAATAAAACAAACTTGTGATTAAAGCAAAACTGCAAACCAACAAAAGGGTCAAATACATTGAAAATAACTGAAAATGCACCGGACAAAGCAAAAAACAAATAAAACGATAAAATAAAAAACAAACCAAAACAGTCCGATGCATTTAAAATTAAAATCCAAACGGCCAATGTATTTGACAAAAGAAAAAAACAGAACAAAACTAACCAAATACCCAAACAACTAGTGCTTTAAAATCAACTAAATCTTTAAAAACAGTTAAAATTCATTTTTTAAAAGTCATTTTTAAAAACTAATCTTTTCATAAAAAGGTTAAAAGATCTTGGACTCGGGCTCCAGCAGGGGGAGATGGCCAACCCCGGAGGTGGGTCCCATCACGGGATCCTGAGCTCCCCCAGATCTTGTATTTGCCAGTTCTTAAAGGCTTCCTCCTTGCCCTTCTGATGGACCTCCAGATTGTCATAGTCCCTAATTAGTACCATGCCCCTCCGCGCGATGACAATTGGGTCCAGCTCCTGCTTGTTGAATAGGCAGATGTTCCGTCCCTCCCACAGGGCCTGTTTCACTGCGCAGACGACACGCCACCAGCACCTCAGGGTTGAAGATGTCAGTCCCCTGGCTGGTCCATACAGGATCTGCTGGGCGGTCGCCCGCACAGGAACGGCAAACCTGTGGAGGAACGGAGAAAACAGGAGCCAGACCCTGCAGGCGGAGGGGCAATCCCTAAAGATGTGAGCCTCCGTCTCCTTCCCCAGGCAACCCTTGTAGGGGCAGATGTCATAAGGGGCTAGGCCCCTTCTGTGCATGAACACTCGAGTGGGGAGACACCGACTCACAGCCATCCAGGAGACATCTTTCTGCGTATTTGTGAGGCAAACGTGCGTAGCGTTAGCCCAGATAAACCGGCAGGTTTCGGGAGGGAAATCTTCTATCCAGCTGGTCTGCTGGGTAGATCTCATCTGGCTACAGATGGTCTTATAATCCCAGGAGGCCAGCACGACTTTATGGAGGCCTACTTCGAGCGCAAAGGCTCGGAGCGCCCTGTAGAACGGCGGGGGATCCCCCGAGTGCAGCCTGGTGTTATCCATTGCGCAGAGGCCGAATGGTCTCAGGCTGCTGGCGGGACCCCCCTGCCTCCATCCAGGGTACCCTTCACCATCTGCACTCTTTTCAGCCTCTCCATTTTGCTCCCCCAGACAAACCGAAATATAATTCTTGTCACTAGTTTTGCGATGACTTTGTCTGGGGGGAAGATCATACCTACGTAGAGAAGTATCAGGAAGAGGATGGCCTTTACAACCAGCACCTTACCAGCCATCGTCAAGGTCCTTGTGCTCCAGCCGTGGATCTTTCTTTGAACTTTAGATAAAGCCTCCTCCCAGCTCTGGGTGCCCGTGTTGGTCCCGTCGATCGTGATCCCCAGAACCTTGATGGATGGCTTCACAGGGAATCAAAACCAATAATGACTGACAGATTGTCATCCTATCTCAGTTCTCCCGTTAGAGACGCGAAGAGGAGGACCCCCTGTAGCGCAGGGTCTGCGGGGGCTTACACTACGCCACTGGGCCCTACCATTTCTGAGTTGGTGGTTTCACAATGTCCCTAACACTCTTCTTTAATAGTTTCTATATACACTACTAGTGAAGCTCCAAAAGAGCTCTATTTATGCCCTCCAGATTCTTTAGTAACATTGATATTTTTACCTAAGCGAGAGCCGCGAGGCTGTCTCTTCAACAGGGCCAAAGGGGTTAACTCTTTCAAATGGACAAGGGTTATGTCAGTCTGGAGCTTTTTGAGCTAGAGGGGGTGGTGAGGAGATGTCTACGTCTTTTGTAACCTCGGATCGGTGAAGAATTCGTATATTTGGGGGCGGAGGTGACAGGGCACTGAAGATCAGGGGGTCTGTTTACAATTTGAGAACAGGCTCTGTTTACATTTATAGCGGAATGTGGCGAGAGACAGCGTTCTGTAGAAGCGGTGGGGGCTATGGGTAGTTTAAGAGGCACAAGTCATTCTCCCCAAACAGATTGTATGGAAAGAGAAATAAACAATATAATCAATATAATCTACTACTACACAATACAATAAATTTCCAGAGTTACAGACAATATCAAACGTATTATTTGAAGAAAAAGTTAATGTAAAGCTTCAATAAATATAATGATCAAGTATATGTGCTTGTGTGTGTGTGCGCATATCTGAGTGCAGGCTGGAGATTACAGATCCTAATAAGTTTCAGCCCTTCCTCTAGTTTGCACAGATTTGTACTAGATTGCAACTTTTACTTACAGAGATGAAGAATGAAAAGTCAGTCTAAATGGACTGAACTTTAGAAAATCCTGAATATGCGTAAAATTAAAAGAAATGTAATACAGAAAATGTAAACTGAAACTTTCAGTAATCAACATAATCTCAGTAAATACTACACCTACCCAAGACCAATATTTTCTTGCATTCCAGAATATATCAAACGTATTAAAGAACAGATACATGTAAAGATTGAATAAATACAATTATTACGTTTTTAATGTGTGTGCGTGTGTGTATTCACAACTCCGTGCGATGTAAATTAAATTTAACGTTACTAATTTCGTAAGTTAAGAAATCCTTAAATATAGAAGAATTATAGAATATATATGTTATATAAGAAGCATAGACTATATATGTAGAAACTGGGAAATTTCAATACAACTCAGCATTTGTAATAATATTAGTAACAAAACATCAAATTATTTTAAATAAATATATAATATAATCCATTCATGCATTACAATTAAGTAAATACACTCAATACGATCTAAGCACAAACCTATGTGTGTATGTATATTTATATAATTTACACATTAGAATAGCTTGGGGGTGCTGTCTGAAGACCTTAATGGTCTTGGTTGTAATGACAATAAGAAGTTTGAACAGCCTTCAATACAACTATCTAGTAACATTCTTACAGACATAAAGAACGAAAACACAATTTTAATAAATTACCCCGACAGTAAGTAAATTAAACTAAACCACACTTATTTAATTTAAGAAATACAGTATATAATTGACATTTAAATTAGCACAACTGTCTTTGTTAATTAGATAACTCTCCAAGGTCAAACAAAAGCCTTATAGTAGTAACTTTCTTACAGAAATAAAGAATGAACCCTATGATGCTAAAAAAAATAAAACATAAAAAAGTTAAATAATCTCCAGTCTCAGCACCTCGGGGGAGTGAGACCTAGCTAGCAGCACGCATACACAGAATACAGACAGAGGCCAGAAGGAGCAGCAACCAAAGAGGCCACAGTGAAAGATAAGCGCAGAGGGAGACACAGCCACACTAGAGTTACACCGGATCATGTGTAAATCAAGCAGGTCTTTAGTGAGATAGGGTTAACCTAAAATAATCAGGCACAGAAAGGAGATATGGTCTAGAAATAGAGAAAAACGATAAATACATACATACATAATAAATAACCAACCTTAAGGTGAGTTATAAAGACCAAACCGACACAGTCGAATATTTGAACGTTTATTAAGCATTTGCTTCACCAAAAGTTTACACAATCATTCCACAAGACAAGAGTCATGAGGCCCTGACACAATCACACCAGCAGTAGATGGGCTTCAGAAGCTGCACGTTCTGCTCTCAGCACCGCGGTGGGGGTTTGCAGGGAGCTGTACGGTTCTATCAAGCAACACAATACTAGAAATTTTATCACCAGAAATCCTGCACAAATCCAGCGATCAGGCACTTCTACCCTGTCTGAGTAACGTCATTCAGTAACATCTCTAAATGATATTCTGTGTACATTCTATGAAGTTCTTATCTGGGTGTCTGACTTTAACTCTTCCTTTTTATGTTTTTACACCATTTTTGCAAATAAGTGACTCTTGTAATACAAGTGTGAGAAACACTTCTGATTTTCCATTTCTTCAAAAGACCCTTTTTGAACCTTCAAATAAAGAGTTAAAAATGTCCTTGTGTGATATTGTAGATATGTGAGAGCAGTGATCAAGATTTTTTTCATTTATTTTGGATTTATTCAACCTTAATCAAATGCATTATTATAAATCACAATGCTGAATACAAACAGGAAGCCTATACAAAATGCTTGGGGGAATCTGCTTTAGATTAGTATGTCATTTAAAAAAACTAGACCGAATACCTCAGACACATCAGAAATAACTGTTTACAAAGATTTTCCGTCTTTATGACATTAGTCGACTGAAAAAGGTTTTCAAAGTAAGATAAAATAAACAAATGTGTAACTTTAAGTAAAAAAACAACAACATTTTACTCATTTGTGACAATAAAGAAAACTAAGTTGAGGCCCTAAAACAGAGACCTAATAAATGCTTAGAAACAACAACACATTTGTGATGTTCAAATAAGAAAACTGAATAGCGGGTGACCACACCCCGGGTGGAAGGGATCTAACTGTGTCTGTGTGTTAAAAAGTCACGAAACATGATTGTTACATAAGCTTGAATTACTATTTATTGTGATGGAGTGTACATTCCCAGAGGTGGCGTGGGAGGCTCGGGGACCCTGCGGGTGGAGGAAGGGCCACTCCATCTTGGGGAAGGAGGCTGACGACGGGGTGGCCATCTTGGTAGGGCCTCTTCGGGCTATAATTGGTTATAATCTAATTGGGCTAATGCGATAATTGAATACACTTGGGGAGAAGTATTTAAGCACGTGGGGGAAACAAAGAGGGGGTTGTGAAGAGAGTACAAGGGGAGAGACTAAGAATCAAAGACACACACAGTGGAGTAAATCAAAGTTTTGTATTCTTTTACAGGGTAAACAGATCTAGCTGTCAGTTGTTTCTCATTATTGAAGTGTATTTAAGGGCCCAGAGATGGGCTAGGTTTTTGTTTGTTTATTGTTTTGTTTCTCAATAAAGACATGCCCCGGCGTGTGGTGGTGTAAATGTGCAGATTATTGACCCAACAGGGAACCTAATCCTTCACATATGGTACCAGGAGTGGGGTTCTTTTTTTTGTCCTGAAAAAAAATATGGAAGAGCTTCTCAACGCAGTGTTATGTGCCACCGCAGTGCAGCAGCAAGCCACAATAGCCCTACAGGAAAATAGCAGAAATAGGGAAGCTTGGCCAGACAACCAGTGGGCCGGCATCCTTGCCCCATTTCTGAGTGGAGAGGCTCAAAAAGCGTATTTTGACCTAGAACCTGATTCAGCGGCTGACTACAAGTTCTTGAAAGCAGAAATCCTGGCACGGGCTGGTGTTACCACGGCCGTGAGGGCACAAAGATTTCATACCTGGCGGTATGAGTAGGGCAAACCACCCAGGTCACAGTTGTTTGACCTAATCCATCTAGCCCGGAGGTGGCTGAAACCGGAGGTCCACGTGTCAGCCCGCGTTGTTGAACTGTTGGTGTTGGACCATTTTCTGAGATCTTTGCCTTCCCCTCTGAGAAAATGGGTAGCCCAAGGTGATCCCCAAACGGCTGATGAGCTAATTTCCTTTGTGGAAAGGCACTTAGCAGCAAGAGACATTGGACGGACTCCCTGGTGCCCCCTGAACCTGAAAGCCCAGAGCCCAGACGATGCTGGTAAGATGGAAATGGGGCAAGGGAGCGCCAAAGAGTGGCCTGAGGCTGTGAAGGGACCCTGGGGAGGGGGAACTAAACAATGGGAGGAGGTGTTGGGGAAAAAAAAGGTTTACTTCCAAAGACATACAATGTTTTGATTGTCATGGTTTTGGTCATATAGCTCAGAATTGCCCTAATAAGAGAGAAACAGAGTTCATGGAGTGCCACTTGGTTAATACAGTTAGCAACTTGTTCACGGGTCTTACTAGGAGTGAAGAATATGTAATACCTGTAACTGTAGAGGGAAAAACCACAATAGCACTGCTTGATTCTGGCTGTAGACAAAGTTTGGTGTCTGCAGATCTGCTGGGAAAGACTAGTGTGGTAGACAGCTCTGAAGTTAGGAAAATTTCCATCCATGGGGATATAAAAACCTACCCAGCAACAAGGGTAACCATGAAAGTTGGAACCCAAGAGTTCACCGTTAAAATTGTGATATTACCTAGACTACCGTACCCTGTTATTGTGGGACGGGTTTGCCAGGAGTTTGATGAATTGCTGCAAGCCAGGAAGGTTTTAGTCTCTGATGAAGAGCAGCCAGAGCCCTCTAGTGTATCAGGACAGGCACTGCCTGACTTGTTCCCATTTTCTCCTGAAGTACTAGGAGAACCAGGGAAAACCCGTAAAACTCGAAGTCAGAAAAGGAGGTTCCAGGCTAAACCACAGAGGGGTCCTGGGGGAAAGTGGACTGACAAAAGTGCTATTCCGGACGATACATTGCCCCAGTGTACTAGCCATAGAGCAGTACCATCCGAGAGGGAGTGTACACTGAGGGAGTACTGGGAAAAGCAACAGCTGTCTCCACTGAATTAAAAAAAGAGCAAGTTAGTGATGTTAATCTGCAGTATGCATTTAACCATGTGGTCAATACAGATGAGAGTTATTGGGCAAATAGAGGGAGGGTGAATCTGCCTCACTTTATTATTAAAGATGACTTGTTGTACCGTGTCAGTACTACAGAGGATGGGGAGTGGCTAGAACAGCTAGTGGTGCACACCCTTTTTAAGGAAAAAATTCTGCATCTGGCACACAGTCATTTGCTTGGAGGACACTTGAGGGTATATAAAACTAAGGAGAAGGTAATGAGAAGGTTCTATTGGCCAGGTATTTATAAAGAGGTGGAACGGTTTTGTACAGCCTGTCCGGATTGTCAGTTGGTGTCTGACCAAAAGCCTGAACAAGCTCCACTAATTCCGTTACCAGTGATTGAGGTTCCATTTGAATGGATAGCAGTGGACATAGTTGGACCTCTATAAAAGTCAAAAAATGGTTATCAATACATCTTGGTAATACTTGATTATGCCACAAGGTACCCTGAGGCTGTTCCACTAAGACAGGCCAATTCAAAAAATATATCACTAGCTCTCACACAAGTTTTTTCAAGGGTGGGGCTGCCAAAAGAAGTCATTACAGACCAGGGAACACCCTATACAGTGAGGGAAAAAAGTACATTTTTTTGTACATTTGCCCACTGACAAAGAAATGATCAGTCTATAATTTTAATGGTAGGTGTATTTTAACAGTGAGAGACAGAATAACAGCAAACAAATCCAGAAAAACGCATTTCAAAAAAGTTATAAATTGATTTGCATGTTAATGAGGGAAATAAGTATTTGATCCCCTATCAATCAGCAAGATTTCTGGATCCCAGGTGTCTTTTATACAGGTAACGAGCTGAGATTAGGAGCACTCTCTTAAAGGGAGTGCTCCTAATCTCAGCTCGTTACCTGTATAAAAGACACCTGTCCACAGAATCAATCAATCAATCAGATTCCAAACTCTCCACCATGGCCAAGACCAAAGAGCTGCTCAAGGATGTCAGGGACAAGATTGTAGACCTACACAAGGCTGGAATGGGCTACAAGACCATCGCCAAGCAGCTTGGTGAGAAGGTGACAACAGTTGGTGCGATTATTCGCAAATGGAAGAAACACAAAATAACTGTCAGTCTCCCTCGGTCTGGTGCTCCATGCAAGATCTCACCTCGTGGAGTTTCAATGATCATGAGAACGGTGAGGAATCAGCCCAGAACTACACGGGAGGATCTTGTTAATGATCTCAAGGCAGCTGGGACCATAGTCACCAAGAAAACAATTGGTAACACACTACGCCGTGAAGGACTGAAATCCTGCAGCGCCCGCAAGGTCCCCCTGCTCAAGAAAGCACATGTACAGGCCCGTCTGAAGTTTGCCAATGAACATCTGAATGATTCAGAGGAGAACTGGGTGAAAGTGTTGTGGTCAGATGAGACCAAAATCGAGCTCTTTGGCATCATCTCAACTCGCCTTGTTTGGAGGAGGAGGAATGACCCCAAGAACACCATCCCCACCGTCAAACATGGAGGTGGAAACATTATGCTTTGGGGGTGTTTTTCTGCTAAGGGGACAGGACAACTGCACCACATCAAAGGGACGATGGACGGGGCCATGTAACGTCAAATCTTGGGTGAGAACCTCCTTCCCTCAGCCAGGGCTTTGAAAATGGGTCGTGGATGGGTATTCCAGCATGACAATGACCCAAAACACACAGCCAAGGCAACAAAGGAGTGGCTCAAGAAGAAGCACATTAAGGTCCTGGAGTGGCCTAGCCAGTCTCCAGACCTTAATCCCATAGAAAATCTGTGGAGGGAGCTGAAGGTTCGAGTTGCCAAACTTCAGCCTCGAAACCTTAATGACTTGAAGAGGATCTGCAAAGAGGAGTGGCACAAAATCCCGCCTGAGATGTGTGCAAACCTGGTGGCCAACTACAAGAAACGTCTGACCTCTGTGATTGCCAACAAGGGTTTTGCCACCAAGAACTAAGTCGAAGGGGTCAAATACTTATTTCCCTCATTAACATGCAAATCAATTTATAACTTTTTTGAAATGCATTTTTCTGGATTTTTTTGTTGTTATTCTGTCTCTCACTGTTAAAATACACCTACCATTAAAATTATAGACTGATCATTTATTTGTCAGTGGGCAAACGTACAAAATCAGCAGGGGATCAAATACTTTTTTCCCCCACTGTATGTCCGCAGTATTCAAAGAGCTGTGCAAACTACTACATGTAACAAGCATTAACACTTCCATATATCACCCACAGACAGATGGCCTAGTCGAAAGGTTTAACAAAACGCTCAAACAAATGCTTAGGAAAGTCATACAGTAAGATGGGAAAGATTGGGATAGCCTTCTGCCTTATCTGTAGAATGAAGAAGATTAAGAATGTGGTGTATGACAATATAATATAAGCACAAGAAAACCAAAGGAAGCATTATAAGATAGGTGCACATTCTAGAGACTTTAAAGTGGGAGATAAAGTTATTGTCCTGTTACCCTCTCACGTACACAAGTTTTTAGCTAAATGGCAAGGGCCCTATCGCATAGTAGAAAAACTTAATGATGTAAATTACAAAGTCTTCCAGCCTGGGAAGAGACGGCAATATCAAATCAACCATGTTAACCTTTTGAAAGCATGGAAAGAGAGGGATCCCCTAGTGGGAGTGATACAGCAGGAGAATGTTGATTTTGATCCTGAAGTCAGGCCGATTACTGGCAGTGACGGGGGTTAAAATAGGGGAAGACTTGACCTGTGAACAAAGGGGGGAAATAAGGAATCTGATTCACAAGTACAATGATGTGTTTTCAGAGGTGCCAGGGAGAACTGCTTTGGTGGAACATCGTATCATAACTCCAACGGGATTGCGAGTACATACAAGGTCTTATCGAGTTCCACAGTCCAAGCTATTGGACTGGTGCAGTCCTGTGGTCATGGTCCCGAAACCAGACGGTACTATAAGGTTTTGCAATGATTTTCGGAGGGTACACGAAATTTCAAAATTTGATGCATACCCAATGCCCAGAGTTGATGAGCTGCTCGACAGGTTGGGGAAGGCAAGATTTATAACTACCCTCGATCTGACCAAGGGATATCGGCAGGTTCCCTTGTCAGCCCCATCCAAAGAGATAACTGCATTCTCAGCCTTGGGTAGCTTGTTTCAGTTTAAGGTGTTACCATTTGGCCTCCATGGGGCACCAGCCACTTTTCAAAGGCTTATGAACCTGGTACTAAGGCCCCATAGAAGATATGCGGCTGCATACCTTGATGATGTTGTTGTGTTCAGTGGGGTTTGGGAGTCACATCTGGCAAGGTTGGATGCTGTCCTATGGTCCTTGAAGAAAGCTGGCTTAACAGCTAACATAAAAAAATGTGCATTCGCCTTTTGCAAAACCAAATATTTCGGATTTTAATTTGGACATGGCTTCATTAAGCCACAACTAAATAAAGTGGATGCTATTATGTCCTGTGCCCGACCTGTGAACAAAAAACAGGTTAGGGCCTTTTTGGGACTGATTGGTTATTACAGGAGGTTTATTAAAGATTTTGCTACACGGGCTGCCCCCCTGACTGAGCTTACAAGGAAATCGGGTCCTAATGCGGTGAACTGGACGGCAGAAGCTGAGGGGGCTATTTGAGATTTGAAATCAGCGATGAGTTCCAAACCGGTGCTAATCAGTCCCGACTATGAGAAACCATTTGTTTTACAGACGGATGCTTCGGAGGTGGGATTGGGGGCAGTATTGTCTCAAGTCTGGGATGGTGAAGAACATCCAGTCTTGTTTCTAAGCAGAAAGCTCCTGCCTCGAGAGAGAAATTATGCCACAATAGAAAAGGAGTGCTTGGCAGTGAAGTGGCCAATAGAAGCCCTACGCTATTACCTGTGGGGCAGACAATTTACTCTGGTGACCGATCATGCTCCTTAGCAATGGATGCATAGGCAGAAGGATAAAAATGCCCGAGTGACTAGGTGGTTTCTGTCCCTTCAGCCTTACATGTTAACGCTGACTTCTTCTCAATATTCCCTCCCTCTGCAACTAGTTTGTATGCCAGACCCACAGGTTTGTGCAAAGGGGGAGGGTATGTGATGGAGTGTACATTCCCAGAGGTGGCGTGGGAGGCTCGGGGACCCTGCGGGTGGAGGAAGGGCCACTCCATCTTGGGGAAGGAGGCTGACGACGGGGTGGCCATCTTGGTAGGACCTCTTCGGGCTATAATTGGTTATAATCTAATTGGGCTAATGCGATAATTGAATACACTTGGGGAGAAGTATTTAAGCACGTGGGGGAAACAAAGAGGGGGTTGTGAAGAGAGTACAAGGGGAGAGACTAAGAATCAAAGACACACACAGTGGAGTAAATCAAAGTTTTGTATTCTTTTACAGGGTAAACAGATCTAGCTGTCAGTTGTTTCTCATTATTGAAGTGTATTTAAGGGCCCAGAGATGGGCTAGGTTTTTGTTTGTTTATTGTTTTGTTTCTCAATAAAGACATGCCCCGGCGTGTGGTGGTGTAAATGTGCAGATTATTGACCCAACAGGGAACCTAATCCTTCACATTATTTACAGTTTTGTTTCTGGTTGAGCATCCTGAAAAGAACTGCACATACATATCAGATCAGGGGTTTGATATGAGAGAGCTCTGAACACAGTGACGGGTAATAAACATCAGTCACAGGCTAGGGGCCCCCAGGCTGGGGTGGAGCCGTTTATCAAAACCCCTGCAAGGGCAGAGCAGGCGCCTCTAAGAGCACCTCTGGTTTGTAGCACAGACCGAGGCCCTAGGTAGTAGGGGTGCTTTTTTGTTTATTGTAATATTGACTATACACGTAATTTTATTTTATGGATGTTGAGTGTAACGATATTTTAAAAGACAAATAGTTATAGTAGAGGAAAGTCAGACAGTAGAATAAATTGTAACATTTAGAAATGCCCTATAGGTGGTATGTAAGAGATGGATTATAGCCTTAAATTGATCATTTGATCTATTTAAGGCTATAATCCATCTCTTACATACCACCTATAGGGCATTTCTAAATTATATATATATATATATATATATATATATATATATATATATATATATATATAGGTTTATATACCCAACTCGCAGCCGCACAGATGTTTGCCAGTGGGGCGCCATGAAAAAGGGCCAACGACGTGGCTACACCTTGAATCGATCTCTTCTCTATATTCTTACTGTTCTGTGCTGTCTTAAGTCTAACTTTTCTGCATTTATAATGTTTTCTCATTGCTCTATTGCATACAACTGATTTATCTGCTACACAACCTTTTGTTCTGCAACTGACTAACTTGATTGCCATAGCATATTTGTATTTCTCAGTTTTTCTTACAATCTGTCTCTTTACTCATCTGTATTGCTGATCAATATCTTTTTACATGGTCATGCCTTCATCAACTACTGTCAGTCTTTTCTCACTCTCTCTCTAATTGCCATATTTCATTGAAATCAGAAGTAACATGGTACGATATTGTTTAGTTGAATTGTTTTGTTGTCATTGCTTTGTTCCATTGTTTTGTTGTCAAGTGCCTGGAAATGTATTTTTTTTATAATAGTGGTCTTGAATCTGATGGACATTTTGTGTTTTGAACTTTTGAAGGACTCTAAAAAGGACTATTGACCACTTTATTTTCACCTGTGATTGAATTATTACCCATTGCCAAACATTACACAATACAGGTGGTTGTGTATGTGCATTTATTTTGATTTTGTTTTCCACATTCATATTTTCTGTATTTCTAAATTTCATTCTGTAACCGCTCTCTCTGGCTCTCGCTCTCGCTCGCTCTCTCACTTTCTCTCACTCTCTCTCTCTACACACAATCTCTAATCTCTTCCATCATCAGTGGCAAGCAACAGGGTACAGGACAGGAGGCATTCTGTTCCATGTTTCAACCTGTGTCCTGGTGATGGCTTTGAATGACTGGTTTTCTTTATTTCACATGCACTATATTCTATTACTCTGATTTGGTAGGGATATCCCTCCTGGCACCCCACAACGGACTCGGAGCCGTCACAGAAAAGTGGCAACCCAGACGGGACCGACACGCAGGCCTTGAAAGACCACAAAGGACTTCAACCCTGGGACATGAACAGTATTCCTTCTACTGATTTGTAACTGGCTTAGGAAGAGGTTGTTTATATTTAGCATATTATAATTTGCATATATAGCACACAATGGAGACAAGACAGACCAAGATCAGAGTTGGCCCGAGTGCTGACGTAGACCTTTCACATAGCAGCCCTTGTTCTGCACATCAAGAGGAGTCTTTAATTGATCTTGTGCTAGAGCCCACTTCACCATTAAAACCACCTTTATTACCACTTTCCACTGCTGAACCCGCTGCTGACCTTCTGACTACTGTCATGGACATACAGTGAAATCAGAATGCCTTCCATCAACAGATCATGCAGAACTTGCAAAGCCAGATAGAAGACCGTGACGAACAATGAGAGCATGCTGCTGTATCAGAGGAGCATCTCCAGAGGAACTTAATTGGTTATTTCGAAGAAGGACGAAAGGAAATCATAGAGACATTTATTACACACTTAAAAAATCAGTCTACATGCTTCCATTCTGAGTTTAAGTGGATGGTACAGCAATTGCAGGTAGAAACACAACAGGTGATTGACCAGAGCCAACAAAAGTGTTTCGAACAAATACCGGTCTTACAAAAGGACATTTCTGAGTGTGTACAGCAGTTACAAACTGTGTGTGCTGACATTGCCCTCTTAAAGCAAAGATGGCCTGAGACCAGGTTTGAACACAAAGCTGAATTCCATGACCACGAGAGCACATTAAGAGCTGGACAGCATTCGAATCACGCTTCTTTCTGCTTTTCTTTCTGAGGATTATGAGGATGAACTCGCTGAAAGAGTAAGAACTCGCGCTCAAGGAGAAAATGAAAGCGTAAGAGATTTTACATTCACCTACCAAGCTCTCTACTGACGCTGGAAACCTGCACTAGAGGAAAAGGAAATTGTAAAACTTATTCTAAAAAACCTAAATCCTTATCTCACAAGCCAACTTCAAGGACGAGTAACCACAGTGGAAGAGATCGTTCGCCTAGGCCAACAACTGGAGAAAGACAAACTGAGTCAAAGGGAGTATGAACAAAGGAAAACCTTCACAGAGAGAAAAACAAGACTTTGGATTCCTTACCAGCTGTGACAAGAAGTTCACAGATGATATCTGCTAAGCCTGCAGTGTTCTGCTGGAGGTGTAAAGGAGACCACCCTCCTGGCTCATGTCCTCTCTTTTACTCTTAGACTAATATTAAAACTAGACCTGAAGAGTCCCAACACAAACCTGTGCAACTTTGGACAAATCCAGAACTGGTGGAAAACCATCAAGAGCGAACACTGTAACCACGGTAACCTGTAGAACAAGAAAACCCTGCTCTTCCAGTCAAACACCAAAATCCTCCTCTCATGACACTGTTCCAGGAACAGGTGTGAAAAATAAATCCTCTTTTCATTCCTTAATTACAATTCCATATCAATTGGTAGCACCTTTAATAATCCATCAATGGACAGGCAGAGCCGTCCTTGATACAGGGTCGTCGTACACCCTCTTACATGAGCATCTATGGCTGAAAATTAAAAACCCTGGTGAGAAACTCCCAGCATGGGAAAATGGACCTTTATTCATGGCCAATGGTGAACCTGCCCAGCCACTAGGAAGGATAAGGCTATCGCTCAACATGCATGGTCAGTCATGGACTTTGCCTGTTGTTGTGCTGTCTTCCCACACCCTTGCCTTTGCTGCAGTCTTGGGTTTGGACTTCTTCTTATTTAGTGGTATCCAATTGGATATATCTGACCATTCTTATTGGTTTAAGATAAAAGAATCACAAAAATATCCTTTTCATCCTGGGAATTTACAGGCACCCTGTTATTCTCCTTTAACCAGAGTAAATATTGCCACTACTGCCTTGTTTACTGTTATGTCTTCTTTTTCTCCTTCTTTCTTGAAACAACCAGAAGATAACACTTCACTCATTCACACTGCAGTGGAGCAGTCCCATCTCAACGACATCCAGAACACCTACCTAACAGACATGTTATTGCTGAACAACTCTGTAATCACCTCTGAACTGGGACGTACCAACTTATTTTGCCATAAAATAAAATATACACTAACAATGGTGTACCAATAGGACATTGTGCAGGAACACATACGAGAAATGCTTCAAATAACATCATAGAGCCTTCTTCCCTGGACTGTCCCTGATTACTCTCTCTGGTTTTCCCTGTCGGATTGTTTGCATCAACAAAGAGCCTGCGATTGGATCCTTTCTCAGAGTCCTTGAGGACATTACAGAAGACTTCACCTTACTATGGATCCAGCGGCTCTACCTGATTGCTGCAGCCTTGTCTGCTCAGGGGACTTTGTTGGGAGAACATGATGAAATGCTCCGACAAATCGGAGCCACCTTGGATCCAGTACTTAAAAGACTACCAAATCTATCTCTCGAGCCCACCAGTGAGACAACACCTGAAGCAGCTCCAGCCCCGTCAGCTCCTACAGTTCCCGATAGACCTGTACATTTGGCTATACTGGACAAATATGATGGCTCACCCGACTGCTGCAAGGGCTTTGCTTTACAGTGCTCCCTTTATTTCGCACATCTTCCAACTTCCTTCCCTTCAGATGAGGCTATAATCACCTTCATAATTACACTTCTTACCGGAAAGGCACTTCAGTGAGCATCTGCAGTCTGGGCTCGTAAGGGAGAAGTAACTCGATCTCTACCAGCTTTTCTTGATAATGTTAAGGGGGTTTTCCATCACCCGACAGCTGGGAAGGACGCTGGTGAACAACTGATCAAAGGCGACGCACTTACTTTGGAACAGCTAATACAGCTCGCCATCAGACTGGACAATCTCATGAGTTCACGAGGAAAGCGGTCTATGTCTGCTACATCCCGGTTGCCTACCAGATCTTCTTTCACGCCTAGTCATGTTCCAGAATCAGAAGCCATGCAAATAGGAAGAACGCGACTGTCTGCCTCTATTGTGGGCAGTCTGGACATTACCGTGACACCTGTCCCAATCGTCCTGGATCTTCCTTGGCACCTCCACAGAGATCTGTGAGTACTGAGTACTTAACCTCTCTATTAAAGGGATCTGCTTGCAGTTTATCTTGGATGGATGCTGCTGGGGTCGCCTTCGTGAAACTCAAATCATTGTTCACCACTGCCCCAGTCCTCAAACATCCGGACCCTTAATCTCCCTTTCGTCGTAGAAGTGGATGCTTCTGAAACTGGAGTAGGGGCAGTGCTTTCTCAGCGACACGGACAACCAACAAAGCTCCATCTTTGTGCATTCTTTTCCAGGAAATTATCACCTGCGGAGAAGAATTTTGACATCGGGAACAGTGAGCTCTGGGCAGTGAAATTGGCTTTTGAAGAGTGGAGACATTGGTTGGAGGGTTCTAAACACGCTTTTATGGTACTCATGGACCATCGGAATCTGGAATATATTCAAGCAGCCAAACGCCTAAACCCCCGTCAAGCACGCTAGGCTCTGTTCTTCACTCGTTTTCAATTCACCTTGACTTATCGCCCAGGATCCAAAAACATCAAAGCAGATGCTCTATCACGCCAGTTTGATTCTTCCCATGGACCCCTGTCTGAAGATCCCATCTTACCATCTACCTGCATTGTTGCCCCTGTTCAATGGAACTTCTGGGATCAACTTCAGAAGGAACTCACTTCGAATCCTGCCCCTTCCACATGTCCTTCTAACCTATGTGCCTTCCTCCATGCATCCAACACTCTTACAATGAACCACTCAACTCCTGCCTCTGGACATCCAGGGATTCATCGCACCATTGCCTTGATACGAAGAAAGTTTTGGTGGCCCTCTCTGGTTCAAGATGTTCCTCAGTTTGTCAAAGCTTGTTCTATCTGTGCCCAATCTAAGTCTTCATGACATCTCCTCTCTGGGCTCCTGGAACCCCTTCCAATCCAGTTCTGTGTTAACGAGTTCTACATCAACATGAATGTGAATTTCAATGTGAAGAGCCCGTGTCACATATTGTAATGCAAGGGAGCAATGAGGGGCTGTAGTGTAGAGACCCTCATAAGAGTAGCAGATACTCATTTTTTCTATTTTAATGGAATACAAAATGCAGTAGAAAGTTGTATCAGATCAGACCACTGGACAGAAACACCCCACCAAGACTGAGAATTCATGTTTCTGCCGTTGTTACAAGTCACCTACAAACTGTTGACAGAGTGGACGAGGGTCTACAGCAGAGGTTTCCCATCCTGGGGTCGTGACATAGTCAGGGTGAGTTTTGTTTAATATGCTTTTGAATTATTATTATTATTATTATTATTATTATTATTATTATTATTATTATTATTATTATTATTATTATTTGTATATATTATTTTGTAATTAAAAATATGATAACCTCATTCCGGCGCTTACTCAAGACGCATCTCTTCCGACAGCACTTATAATATTAGTCCTCTATCCCTGCTAGATAGCACTTCAGCTTATTATGCTCCTCGCGTTCTTGATTGTTTCCTCCTTGCTCCCTTTCCCGTATCCCTAGTCTGTAACCCTACATCTTGACAGCACTTAGCTTTGACCGTCAAGGATGTAGGAATTTGTTATGATTGTTGCCTTGCACTTCTCTGTATTTTTACACTTTGTTTGCACTTATGTTGTAAGTCGCCCTGGATAAGGACGTCTGCCAAGAAATAAAAATAATAATAATAATTATTATTGTTTAATATGTTTTTGCATTTTTATTACTATTATTATATAATAATTGTTATTTATATATATTAATTTGTAATTAAAATATGATAACATTATGTTTAACACCTTAAATCAAAAGTATAAACCACATTAATGTACATAGTAATACAACATGATACATATGATACAAAAAACATGTCTTAGCATTTTAGGGGATGGAGGCTAATTTGACAATGTTTAAATGGGGTAAAGTTTTGAAACCCTGGCCTACAGAATCATTTTAAACCCCAGCGCACAGCATTGTCTAAGCCCTGCTACCTGCTGTCAATGCAGTTGTTAGCTCTGTATTAGACAAGTGTCTAAAAGTTGCATGAATAGATTAATAATACCCCTGTACTACTGGTAAACCTGGTAAAAGTTTACATAATAATTGTTAAAAGTGTTGGAATACGTTGAGGGTGAGCCTATTTGTTTCTGTGTCTGTGAAATAAGCCATTTTACAAAACATAGAGTTTATAGTGATTTTTCAGATTTTCAGGGTTTAGTATAATGCAGTTTTGGGTCATATAAATATGACATTGTGCTTATTTCAGTCTGCTGTGTGTGTTTCCTGAAGACTGATTGCATTTTCACTATGTCGTTTGCAGATTACTCCAAGAAGTTCTATAAATAATTTTACAAAACTTAAAATTTGCAGTAAAATACCATTTGTGCTTATTATATCCGTGCAATGTGGTCCCTATGTCTGTGTTTTGTATGTGTTTCATGCTTGCAGTTGTCACCATGTATTTGTAGGTTTTAAAAATAAGGTATTTCCAAAGGAATAGAAACTTAAGTGTTTCTCACTTTATTTACAATAGATACCTGATGTACTTTGTCGCCAGAGTCAGGTATAACTTTGAATAAGAAGCCAACAGTGAAAGACTTAATAGAATATATATGGAATATGCTGGAAATGTTATGGAATGACATTACTCCGTACAGGTCAGTGTTTCTTTCTGTCCAATGTTGGTGTTGTGAACCAGAAATTAATGATTACAAGTATCTGTACAACATCTTTTTGAATATCTTTTTCTACTTCTGACTATGTTCCATGTTGTAAAATGCTAGTTTGTCACAATAAAAGTCACCATTGTGTGTGTGTGTATTTTATGAATTCTATACATTTGAGCACAAACAAATGATATTATATATACATATATATTATTTTATACATATGAGTATTCACAAATAGTGCTTCACTGTGTCTCTCTAAGAAAAGTGGTGTACATGTCTTTAGTGTCTATTGATAAATAAAACATATAGTATATATATATGTGTGTGTGTGTAATGAAATGCAGTATATTCTTAAATATGATAC
Organism: Amia ocellicauda; assembly: GCF_036373705.1. Lineage (NCBI taxonomy): Eukaryota > Metazoa > Chordata > Actinopteri > Amiiformes > Amiidae > Amia > Amia ocellicauda. The sequence goes on along the minus strand of NC_089869.1, from coordinate 5,122,395 downwards.
ATGTTAAGGCTACGTTTGAGCATTCATTAATGTAAGAAATATAATAAGTACAGGGCTGGTCAAAATATACAAATATAATTCAATACATTGGTGGTGTATTTGTCTTTAGTGTCTATTGATAAATATAAACTAAAGAGATATAGGTATGTATGTGTGTTTATCTGTGTTTGCTTAAATATATATATATATATATATATATATATATATATATATATATACACTCACCTAAAGGATTATTAGGAACACCTGTTCAATTTCTCATTAATGCAATTATCTAACCAACCAATCACATGGCAGTTGCTTCAATGCATTTAGGGGTGTGGTCCTGGTCAAGACAATCTCCTGAACTCCAAACTGAATGTCTGAATGGGAAAGAAAGGTGATTTAAGCAATTTTGAGCATGGCATGGTTGTTGGTGCCAGACGGGCCGTTCTGAGTATTTCACAATTTGCTCAGTTACTGGGATTTTCACACACAACCATTTCTAGGGTTTACAAAGAATGGTGTGAAAAGGGAAAAACATCCAGTATGCGGCAGTCCTGTGGGCGAAAATGCCTTGTTGATGCTAGAGGTCAGAGGAGAATGGGCCGACTGATTTAAGCTGATAGAAGAGCAACTTTGACTGAAATAACCACTCGTTACAACCGAGGTATGCAGCAAAGCATTTGTGAAGCCACAACACGTACAACCTTGAGGCGGATGGGCTACAACAGCAGAAGACCCCACCGGGTACCACTCATCTCCACTACAAATAGGAAAAAGAGGCTACAATTTGCACAAGCTCACCAAAATTGGACAGTTGAAGACTGGAAAAATGTTGCCTGGTCTGATGAGTCTCGATTTCTGTTGAGACATTCAGATGGTAGAGTCAGAATTTGGCGTAAATAGAATGAGAACATGGATCCATCATGCCTTGTTACCACTGTGCAGGCTGGTGGTGGTGGTGTAATGGTGTGGGGGATGTTTTCTTGGCACACTTTAGGCCCCTTAGTGCCAATTGGGCATCGTTTAAATGCCACGGCCTACCTGAGCATTGTTTCTGACCATGTCCATCACTTTATGACCACCATGTGCCCATCCTCTGATGGCTACTTCCAGCAGGATAATGCACCATGTCACAAAGGTCGAATCATCTCAAATTGGTTTCTTGAACATGACAATGAGTTCACTGTACTAAACTGGCCCCCACAGTCACCAGATCTCAACCCAATAGAGCATCTTTGGGATGTGGTGGAACGGGAGCTTCGTGCCCTGGATGTGCATCCCACAAATCTCCATCAACTGCAAGATGCGATCCTATCAATATGGGCCAACATTTCTAAAGAATGCTTTCAGCACCTTGTTGAATCAATGCCACGTAGAATTAAGGCAGTTCTGAAGGCGAAAGGGGGTCAAACACAGTATTAGTATGGTGTTCCTAATAATCCTTTAGGTGAGTGTATATATATGTAATGACATGCAATATATGTAAGTCTATACATTTCTTAATTGTTTTTTTCTTACCTTTTTATTTTGCCAACACAGTATCATCCTAAGCCTAATCATAAAACATAAACTAAAAACACATGTGGGTTCAAATCCCACTCTGTGTAAATATTCATTTTTCTTTTTTAATTTACTAAAACAGTATCATAAAACAATATAACCTTAAATATATATGGAACATTTATTTTTCTTTTTTTTTTAATTTACTAAAACACTATAATCAAACATTATAATCTAAAATAAAATATGTGTATTTACAACTTTTATTTTTCTACAATTTATACAATATAACCTAATATATATATAAAACTTTTATTTTTCTTATTTTTTAATTTACTAAAACAGTAAGTTAAAACAACATAACATAATATATATATATATATATATATATATATGGGAAGAAGAGAGGAGTTCTGGTTCAAAGGTGGGGGTAACCAGAAGGTGAGGTGGGCCTTCCGGTTTATGGTATGTAGGGAGGGCGGGACTTCCGGCTGTCAAAAAAGTTACATGAGCTGCAATCTTCACCACTGGCTTTCATGGATCGGACTTGTTTGTCCAGTACATCCCACAGATGCTCGACTGGATTGAGATCTGGGGAATTTGGAGACCAAGTCAACACCTTGAACTCGTGATTCATCCGACCAGGCCACCTTCTTCCATTGCTCCGTGTTCCAGTTCTGATGCTCTTGTGCCCATTGTAGGTGCTTTCGGCAGTGGACAGGGGTCAGCATGGGCACCCTGACTGGTCTGTGGCTACGCAGCCCCATACGCAACAAACTGCGATGCACTGTGTGTTCTGACACCTTTCTATCAGAACCTGCATTCACTTTTTCAGCAATTTGAGCTACAGTAGCTCCCCTGTTGGATCAGACCACACGGGCCAGCCTTCAAAACCCACGTGCATCAATGAGCCTTGGCCGCCCATGACCCTGTCGCTGGTTCACCACTTTTCCTTCCTTGGACCACTTTTGATAGGTACTGACCACTGCAGACCGGGAACATCCCACAAGAGCTGCAGTTTTGGAGATGCTCTGACCCAGTCGTCTAGCCATCACAATTTGGCCCTTGTCAAAGTCGCTCAGATCCTTACGCTTGTCCATTTTTCCTGCTCATCAACTTTGAGGACGAAATGTTCACTTGCTGCCTAATATATCCCACCCACTGACAGATGCCATGATAACGAGAATATCAGTGTTATTCATTTCACCTGTCAGTGGTCATAATGTTATGGCTGATCAGTGTACATTAGCATTCTGGCGCTAATATCCAAAATGGTCTCTGGCTGCACCGATGTCCGTCTGCAATAACAATCTTTACATTGCAGGAGTCAAGATGGAGAAAGAATGAAAATACTTACCAGAGTCAAAACGTAATCGTCGTCTGGCTCGAATATAAATACACTACACAGCACAACGCAGAGCACTAATAGATATTACCTTACCTTTATTAGCAGCAACACTCTCCTTTATACATGAAACACTATTATTATTTATGAGGCTGCCCATAGTGTAACCGTGCGGGTTTAGGTGTGATTGCAGTTGGGAAGGGTTACACTTACAATTAACCCAAGCATGTAATTTGTAGAAAACAATTGTGTTGTGTGCTGGTTCTTTTATAGTTAGCAGGGCCAAATATATGTATTTGAATAAAACAACGTCTTTTCGTTTTTTAAATATTTCAGCGTTGTGAAGCAGTGCCACACTGCCCCTTTAAGAAAGGGGTCTGTTGATCAAGTGTCCAACTCGCTCAACCAATCCGACATACTTTACGGTATCCTAGGAAACAGGTATATACAGTTCATCTAACAGTGTTTTTACTCTGTCGATATTTTAATGCAGCTTCCAATTTTATTCATATAATCCTATTAGACTTAGATTTTTGTCTATGGAGGCTTCAGTCAGGTGAGGTTTCAAACTTGTTTTCCAAAACGCCTATGTTGAAGTGTTAAAATAATCTTGTAAAAATTAGTTGCAGTTGTGTTAAACAGTACACAAATGCGAGAGATACACTTATACTTAAAGAAACTGCTGCATGCTCCATTTTATTTTTTGCTCTGCAGAAAAATCACACCCACTGTAATATACTTTTATTAAAGGCACAGAAAATGTCCAGAAATGCTTACAATTAACCGATTCATGTAATTTGTAGAAAATGTTTGTGTTGTGTGAGGGGTGGGCAGGGCCAAATGTATGTATTTGAGAATAACAAATAACCGGTTATATCGGCAGCCGCCAACCAACTCAAACGTCTTTGTGTTTTTAAATATTTCAGCTTTCTGAAACTGTGCCACACTAACCCTTTAAGAAACGGTTCCGTTTATCAAGCATCCAACCAACAGGTGTATACAGATAGTACTGTCTGACAAGATGTGTCTTGAGTAAGCGCCGGAATCAGGTCAAGGACTCTGCTGTTTTGACTTCGGTGGGAAGGTCGTTCCAACATTTAGGGGCCATGGATGAGAAGGAGCGTAGAGGAGGCAGTTACTCTTCTAGCACTGGAAGAGCGCAGTGGTCTGGAGGGGATGTATGGAGAGACGAGTGTCTGAAGGTAACTTGGTACATTGTGGTCGAGACAGCGGTAGGTGAGGGTCAGTGTCTTGGACTGAATGCGTGCCGGTATCGGGAGTCAGTGGAGGGAGCGGAGCAGTGGAGTAGCATGTGTGAATCGGGGCAGAGAGAATACCAAACGAGCCACAGAGTTCTGGATGAGCTGGAGCGGCCGGGTAGTTGTTGCAGGCAGGCCGGCTGGGAGGGAGTTGCAGTAGTCCAGGCGGGAGAGGACCAGTGACTGGACGAGCAGCTGAGTCAAGTAGTCGGTGAGGAAGGGACGGATTTGGCGTATGTTGCTCAGGAAGAATCTGCAGGTGCGTGTCAGCGTGGTGATGTGCTGGGTGTAGGAGAGCACAGGATCGAGGGTGACTCCTAGATTTTTAGCCGAAGAAGAAGGAGAGAGTGTGGTGGATTCCAAAGGGATCGAGATGGGGAGGTCAGCAGAAGGTGAGGAAGAGTGGGGGAAAAACAGGAGATCCGATTTGGTGGTGTGAGTGCATCCAGGTGGAGATAGCAGACAAGCAGGAAGAGATGCGAGAGGGGATGAGAGGGTCAGAAGAGGGAAAAGACAGGAAGATCAGGCCATCATCAGCATAGAAGTGGTAGGAGAAACCATGGGATGCGATGAGGGGGCCCAGGGAACAAGTGTAGAGAGAGAACAGGAGGGGGCCCAGGACGGAGCCTTGGGGTACGCCTGTGAGGAGAGGTTGGGGGGTGGATGAGGAGCCTCGCCATGTCACTTGGTAGGACCGGTGAGAGCAGTCCCAGAGATTCCAAGGTCAGCGAGGCAGGAGAGGAGGATGGAGTGATCGACGGTGTCAAATGCTGCAGAGAGGTCAAGGAGGATGAGGACTGAGGAGAGGGAGGCCGTCCGAGCACAGCTGAGGGAGTCAGTGACAGCCAGGAGAGCCATCTCAGTGGAGTGAGCTGTGCGGAAGCTGGATTGCAGAGGATCAAGGAGTGAGTGTTGGGACAGAAAGTCAGAGAGCTGACGGTGGACTGCCCGCTCGAGAGTCTTTGAGAGGAAGGGGAGTATTTACAGAAAACAGAAGTATTTACAAGTTGCCACAGAGAGAGACAGGAAAGTACAGGTGAGAGGCAGCCATCTTGTTGTTTGACTAGTTTCAGACCAGTCTTAGCATTGCTCATTTTGTTTTAAGTTTGCCTTAATTGACGTTAGCATTGTCTGTAGTTTGCCTAAATTGAAGTCATTTCAGTTCAGCTGCTGAGGTGGTGAAATTAACCAGGTTGTAGAAGGGAGATTTTGTCTAGGACTAGCAGGAATTCTGTTGCAGGAGGAGCCAGGTGTGGCCTGTTAGGTGTGAATTGGGGGAAGGTAGACAAAAGCTACTTAAAGCAGCTCTTGAGAAAGAGCTGTGCTGTTTCTCGCTGACAAAAGTTAGGCAGTTGACTAGGCAACAGGAACCAAGAGACATTAAAAAAAACAAACACTACCATTTAGAAGAATGTGGCCACTACAGTGTCAGGTTTGCAGAATGATTGCCTTCCTGGATTAACTCATCCAAGAATTTGTGAACGTTGTCGGCAGGTTGAAATCCTAGAGATTAAGGTTTGTGATCTTGAGGCTCAGCTTGTCGATCTGCGCTGTATTAGGGATATAGAAGAATTGGTCAATCAGCCCATGAGAGAGATGGTGTGCACGCCAAAACCTAGGAGAGTTGAGACCTTAGAGCAGGACAGTGTAGAGAACTCCTGGGTTACACTAGGTTGTAACTGCAGAAAAGGGTGTGCATAACCCCTAGAGACACCCCAAGAGCTAGAATTGCCCAACAGGTTCCAACTGCTGGACACTGAGTTGCACTGTACAGTGTAATCAGGACTGCATGTAGCAAGGATCTGTTATAATGGGGGATTTCAATTTCCCAAACTTAGACTGGGAAAGCCCAGTGGGGACTACAGAAGCAGAAATAGAAATGGTTGAGATGGTAAATGACTGCTTTCTAACTCAATTTGTCAGGGAACCAACCAGAGAGAGTGCATTGATCTTTTCAAATGACCAAGATAGAGTCAAGGGGACAGTAGTTAGAGAACCAATGGCAAACTGTGATCACAATATGGTTAGCTTTGAGACATTCTTTCAAAAAACAAGGTCCAAGTCTAAAACAATGGTCTACAATTTTAGAAAAGCAAACCTTGAAGGTATGAGACGGCACTTAGAAGAGGTAGACTGGAGCACACTGGATACAGATTCAGTTGAAAGTGGATGGGTATATTTTAAGAATATACTACTTGAGGATCAGGATCAATTTTTACCAAAACTTAGCAAATTGAGGACCAAAAAACATGGGCCAAAATGGTTTAATAGAGGTATGCAAAAAAATATCAAGAAAAAGAAGATGTTGTATAGCGCATACAAAAGGGATGGTGATGAAACAAAATACGTAGAATATGTTGAGCTGCAAAGAGATCTTAAGAAAGGGATCAGGAAAGCAAAGAGGGAAATAGAAAGAAACATAGCTCTTGGAGCTAAAACCAATGCAAAGTGCTTTTTTCAATATTACAACAGAAAGCGGTCAATAAAGGAGGAAGTGAAACAGATAAAGGGCAAAAATTGAGGTATCTTGGAAAATGAACAAGATGTGGCAAATGTTCTAAATTAGTATTTCACAGAGGTTTTTACAAAAGAAAAAACAGATGACATGCCACAGGTTGACAATCAGTCAAGTCAAACCCTAAGGGAGATCAGGATAAATGAGGAGGAGGTACTAAAGGGACTAGCAGAATTAAAAACCAACAAATCACCTGGGCCAGATGGGATATTTCCAACAGTACTTAAAGAAATGAGGGAAATTATTTATAGGCCGCAAACTCAAATATTCCAAATGACACTTAGAACAGGGGATGTGCCAACTGACTGGAAGACAGCAAATGTCATACCAATCCACAAGAAAGGGGACAAAACTGAGCCAGGAGATTACAGACCAATCAGTGTCACCTGCATCACTTGTAAAATGTTGGAAAAAATGATTAGACAGAATATAGAGGAGCATCTTAATGAAAACCATATTCTTGGAGATAGTCAACATGGGTTTAGACGAGGCAGATCATGTCTTACTAATTTATTCAAATTTTTTTGAACATGCAACTGAAGCTGTAGATCAGGTGAAAGCATATGATATGATATACTTAGATTTTCAAAAAGCTTTTGACAAGGTTCAACACCAAGACTGATCCTCAAATTGGAAGCTGTAGGCATTCAGGGTAATGTAAGTAGATGGATTATGAACTGGTTGATGTCTAGGAAACAGAGGGTGTCGATTAGAGGATTAGTTGCTTCTAACTGAAGTGAGGTTGTTAGTGGAGTTCCACAGGGATCAGTATTAGGGCCTTTGCTTTTTCTAATCTATATTAATGATCTGGACTCTGGGATAGTTAGCAAACTTGTCAAATTTGCAGATGATACTAAAATAGGTGGCTCAGCAGATACAATCTCTGCAGCACAGGCAAAAATGTCCACTATAATTACACTATGGGAAGTACAGATCTAGATGAAGTAACCCATGAGAAAGACTTAGGAGTCTTTGTGGACTCCTCACTTTCTCCATCCAAGCAATGTGGGGAAGCAATAAAAAAGGCAAACAGAATGTTAGGGTATATTGTCAAAAGTGTAGAATTTAAAACAAGGGAAGTAATGTTAAGACTGTACAATGCGCTAGTTAGACCTCATCTGGATACTGTGTACAGTTCTGGGCTCCACACTTCAAGAAAGATAGTACTGCTCTAGAGGCAGTTCAGAGGAAAGCAACCAGACTCATTCCAGGTCTGAAGGGAAAGTCCTACTCGGAGAAACTGAGGGAACTGAACCTTTTCACCCTGGAACAGAGGAGATTACGTGGGGACTTGATCCAAGTCTTCAAAATCATGAAAGGCATCGACCACATCAAACCAGAGGAGCTTTTCCAGATCAGCAGGGACAGACACACCCGGGGACACAAATGGAAATTGGGCTTCAAGGCATTCAAAACGGAAAACAGGAGACACTTCTTCATACAGAGAGGTGTCACAATCTGGAATAAACTACCCAGCAATGTGGTAGAAGCTGAAAGTTTGGGAACATTTAAAAATAGACTGGATAGGATCCTTGGATCACTTAGATATTAATGTACACTAAACAAGCACGATGGGTCGAATGGCCTCCTCTCATTTGTAAACTTTCATTTGTTCTTATGAGTAGGGAGACAGGGCGGTAGTTCTGAGGAGAGGTGGCTTCAAGGGTTGGTTTCTTGAGGAGTGGGATGACAGCAACTTGTTTAAATGCCAATGGGAAACAGCCAGAGAGGAGTGAGGAGTTGAGGAGGGAGGAGATGAAGGGGAGAAGATCAATGTTTTAATGCAGCTTCCAATTTTGTTCATATATAAGTTACTGACTTTAGATGTTTGTCTATGGAAGCTTCTGGGACCTTGGAAGTCAGGTGAGGTTTAAAATCTCTTACAAATCGTGTTTTTGTCCAGGGTGCTGTCTTACACTGCTATTCAGTGGCACATTGAGGACTATACTTGCCAGTTTCAGTATAAGCTAAGAGAGCTGCACCTCTGACGGACTTCACAGGGAAGGCTTGCTTATTTTCTGGCTGCATCCTTTGAAGAATAGTTCTGAGAGTATTATAAGTGATTTAAGACCTGGTGCACAATAAAGTATATCAAAATGTTTAAATATTTAATTAATATTTAATTAGTATACATTCGTATATTTGGCTATACCAAAGACTATCAGGAAACAACAATGAAAACACAAATGCAAATCTTCCAAATACATTTTGTATTATAATTTCCTAGAAAAAATGAAACCATGATTGTTATTCTAGTGCTCTCTCATAACCAGTTTCCTCCACTAATTTTAATCAGGCTGGAAGGAAAATCAAAATGTATGTGTTTGAGTTTCAGGTGGGTGCAGGGTATCACCAGCCAGCATGTGGGATTTGTGGACAAAAAGACCCCGTGCTACCCCTGTGGGAATTACATAATTTTCCTTGACCTGGAGTCCAAGTCCAGGAGAGTGCTGCCGTGCCCAGGCCGGGGGCTGGGGGCCTTCGTGGGAAATGGGAACAGCAGCATGGTGGCCTTCTCTGAGCACAGGCTCAATCCATCCATCTTTGTATACACCTACCCTGCGCTTGTCATGAGGAACGAGCTGAAAGGTGACCTTCACAGCTGGGACCAATTGCCTGTTGATGGTGATGCTTCTAGTTGGGCATAATTGAGCACATTACACATTATGCCAGCCCTATGAGTTCTCCTGTGCCCAGTTTTCTTCCATGTGATGTTTTCTCCACACAGGACAGTGGGTTTTGATTTAGAGAGTTTATTTTTCCTTGATATTCTTCAAGCTCTGTTTTCCTCGGTTATCTGTTTGATTTGTCTTATCTGTAAATGTTTGGCTTTTTAGGCAATTGTTTTGTTACAACTTTTATTGAAGTACCCACTGTACTAATTATTAAATGAAAAAGCAGGTATTTATCTTGGTATTTGAACTGTTGTGTTTTCCTGTAGGGGTAGCCCAGTTGGACTATACAGCCCTTGCGTTCAGCTACTCAGGCCCATATTTAGCCAGCTGCTCCTCCATTCCAGAGCACACCTTGACAGTGTGGTAAGATCTTTATCATTGTCTGTATTATATAGTTATGAAACACTGCTATATTTTCACAAAAAGTGAAAGCATTACTGTAAACATATAATCTATACAAATATTATTATTTTACACAGATTGAAAATATAATTTATGCCGTATGGCTCTGTTTGCATTTTTATTAAAGCCTCTGCAAGACTCATTACTCATTACTCATTACTGCCCTCTATCTCTTGATCTCATTCAGGTTCAAAAAGGAATGTGTATTTTGTTGTTATTTAATTAGATCAACATTACGAAATGCAATTTCTCATGTGGTCCCAGTGGCAAACTCTCTTACTTTGGCCCTCAGATGCCAGTTTCAGCTCTGGCAGGACTCATTGGGGAGAGGGCAAAGACCTTTGTGGTACAGTGACATAGCAAATTTCCATTACAGTAAAAATCTAAAGCACTAACACACCCTAGATCCCTTCATTCAAATAAATAGTCTATACTATAAACGTACACTGCACAGTCATTCTGGAAAAGGGTTTTCAAATATTTGTCATGAATTTGCTTCCATTGACAAATAATATCTGTATAAATACTGCCTTTAGCAAGGCAGGTAGCAATGTGCTTTCTGGGTTGTTGGAAGGTATCTAAAATGTAACTGAAAATGCATCACATGTGCTGCTTCTGGAGTGCCTTTAAGTATTTTAAAGAATCCTGTACATCGTCTTGATTAGCTTGATTTCTTTTTCCAAGCCAAGAGAAAAAATGCTGGCACAGGTCCACCCCACCTCGTTCTGCTGGACACCCACCTCTGACCTCTATGTGGGTTGTGCTGAAGGTCACTTGTTGCTTGTGAACCCTGAGACTCAGAACGTCACTGTGCTCTTTAACCCCCACCAGAAGAGAGGTATGAAGTTTTTCAGATTTTTTACTTTAATGAAGTTGTAGCCACCGTTTTCCTGGCAGGAGAGCTGTAATAAGGGCAGCCAGCTTTAAACTCCTCAGCCATTGACAAATCCTAAGCTAGCCTTTTCTCAAGTAGAGTACGCAGTTGTACCCAGTAACTCCAGTATAGCTGAAGATGTCACTTGTTGTACCACTTGGCTTTTTACATCCTGATAATGTCATATTACTGTCTCATGGTTTAGACATCCCAGATGAGGCAGAGCTTCATGAAGGCAGCATTAAAAGCTTGGCTCTACACAAGGATGGGCTGTTTGCTGCAGGAAATGTAAGACTGACTCAACCTGGGCTTTGGCTCTATGGAGACTGCGAAGGTCTCTGGAAATAATCACTTTAGCTGATGGAGGTCTGTGGTGCCTGTCCTCTTACAGTTAATGTCTTTGAGAGAATGTTTGTGACTGTCCTTCAGAAAGGCTAGGCCTCACTGTTTGTCTCCTTAACAGGATGGAGCATTACGTTGCTTACATATCAAGGGCAAACAAGTGGAGGTAACGCAGTGCTGGAAAGCTGAGGAGCCACTCACACACATTGGATTCTCCCCTGACTACGAGGCTCTTATTCTGTCTACCTGTAATGTGAGTACAGAGGCCTTTGAGATATGTCACAATGTGGTGTCACCACTCTGTATCAGCTTTGAGGGACGACGTCAGGCTTTTTAAACACAATCTCAATCACAGCCAAGATTTGTGCTCCATAAAGGATGATAGAATTGCTAGAGGCATCAGAGATTCTTAGATATGAGGAAATTGAGTGCTCTGTTCTATTGTCAATTGATGACATCTGCTGGGAAAAATTAGAATTAAATTCCACTGGTCTTAAATGTCTGTGTGGCATGACTGTGAAGGCCTGTGCATTTAAAATTAAATTCAAGCACAACTGAAGTAAGAATCATTTTGTTTTAATCCATATGTTTTTCCAGGTTTAAAAACCCAATTTAATTATTATACTTATTTTAGTTTACAGAATATATTTAATGAAACAAATCAACAGACCATAATAATATTTAGAATAACGGTATGTGTTAATGATGGCAGAAAAAAGGTATGGTATCTTTGATGTTTCTTAGCTTGTAGAATTCAGTTAATGTATGTTAAAGGCATGCACTGCTTCTTTGGTAGCTCTTGTGGAAGCACATTTGAAGGTGGAATTAATAATAGATATATGTGACAAAACCAATATATATTAGTTCAGTCGTGAGGTGATTTATTCTATTTAAATGCAAAATCCTGGGTGTGACATTGCCATTGGGACCCTGCTGCTAGTGCTAGTGAAGCTTTGTCATATGTGAAATGTGAAACCCTCTCTAGGTGCAAGGTAATAAGCAATACATGTAGTAAGTGCAGTGCACGTGTGGGATATATGTTTAGTAAATAATGAAAATGCCCTTGCTCTGTGTTTCCAGGGACGCGTGTACAGTTACAGCCCCAGCCAGCCTCAGGAGGTGTCCAGAGTTCTTGACGTTTGTGTGGGTGACTTTGTGGCAGCAGCTCCCTTGCGTCCCAGCAGCCATCTCTGTGTGGTAATGTCTTCACTGCAAAGTGCCTCATTCATCCAGTGCCAAGATGCTCTTCACATTCTCAGTCCTGCTCAGTAATCCTGTTGGAAGTGTCCTCATGTAGAAACCCTCAGATACCCTTCAAACGGTTAATCACCTCACAAAGGTTAGGTGGTGAACAAGATTAGGGTTAAGGTTGGAAGTAGAGAATGTAAACAAAAACAAAACAGGAGCTGAACTTCCTGTTCAACACAGTCATTCATGGCCAGTTAACATAGATCATTATGAGAACTCGTGTCCTTCTTACTGCATGTGTTTGTTTGCTCTGTGATTGACAGTCAGTAAGAGCCTCTGGGGAGCTACAGGTTTGGTCAGTGAAAGACGGTGCCTGCATCAGCTCTTTGTGCCTTCAAGTACAGGTATGTTCCTTGCATTTGCTCAGTGTTGTAGAGAAACTGATGCAGGGAAAGTACACACTGTCTACAAAGAATGATATAATAAAGGTAAAAAGGTGATAATTAATTGTGCACACTATTTATACTGTATTTATGTATTCTCATCTGTGTCTTCTCTGGGGCTCTATAGCAATATATCTCAACCCTTTTTATATTCAGCATTAAAACTCTAGCTTTGACTCTGGGTGGCATATCTTGACATAGATTGAACATGAATCAATTTGTCATTATTGTGGTTTCTAATTTATGTGCATGGTTTACTAAATCAGTGAGTTTGCGAATTAAAGAATCTTTCATTCGTGACTTTTCCCCTCGATTCCATCATCAATGGAGTATTATATAGAGCTCCCTGCAAACAGTAAGAACATCAACTTCCAGCAATATAGTCTTTAAAAGCTTCATGATCTACGCTTCTCTGTTAGCAATCATTAACAAAAGGGAGGTTGATTATGATTCAAAAGCCAAGTTTTTAAAGATATTAGCTGATATATGGATGGAGTAATTACAGGGAATAGTTTTAATTCCAGCAAGCAGGTGTGCCACTGTCCACACAATGTATAGGGTACCTTTTTTTGCTCAGACATGCAGCTCGCCCCTTTACATCTTCCCCTGTATTACTCAGATGTGTCTTAAATCAGGTGACAAGATCTGTTATTCACCGGGTCATGTTAGGATCATTCTTTACCACCATCTGTTTGAGCAGGTTTAATTGCTTAAGAAATGTGACCGGCAGGTACACTTACAAAAATAAATATTTCTTCAACACTTTTAAACTGTGAGTGCTTGTGGAAAACAGAGGGAAGTCATGCTTTGACATGCCAAAACCACCTAGCAAAATGTAGTCTGAGCTTGTAAGGATTTAGGCTACAGTGATACATTGTAAAATCCTATTTTGTTTTGTATGGTGATTATATTGCACCAAGGGAGCGAGATACCATGAGGGGAAGATACATGTTCTTTATGGAAGATGTTAAATATGGAAGATGTTAAATACACATACTAACCATTCAAGATTATTATAAATCAAAAAATCTGCCATAGTTTACAGAAGCCGTAGATTGTTGATTTAAACACAAACCTGTAAAGTTATGGTGTGATTAATTAATTGTGTGGCCATTTACATAATCTGCAAGACAAAAAACATTCAGACAACCTTTCCAGCAAGCATTCTTGCATTATATATATATATATAAAATCATGACTGGAAAGGAACAAAAGTATAATTTAAAAGCAGTAAATAATCCTATAAAACCAGAGGTGGGGAACAGCACAAAGCTGCCAATGCCCAGTGCCTGTATCATATTTACTGTTTATACATATATATTTATTTATTAATTTGATATCTTTATGTATGAAAATCGCAGCTGAGACGTTTTTTGTTGAATCTGCTTGATTCTGAGTCTGGTGTCTTACCTTGTTGTTCTGTACTGTCGGTCTCTGAAGGTAGGCGACCAGCCCGGCATGCTGCCCAACTGCAGAGTGTGTGTCTGTGGGGACCGCCTCTGGACACATCTACTTCATAGACCTGACCCAGAAGGAGCTGCCACGCCCGGTTCACAGGGTTCACCTCTACAGAGTGCCTGTGGAGCATCTCCAGTGAGTCTTACCTCCCTCTTGGCTGTGGGTCCCACACGCCTTCTGGGAATGCTTGTTAACCTCTTTGTTCTCTCGGCTATATCGCTCATCCTGCTTTGTGTGCTGTCTCAGAGTTCTCTGTTCCCATTACACTGTCCAGAGCTCTTATTCAGACAATGCTACTGTGTGTAATCTCATCCATTTGAAGTAAAAGTTGCAAAGAAATGTATATGTATTTGGACATATGTATTTATATGTATATACATTCACATCTTGCAGAAAAAGCCTCATATTGTACTTTCTTTTAAACAAATGTTGGTATTGCTTGTTTTGTGATAAAAAAAATGTAAAGTCTGTGTCTCCTGATAATATAATAGAACAAAACAAAACAAATCATTTTGTAGGTTTAGTACCTTTAGTACCTTTTTTTTTTAGGTATGACCAAGGAGGAAGTTTCCTCATTAGCGGAGCTTCAGACTCGCATGTGTTTGTTCTGGACGCCAGACCATCCAAAATGTTTGAGGTTGTTGGATACACAGGTATGTTTATGTACTAATTGAATTCCCAAAGGTGACCGCAAGAATACAAAAGGAGTTGGACTGTTTGAGTAAAAAGATATCCCCTTATTAGATAGTCAACATGTTCTTCACACCGTATAATCACATATTATATCATATTTTACAACCTTTGCATATGTCATGAAGCAGAGATGATGTATTGCACAATATGAAATAACACGGCAACCTTTTATTTCTTCAGAGGCTGCAGGTTCTGTTGTGGATCTGAAATTGGTCTCATCAGTGCAGAATGCTTATTATCATGCTGGTATCACATGGATACGTTCACATTTACCTTGGATGGATCGGTTTTGCATTCATGGAGCTGCAATGAAACACGAACGCTTGAAAGACCACGGCCAATGCTCAAATACTTTTATATCCTTATGTCATCCACTGTCAATCAGTTTATGAAAAAGTGATATTCTCGTCCAAGGTAAAGTGGACTTGTTTGTGTGGATGCAAAAGATGTGGATGCTTGTTTATCTTGGCTTGTTTTATTAATCACATTATAGAAACTATCATATTTTGGAAACAAACGTTATATTCAAGATTAAAATTAATGTCCTGCCACCATAATTAATGCCTGAGCTTGGTGCTGGTGTCTCTGTGTGCAAGGTGGCTGTGCTGATCGACGGGGCTGTATTCGAGATGAAATCCTGCAGAAACGGCACTATGCTGCTGCTCTTCTGCAGTCCTGGGGCCAAACAACAGGGCCTACGTCTACTGCATCCAGACTAGGACTATCCAGAAATTCTTCTTGGATGAGGTACCCGCTGTATCAGTATGAGATGTCCGTTTTGCTTCTTATGATCTGTTACTTTGGGAGATTCCATTTTTTGTATTGATATGCTTTGATGTTTTCTTAGGGGATTTCAGACACTAAACACGTTGTCCAGGTGACCCCAGAACGGGAAACTGAAGGTCACGCTCTTGGTCCAGCTTCTCTTCTCCTCTCGCCCCACCAGCTGTGGCTGGTGTCTCTGGAGAAGGACGGTTTTGCTGTGTGTCTTTGAGACGTCCTGCATGGTAAGAGCTTCATTTACGGCACTGGCCTCACAGTTAATGGACGTCCACAACGTTACACTTTCACTTGTTTTATCTGCACTCGGATGCAACTGTATTCAGAGCTTGCTAGAACATAACATCTCTATTTGACATAAAAATATCAATGTTAAATATTTATTTTGGGAAAAACAATGCTGATTTGCAATTAATTAATTCTTAGACCAACTAAAGTCTTATTAAGATACTACAGAAAATTATATAGTATAAATATATAGTATTAATTTTATAATATAAATGCAACAGAGTTTATAGTGTATAATATGTGCCTGCATCAAGGGACTGGTCTTTGGTGTTCTGAGCTGTGTGGATCAGGCGCTCAAAAGTTGAGACAGCAATTCAAATCTAAGCATGAGTCTTGCCTGGGGGAAAAATAGTGTTTTAGAAATGGCTTCCTGAGAGATTAAAGAAGTAAAGAGCTAATGTGTATATATAACAGAGAAATGACATCTGGGTAACGTAGTGCATCGTCAGCTGCTACGATAATAACAGGTCTTGTCAGATGTAATAGTAGGCTTCTCAGTCATTTAAAGGGTGACATGGAGTTTCCTGCGCTGTGCTGTATCTGTCCTGCCCTTGTGTGTGTGTGAACAGGAGAAAGTCCTCCAGCTGCAGAGCCATTCCAGCCGGTTGAGTGGGCCTGTGGCGCTGGCCTTCTCCCTGGACAGCCAGACCCTCCTCACCCCCCGCCTCCGGGACAGGGCTCTGGTGTGTGTGCAGCTCCGGTAGGTCTGCTGCACAGGACCTCAGTGCTTTGGTTTCTAGACGCTGGCACAAAGCATAATAAGAACCTGTGCGTGAAAATCATTGTGTGATATAATTTCCACTCATGTTAGGTTGATGCGGTTGATGCGTCAGCAAGGATTCTGATGTAATTGGCATCTTGGATAGCCTTCAGGCACGGCTCTCAGAGTTCCTCATAAATGACCTGGGCAAACCATGAGACATGAGAGCTGATACAAGCAATTGTTTACATAAATATGGTGCAACATACATCATTACTTTTTAATAGTTATGAAAATAATAATATAAATGTCATGATCATCTTTTCATGAAGATACTTGCATTTGATGTGAGGTCTAAAAGCTTGATAATAAAATAATAGAGTTAATATATTTATGGTTACATAAATATGGCACAATACACATTCAGTCCAACAGGTGGGGTAGTCGCACTAGTTGGTTTGTGGGCTTCTTTTGTGTGTCACTACTTGTAGGCAAGGGGTGTCAAACTCAAGGCCAAATATGGCCCTCCAATGGTTTTAAGATGAGCAAAATCATCAACACTTCACTCTGCCTGCCCAGAGAAGTGAGGGGCCAACGCCCCCTCCCGCCCTACCAGCACTGCCCCACTGGTAATTCATGTGTGTGGGCATCAACATCACCAGCCTTTGTTGATTTACCACTGGATGCTTACAGTGTAGGTTTTTAATTTAAAAAAATATACTGTCTAGTTTCTCCAGAACGGATAACTAAGTGGTCAAATATTTTATTTACATATATATATATTGTTCAATAATGTCCTATTGTATTAAATTATGTGTTATATTTGTTATTATATGACAAATATGATTGCAGTTAGTCCTACAGTTTGGAGAAACTAGATGGAATATTTTTCACTATAATAAACAATGACACAGCTTCATAGCCCATGTAAAGCAAACCGAACTCCAGCTGTTGAGAGAAAATCCCCAAAGCTGAATTAATTCATGAGCTCTTTTTCCTTTCCCCGTCTTCTTCAGAACCAGATCAAGATTTTCAACAGGAGAGTACAACATGCAATGTAATTTTTCAGATCAGAAGGTAAATTGTTAATCAGGTTCTTTATATAGGCATATTTTAATTTACAAATGGCTCAAACTGTCGTTTCACTGGTGAATCTTTTCCTTTGGTGTAACCTTCCAAATTGTTATGTTCATATAAGATTAAACCTATAAATAAATAAATGCAAAACATTTTTTTTCCAGATGTGATTTTTTTTCTTTTATTCAGCTTTTTTTTTCTGAAAAAACAAAATAATATTGTAGATAACACTGACAAAATAAGAAGTTAAGACAGCATAAAAATGATTACACTATACAGTATCAACATTAATCATCCATCCATCCATCCATTTTCGAAACCTGGATATCCTGGTGAGGGTCATGAGGAAGCTGGAGCTGATCTTGGCAGGCATAGGGCACAAGGCAGGAATACACCCAGGACGGGACGCCAGTCCATCGCAGGGCTCAACATTAATCATTAGTCATTAATATTGTTTCTGGCTCTTAAGCACTTAAATCTAATATTTACACCTTTGACATACTCAGAATACATACACAAGTTTATCAATCATAACATGAAATGCAGCATTTTGTAATTTAAAAATACCTGTTCACGATATAAGGTATAACTAGTGTTATAACACAGCATCTCCTTCATTTTATGATACATTTTATAACCCTATCAACTGGTTTCACAGACCTCGATTAGCAATAAACTTGAGTACCCTACCTAAAATAACATTGGATAGTCCAAGACTTGTTTGTGTGTGTGTTTATATTCAACTTGTTACTCATCTATCAATCTTTTAATTTTTTTTGTTTGTGCCACTGGCCTTTGCTATATTTCTCCCTCTCCCCACACCCACCCATCCACTTGGAGTACGGCTGCTTCTTCTTGATTTTCTTGACAAGAGCGGAGCCTCCAAGGAAGCTTCTCTCGTAAGACAGTGGATATTTAGTGTCATCATTGATCTGCATGTCGTTGACATCAAGCCTCTCTCTACACTAGTGAGGGTCTTCTGAGACTTGAAACCTCTCTGGCTTAATGGACAGTGGCTCCTCTGTCCATTCAAATGCTGCTTTCTGATGAGGTAATAACCTGGCAGTTGCAGAGGCCTCATTGGACCAGCACAGGCCATTAGGCTGAGGGACAGTGCTCCAATTCTCAGACATCCATCAAGTCCATACAATTCTATGAGCTCATTCTGAACAGTCACATACAAGAAACCTCTGACACTTGTACCTGTACCAAAAGCAAATAGAGATGGAAAGGGAGGAGGGAATTATACTGGGGATTGCTGTGACATAGACAACAGAGCAGCAGTAATGTTTCTAGATTTTAATGGCTATCCTCTGTTATTTATATAAAGACAACTTAGTGCGAAACAAATCTGCTTTAAAAAAAATAAAGATGTAGTCATAAGCAACTGGATGCATTTGTATTTATAGGTATATATTTACCTTTCTTACTCCCAAAATCAATAGAGAAAAATTTGTATTTTCTAACAGGACTGCGAAATATTCAGTGCTGTCAGAACCCTTAGATTGCAGGCAGCCGCTGTAGTCCAGTTGGATCCTCATTGCAGTGCTGAGGACGTAGTTCAGTTTCAATGTGTTTATGCCCGTTGGATAAAGAAAAAGAAAAGCAGGATGTGCTGTCATGATGCTACTGATGCAGGTATTCTGCAGAGGGAGCCACATCCTTTGCACTACTTGTTTGCTTTGATTCCTGGGAACAAAAAATCTCAGCACTGTTCTTGTGATTTATTATGGAAGTTAAGATCGGGTGTATTTTCCATTTTAAGGGATGTTTTGGGGGGGGGTCTTAAAACTAAGCATTTCAAATTATGCCTTATTGTGTGTATTATATACATTTTAAACACCTTGCTACCCATGTTTAATTCACAAAAAGCTATTGCATGATAACGACATACAAAGAAACAGTGTTGACACACTTTTATGTTCAGCAGATGAGATTTAAAGAAAGCAACAACCCCTATTAAAATAACTGTCAGGATTTTATGGTGTGATTTTAATATATAAAGTATGGCAAGGAAATGTGCTACTTAGTGCTTTTAATACATATTTTGCTTTTACAGCATCAGACATATGATTTGCAATCACATCTCATCATCATATTAGGAGATTGTTGTCACATCCACATTTTATAAAAAAACTTTATCAAGAGCATGTTATGGGATGTGATGTGACGTGTTTTATTTAGAAACACCATTATTTGGAACTGCTGTCAAATAGTTTATATCAGAAAAACATAGCATTATTAACTTGGTATTGCATCCCCATAGTTGAAATTGGGCATATTTAAAAATGTATCAATATTTATCCTACAATTGAAACATGTTACAGAACAGCAAGAATAAATATCCATCTTAAAGGGATTGTTTAAGAACAATAGATTTAATTTACTGAAATGATATTCATATGAATAGGGAAACATTTATTTTTTTACATACTTACACTCTGCTAAATAATTTGATGTAATCTGACAAATACATAACAATAGCCCTCTCAGGCATCACTTCAGGGGAGTGGGGGATGAGAGGATATACGTGTCTGGCCCATTAGTTCATGTAATCCTGAGAAACTGGCAAACGGTGAAAAATAACTGTGGATCCCTGCAGTACATGGTGACGCAACTCTTCAGTCCAAAAAGCAACAGTGGGCAACCTGTGATAAAGATTAAGCCTTGAGGGCCACAAGATCATCTCAAACACAATCACAGACTACAAACTTTATCTAATATTTATCATCATCATCATCATCAGCCTGCTGGATGAAGGCCTCCCCAAGATGTTTCTACTTGATTCAATGTACAGTGTCAGGTCAAGCCAGCAAAGCTTCTTACTTAGTTTAAAAGTAAAAATGTTTTCATTGTAGTATAATTTAAGTCACAGTACACTTCAAATGTCAGAATTTCTCTTCAGTAGAAGTCAAATTGTGGATGAGCAGGCTGTAGGTTACCCACCCATGTTCTACAGATACCATTGTTAACAATAGCTGTGATGACACATTGTTTAACACCACCACTGCATATATAGTCCTCAAAGTTGAATACACAGTGGGCAGCACTTTTAGAATCTCGTCAAAT
Organism: Amia ocellicauda; assembly: GCF_036373705.1. Classification (NCBI taxonomy): domain Eukaryota; kingdom Metazoa; phylum Chordata; class Actinopteri; order Amiiformes; family Amiidae; genus Amia; species Amia ocellicauda. The sequence continues at coordinate 5,101,802 of NC_089869.1, read as the reverse complement.
CTACCATAATGATTTTGGATTGAAAGAGAGAAGCAACTTGTTAATGATCCAATAACACTGTACATCTTATGAGGACCAGCTCCTGCTCAGTCCAATAGACCCACATGTTCAGTTCCGAAGGTTCAGAGAGATTGCCGTCTCTCAGAGGGCTGTGTAGTGGTTGTCTGCGGTGCTGATGATATCACTGTTACACTCCAGTGTGCTCAGGACCAGATGCATGGCAGGTTCACTTATATTGCGGCTGTAGCTCTCTCTTACACAAGACAGAATATGCAGGAAATGGCAGCCCTTTTCAGCATCTAGGTCACAAATAACAGTAAGTTTAGGACAGTGATTTCAAGAATCTATGAATTTAAGAATTTAAATATTAAGTGTATATCATTTTGATTTGAATGAATGAACAATGAATGATCAATGATGTGTATTTTGAAAGCTCTACAAAGCCATGTCTTGAAAATTTGAGATTCTGCACAATATTTCACAAACTTGCATCACAAAGCAGTCTGCTCAATTGGTTCTATTAGTGAAGCCAACATATAAATCCTAATAATTTATATGTTATTCATGATCATCTCAGTCATGGCTTTTACTTTAACACAGTGACCATGGCAAAAATGGGCTCAGTGGCAGTCTAAATGGAGGTTGAATCATACCTGAAAAAGATCATTCTTTAAACAGCGGTGTACACCGATCAGCCATAACATTATGACCACTGACAGGTGAAGTGAATAACACTGATAATCTCGTTATCATGGCACCTGTCAGTGGGTGGGATATATTAGGCAGCAAGTGAACATTTTCTCCTCAAAGTTGATGTGCTAGAAGCTGGAAAAATGGGCAAGCGTAAGGATCTGAGCGACTTTGACAAGGGCCAAAATTGTGATGGCTGGACAACTGGGTCAGAGCATCTCCAAAACTACAGCTCTTGTGGGGTGTTCCCAGTCTGCAGTGGACAGTACCTATCAAAAGTGGTCCAAGAAAGGAAAAGCGGTGAACCGGCGACAGGGTCATGGGCGGCCAAAGCTCACTGATGCACGTGGGGAGCGAAGGCTGGACTGTGTGGTCCGATCCAACAGACGAGCTACTGTAGCTCAAATTGCTGAAAAAGTTAATGCTGGTTCTGATAGAAAGGTGTCAGAACACACAGTGCATCGCAGTTTGTTGCTTATGGGGCTGCGTAGCCACAGACCAGTCAGGGTGCCCATGCTGACCCCTGTCCACTGCCGAAAGCGCCTACAATGGGCACGTGATCATCAGAACTGGACCACAGAGCAATGGAAGAAGGTGGCCTGGTCTGATGAATCATGAGTTCAAGGTGTTGACTTGGCCTCCAAATTCCCCAGATTTCAATCCAATCGAGCATCTGTGGGATGTGCTGGACAAACAAGTCTGATCCATGGAGGCCCCACCTCGCAACTTACAGGACTTAAAGGATCTGCTGCTAACGTCTTGGTGCCAGATACCACAGCACACCTTCAGAGGTCTAGTGGAGTCCATGCCTCGACAGGTCAGGGCTGTTTTGGTGGCAAAAAGTGGACCTACACAATATTAGGCAGGTGGTCATAATGTTATGGCTGATCGGTGTATTTTTCTGCATGGAATTCTGTAGCTATTGATTCAGCAGAATCAACAAAAACAGTCACAAGTAGTGGGTGATTAACCTCTTAGCACTCTGAAAAGCATAAATGGATCCAGTACATGTGAATGTTTAAGGACTCATTCACATTTTGAGTTTGAATTAGGACACAATGACACAACCACTGTGGAAATCTCAGGCAGCCAAGGAAAAGGGATTACCTCCATGAGTAGGTGAAAACTCAATCCAATAGTGTCCTAAACCCTATTAAACCCCTGACACCTGTGGCTGACTGTAATGCAATATGCTCTACAGGCTGTTTGTCTGAAAAGCTAGTGACTCACACTTCTCTCTCTGGGAATCCTCCTTGATAATCTCTTTGGTCACCTTGTGTAGCTCCTGGTCTTGCTCAGTTACCTTTTGACATAAAAACACAGCTACATGAGCATCTGTTCTACTGATCACATTAGCAGACTTGCATGTCTGTAATCCTTAAACTGGTAAGACGCCTAGTACACAGATCTTTTCTTCCGGTGGTCAGTGTTATCACTAGTGTTAAAAACAATAGAAATAAAATAAAGTGCTTAAAGACTTTGGTAATACAAAAAGCACACAGTAAATGCAAGAGCAGCATTTAGTTCCTTATTTATTGAACAAAGCAAATGTACTGTTAAGGCACATGTTTTAACACAGAAAATAACAAGGCTATAGAAATATCCTATGATTCTATGATGAAGATACAAATGCAAAAGCTTCAAATATTGTATCACCTTTACATTATTACTTTATTTCTGTATGAAATTACTTTTTCATTTTGATTATTGCCGTGCCGTTCTTCTGTGAAGTATGACACACCTAGGAGGAGGCAAGAACAGTTTGTACAACAGAGTGCTAACCTGGTAGACTTCTTCTTGAGAGTTGACTTTACGGAACACCAGCCCTTCTTGCTGGAGAATCTGAACGGCCTGCCTGATCAAATTATGTACCTGTTTCGAGGTTGACAGCATCTCCGCGGACTCCTAAGCACAAGAAAAACAAGTGAAAAAATTACGAGAAACAAATGACTATTCAACAGAAAGCAGTACATAATCCCTGCAAGACAATGTATATATTTCACAGATTTCTCCAAGCAAACAGATTGGCAGAAGGCAGGTTTAGTGTAGCTCTAATAAAAACACTAAAGTAATTCAAATAAAAGCATGCAAAAGCACAGTCAGTTGGTACAACATATATAAATGATGTGTTAAAACACATACTGAACTCACAAAGCAGTTTTTTTTTTTTTTTTTTAAAGAAGCATTAGTAACCTTAATACACAGACTCTTGTGTATAATTCAGATATGCCAATGTGCAAATCAGTTGGCTTTAAATCACACGCACACATAAAAACACAACATTTAGAATTTAAATGATTTTTCCTTTCTAATAAAATACAGTCAAGGTAGGCAGACTTCATTCCATAACTCAAAGGAAAGATGTTTCAGTTTATGTTCCCCAAGCCTCTCTTTTGTTTTTGTTTGCCAAGAGTATTTATTTTCCGCATACAAAGCCTGATTCTAATTAGACAAGTTTCCAGTGCAGTTTCCTGCATTTTAGTACTTGGTCTCACTTATTGAAGAATATCCTTAATAGTTAGCAGATGTGACAGCAAGGGCAGTGCTCCCAGCAGGTGGTAGAGGGCTGTAGGCCTTCTGAACCATGGCCCCCGGAGAAGCGAAAGAGTTACGAGAGTCCGTCTGGGTCGGCAGAGGTCAATCCCCTAAACTGCAAGTTCATGCAGCATTTCTCTCCAATGAGCAATGGGAAATAGTTTTGAACTAAACATAACACTCCAGAACAATGCCAGCCCTGTTGCTCCATGCCCAGCAATACAGTTTCTTTGAGAAAAAAGCCCTGGGATTTAACCAGGAAGAACACAACTCACATCCCCTCCAGCTACCAGTCAGATTTTAAAGTGATGAAGGTAAAAAGGTCAGATCAGCCTCACTTTTGACTCTGTTGTCAATGTGGCTTTGTCGGTACCTATTCATGCCAAATATGACTTTGTTGAAGAGATTTAATTCAGCGGTTCTCAACTTGGGAACCCACAACTGCTTTTATCAAAACCTGCTGTGAAAACACAAAACAAAAGAGGACACCTACAGATAAAAACTGTGAGACCTCGGAAGGAGGCTGCAGCATTGGTTGAAACTTGTGCACATACTGTCAGACCTTCAGTGGTGTTAGAAAGAAACAAATCCAATTCTCACCTGCTGGGCAGAGGGGCTGTGAAGGGGGCGGCTGGCCAGAGACACCAGACTGTCCACAGTCTCCAGGTCATGGGCGTGGAAGCTCCCCATGCCCGTCTCCCTCAGGAAGTCCTTAAGGGTATGGCACACTTGCCCCAGCAGGCCTGGCAATGATTGGAAGCCCTCAACTCTGCAGATACAGCAGGCACAACAGCCAATTGCTCTCTAGACTAACAGCCAAACACACCAATCTACTGTTCTATATTCAATTAATAATACCCCTGAAGTATTATTGTAAATAATATGGGGCGAATAGTAAAGGGTGAATCCCTCGAGACAAAGGTATGAAAGGACAAAGGTATGAAAATGTAGAAATTATGTTTAGAAAATTGTGGTAACTGAGGTCCTTAGTACAGTTCATGGATTGTTCATTTGGAAAACAGCTGTAAATTGTACATAGGATAGTGTGGGAAAGAAAGAAAAAATTCTGACAACGTATTGCTTTCTTAACCCATCCTCCAGCATGTAAATTATTACAGAGTGGGGTATTAATATAGAGCATTAAAAGGGAACCATAATTTTAAATAAACAGTTGAATTCCCAAATATATAGCTGAATAATCTCAATTCACTGTGACACTACTTACTCACTGCCAGTGATTGGCACTTGAAATGGCTTGTCATAGAATCTCCGATACAGCTGAGGAACTTCCATCATCCAGGAAATCTGGATTGCCAGCACCGGGTCTTCCACTTTATCTAAAGCAGCAAAACCAGCAGGACTGTCAGCACAAAACAAAAAAATAAAGTTGTACTGGATGGCAGGTCCTAGTTATGCACCAAACTGGAGTAGCCTGTGAAAACACTGTTTTAATACAAAAACTGGGTTAGCTTCTGTAGGAAAACACAATTTTCTTTCATACAGAAAATGCATTTTGAGTAAATGAAGAAAGAAAAAAGAAAAAAGAAAAAGGTTTCGTATGCAAAACCCAATCTGAATTTTCACTTGGCCCTGGCAGCTTGTGATGGCTATGCAAAACGTAATCCAGAAGCTCTCAAATTCTTTGAAGTGTAGCAAATGTCTAATGTGTGCTTTGGAGAGGAAGCTGACTCACTTTGGATGTGTTAAGGAAAAAGAAAATAAACCATTCTTGAGAATAAATGTCTTCCTCAAAATGCACAGCAGAGAACAGGCTTAAGAGGACCTTATTTTCTCTGCAGGAAAACTGTGAACAAATGCCCCACTTAGTAAATGTAATACAAAAGAAAAAGTACCCAGTAGTCACAGAGATTTTGGGGTGAGGTTTTTGAAGACTGACAGGACTCCTCTGTGGGCTATGAGAAATGACAGCAAAGGGGAACAGTGGGGTGAAAAGTACAGTTCCCCTTACAGTAGGTGGATGCTATGATTTCACGATCCCGGTGCCTGGAGGTCTTGATGGGACCCCTAGCTCTGAATAAATCTCCAATCTCCAGGCAGGAACTGGTCTGTTGGGCCTGCTGCAATTTCTGGAGCTGCTCAGCCAGGTGAAAGCCTCCCAGAGTGGTACCTTGACACATCGACAAACCAAATCCAGGCCAAAAGTCACATACCCTTCAATCCCACTCAACATTTATACAGCAATAATTGAGGCAGGATACTTAATTGTACTATTACAATTTTTTAAAACCAGAAAATCTAATTCTGAAAATGATTTAGAAGAAAATGGTACAGTACACTCCATACACAAAATAATTTTATAAGAAAAGTTATTTATAGTCCTAAATAATAATAGAAAAATATATCAAACAGGCCTATTTATCTAGTATGATAGATTTGCTACAAATCAAATCTCATTAATAGTTAAAATTTCCAAAGAGGTAGGCAACCGCAAAACACTGACTTTCTGTGCAGGCTGTGCAGACTGGTTTATCCAGCTGGACTAGAAGTAGACAATTAGAAATGAATGTTTATTTTCTTTGAGTTTGAAGTTCCCAAATCTGCCTTGGTGAATAAAACATATGGTTTTCAATCAATCTCAAAAATAATCTGGGTTGTAATACCTCACCACAAACAGTATAATCTATTAACAGAGCTAACATATATCGTAATCACTTACATGATTAACTATTCGGTCAGATCAAGCCAGTAGCTTCTATACCCATCCTAATCCACAATCAGCCATATGGGGCTTAATTTAGCACAGGATGACAATGGTGCAAGACAAGGTACTTATCGCAGGGTTTACATTTCCCTTAGTTAGAAATTTGTAATCTTCTACATGGATTTAATGGAGAAATTGATACATAATACCAAGCATCTAAAAGGGTTAGGATTTTATTCTCACAGTCTAAAATGTTACCTTTCTAACCCCAAGGTGTGTGTTTCAGCTATAAATTGCATAAACTCAACTAGGACTTCTTTAAAAAGCAAGTCCTAAATAAAACATAATCTGGGACATTTCAGAGATTTAATTTAGAGTAAATCTATGCAGTACTGACTAAGGGCTGGACCACATCACACCTTTGACCTACCCACAAATTACAAATTACAAAATATTACAGATTTTGTTCCTATTAAGGCACCCTGGATTGATGATGTTTCTGGATAGTGCATGTGTTAGTGTCAATCCCTGGTCGATATACATTCCAGTATAATTATACCAGTACCAGTATATACCATTATAATTTGAAACAAAAACTAGGAAAGGGACATACATTTGACAGTTTCAGTGCCTTCTTTCCATTGTTCATCCTTCCAGCAGAGGCAGTTAATGACCCCCGTGCCATCATCCACTGCAGCTCAGAACAAAGGATAAAGTCAGCTGTCTTGACAGAAACTCCCAAGATTCAAGTCAAGTTTAAAATTAGACAAAGGTAGAATACTAATAGTCATTTTCTTTGAAGCAATTAGCATGCTTCCAAATGAGCTATTTGGGCGGTGGGCCTCCTCTCAATTTTAACCTCATATGTTCTTATATATATTCCAATAAAGTGAAGTTAGGAATGCATATTTTTTCTGAAATGAAAACAAATTCATATCATGTTGGATTTATCTGCCTTTATCCAAATAGTGACAAAGTATTCTGAATTGACTATGAAATCATACGATTGTGTTTCAGTCATTATTATTTGGTATGTGTCATTTCCTTGCTTGGGGTCTTACCTCCATAGCAGAAGAAGTCTTCTCGCTCTCTTTTATATACTACAGTTCCTAAAACATCCACTTTGTAAATGGGGTGTGCTTTGTAAAAGAAAATACCTGGGAAGACAAAGAGGCAAGTTGGTTATTAAAGTCAAGACTAGGGAAATAACCACAAAAAAAAAAAATGGTAACCACTTTTAACACCAGCACTGTTGTAAGGTGAAACGATAGTCAAAAATGTAATTATAGATTTTTAGGGTTGGTTTCTTAACATATTAGATAGTATACACTACCGGTGAAAAGTTTTAGAACACCCCCATTTTTCCAGTGAACAACCTGAAATGTCACAAAGGTAAGCGGTAAACTGCCAGAGGAGTAAAAAGTTTAGACTACCAAAAACTGAAAATTAATGTGCATTTCAGAGTTATATACTGTGTTACTACACCCTCTTAAGCATTATTTGGCAGTGTTACACACAGCTCCTATGCATAGAAGTTACACTGTATTCCTACAATGCGCACATCATTTGAAAGCTTATTCTCTTGGCTAGCAGTGCATTTAATTATCAAACACATACGATTTACAGCATCCGTGTCGCCTGATGGACACGGATCACTCAGTTTTGATTGGATTTCTTTGCAAATAGTCTTGTTTTGTTCAGAACAACCTAACAATTAATCCAGTATATATTATTTTATGTGCTATCAAACACAGAGAAGTTCAGATCCAATTATGCAAAATTGTTGTGTAAACACTGTAAACAGTTTTCCATCTTCACATTTTGAGCTCTCTGCAGGTGTGTGTTGCTTCTGCCAAAATGTGGATGGTCTTGTTTTGATCAGTAGACTGTCTGGTTCCAGAAAATATAATAATTGTCAATATTTCCTGAGATTTTGTATTTCAACTAGACCTAGTATCCCCCCACCCCCCCTATTCAGAATGCGCAGGGGTGGGTATAGAAACCAAATTCTTCACATCAAAGAATGCTTCACATTGTTAGCAAGCAGAGAATCTCAGCTGTCATGGGATACCAAACACTTGGCAAACAACACAACAGTGAAGAGTACACATGGGATTAAAGAGAAGCACACAGATTTGGTGCCATTTTAAGGGTACGGGTTTAAGGGGTTAATTGTTGTTAAACAAAATGATACCATTATTTATTTTTTATCTCCAATTGTTTATTTGTTCTATGCTTTCATTTCAGAGTACACGGAGACATTAAACTGCATAAATTTCAGGTGTTGATCGGTAGTTTTCATATGGAATTGAACACCGAAATCAAAGCCAAACAATGGAAAACAGTATCAAAGTATAAACTTTTCAAAACAGAAATCTGTAAATTCTATTTTTGTTTCATCTCAAGGGATCAAATCATGTTCAGAACATAAGAAATTCTGCACTTATAATAGGTGGATCGTCTTCATTCTCGCTCAACACTGTGACACTATTCATGAACACGGAAGAAAGAGCTATATTTACGAAAATGTAAATGACCTTGCCAAGAGTTTTGGAGAACCACAGTGGAAGACAGGTAAAGTTCAATGATCTATATTTAAGATCCCAATCTCATAGAGCAAAAGGACATTTGATCTTACTTTCTCTCAACGCGTACAAATTAATAACAGGTTACTGTGAAGAGGAATACATTCCAGTTAAACTGGGTAGTCAAGGGTTTGTAGTACTGGCAGTCAGCTGTACAGGATTACAAGAGGTAGCTGGATACCTGGGACCTGCCGCGACTCCTTCATCTGCAGGATGTCTTTGATGTACAGCCTGGCGAAGGCAGAGAAAATGGGATCCAGACCCCAGTGCAGAGAAGGGGGCTCCTCCTCAGAGCTCTTTCCCTCATTCTGCATCAGGCAGCCTTCACAATCCCCAGCTGGTATTAATAATAAATAAATAAAATGTTGATTTGTTTTTTTCACAAGTACACTCTAATTTAATGGTTTGTGATTTTCCAAAGTGTGAAAACATAGAATAATTTGTACTGAATAAAAGAGCAGGGTTTCTAAAGAGCCAGGCACAGAACATGCAGGAGGTTCTAAATAACAGGAAAGACAAGAGTGCTGGGATAAGTCAAACTTATTTTGTTTTTCAAAAGGACTCCTTTGGGATTCAGGTCCAGAAACTATTATGCAAGTATTTCAACGAGTGGCACAATATGCCCTGACATGTTTCTGTTATGCTGCCGAGTTCATTTAAATAAGCCAAAGAAAAACCATCCCAGCCAGATAAACACCCTAGTCGAAGGGTTCCCTGCAGACGTGCGTCTTTCATGATAAAATAGTAGCCCGAATAAAACAACAATTTGCTGGGCAGAACAGCAAGTCTGTGCCACCTTGCCAGCAAAATATACTGTTGGGAACCACGCAGCTCAAGCAGCAGTAATTACAATAGGGCAGCAATGTGATGCCAGGAATTGGCATATTTGCCACACCATAGTCTGCAGCCCACAACTTGCAATCTAGGAAGAGCTTTCGTATAATGAATTAAGGCCTGCAAACACGGTGGTGTTAAAACAAATCACGACAGACTTTAAAAATATCCTCCAGGGAAACAAAAACAACAACAACAACAACAAAAAACCTCTAGCCTTGGTTCAGAAGGCCTTGCATGATCGTTTCAAAAATATATATGCGCACAATCTTAGCAGGAATTCATGGCTGTCTAATTTACACGTAGTACACACGGAGATAAAATCGAAAAATAAACAAAACATTTGATACAAGACAGAGTTCATAGTACAACCATTGCTATGTCTATGGCGAGGTCAGGAGTCTTTCCCCTTTGTTAAATTATGTGGTCGCGACTATCAGGATGGGACTGCATGCTAAATTGATAATACAATAACGTATTCGGTCTGCAATAGACAAATCAAAAAAGTTACTACTTTCAGCTATAGCATATATACATATATATATATATATATATATATATATATATAGTTTAATGAATGTATGTTGAAGATAATCTAATAATATAATGAACACTTAAACCAGCAATAAACCGTTCCTTGACCATGCTATACACCTCTATGAAATAAGGAGTCTACCTCTATTCCCCTCCAATACGCCGAAGTTCGTTTTCCCGGGTTTGTTATTAACAAACCAGCAAGCCAGAACTGCATGCACAGGAAATGGCCAACAAATACTATTCCCTGAGTTGATACGGTACTTTATCACACATTTCCAGTTGCACGCCAGCTTCCTCTATGGGTCCCTTTCCTAGAAAAACGGAGAACATGAACACTGTGATATAAACGTTTGGTCCCTTGATAACTCATTTTAAAAATAGTTTACGTTGATCGAATGATAACCATTATTATTATGTTTTAATTCGTTTTAATTGAGTCCATATATATAATTATTATTTGTATTTCTTATCAGACGCCCTTATCCAGGGCGACTTACAAAATAAGCACAATACAAAGTGCAATACAGTTAATATATACAAAATACAGTATGTTGTGTTATGTTGTTTTTAATTACTAGGTTTAGAGAAAGACACGCCAAAAATCAGTTTCACAGAACTAGGAAGAAAATAATTAAATGACTACGAATCGTTTAAATTCGGAAAACGGGTTTTGCAAGAATATATGTTTTGATCATGAAGTGAATGTCGTAGCAAAGTCGGCGCCCTATGCTTATCATATTTGGTTCTGTGTACATAAAGAAAACACAAAATACATTTAATTAGATTATCCATCCGCTATTAAAAAAATAATAAACGAAACTAAATAAAAATTAAACCAATCCTCGAATAATAATGAGATTGACGTGAGAGGTGGCTCAGCATCACGCAGGACACTGATATATATGACCAAACTCGCCTCCCAGGCAGACCTATCACATTCTGTGGGCTTTACCTTAACGCCCGGGTCTTTTCGTTTCTAGTCCCAACGTGACACAAAAAGAGGTCCCAGATGACTGTATACATTGCGGATTGTTGGTGCCATATTTATAACACGGGGAAATCAAGAAAGTGCCACCTAGCCAACAGGCACCTCAAAACACAATAAAAGCTGCGTGGGCCTGGGAGGCACCTTTGGTTACCCACACGTCTCTGTGCGTGCGTGCGTGCGTGAGTGAGTGAGTGAGTGCGTGCGTGCGTGCGTGCGTGCGTGCGTGAGTGAGTGCGTGACACGGCTCGCGAGTCCGAGCGCGCGCCTCTCCGCGGAGCAGACCTGAAGTTGTTGTGTTGAGGGGGGGGCAGAAAAAAAAAAAAAGCATATTCAAGGTGCCGATCCTGTGACTCCCAATTTGAAATACATATCCGGGTGAGAGCTGGGAGCGACAGGGAGACCGGTTCTGGAATCGACGACACCAGGGAATTAAGTCGGACGGATTCTTTTGTGTGCTCATCATAGAGGAGAAAAGGGGGGAAGCGATCGCCTTGTCTGTGGCTGTTTGGGCCGAAGCTCCCGGCTGTGCGTGTCTTTTCCGCGGAGTTGGGGAAGGCAGCCGCTCCCCCGTCTCTCCCACTGACAGCCAAGGCGAGGGCAGGGGTGGCCACGGGAGTTTTTCTTTGTATTGTATTATTGATCCTTTCGAGAATTGAAGGACCGAGGGGTTTCATTCGCGCTGAATGAAGAAGTGGGAGTTTGTGCACATTTTGGTTTGAAGTCGCCCTCCGCAGATATCCGCCGCGCCGACATCTCGTCTGTTATTAAAATGAGATCAGGCTCATTCTTTGGGATTTCTCAGATTTGAAGTCGGTTTTCGTCACTTGTGTTAGTGATGCGGGGAGACAACACTATTTTAGACAGTTACACGAATATGGTGTAGCTAACTGGCTGATTGAGAGGGGGAAAAAAAGTACTATATTAAACGCAGATCCTTTTTATTTCAGTAAAACAGGAGGCGTTTGCGTAGGGCGTCATTTCTAGCAATACGGTTTGGAAAGAAAGGCAAAAGATGTCGTTTTTTAACTTTCGTAAGATTTTTAAGCTGGGGTCGGAGAAGAAGAAGAAACAGTACGAACATGTCCACAGAGATGTGAATCCGGAGGACATCTGGGAGATCGTGGGGGAACTGGGAGATGGTGCCTTCGGGAAAGTGTACAAGGTAAGCTGGGTCTTTGAGTTTTTAGGCAATTCATGGCCACGGTTCAATGTCACAGACCAATGCCAGCGGCTGCAGAAGTTGTAACAAATACAAGAAGTGCTTCCGAAATACATGATTGACCGTGACGAGCAACAGGTTCTGTCCACAAATGCCCCCATCTATGTGTTTTTTTTCTTTCTTTCTTTCTTCTAAACCCTCCTTTCTGAAAGGGGAATGAGCGTATTTAGAAAAATAATTAAGGTTATCTTTGTATTGTTTTCGTTGTGTTCACATCCCACCATGTCTCGCCAGGGAAGCTATTCTGACTATTGTACCGTGTGTTCGGAGGCGTTCATCCTGCAAATCCGCCTGTCCTCGATAATCTACGCACTTAAGTAGCAGGATTAAGAAATGCATGCCTCCGTGGGACCCCCAACGCTACGTAGACGTTTCTTTAAATGGCTTCTCGTCTGACGAAGTGCCCCCAAGTTTCGGGAGATTGTGGGCACATGGAGGTCGCGTTGTTGTAGCGCAGTTGTCGGCGGTTCTGCGCAGATCTGTGGAGTCCCGCCGATCCTATTGGTGGAGCCGCGCAGAACTGCGCAAATCTGCGCTACACGAAGTAAGGCTGATTGTAAGGTCATGATTTGTCACGTTGCGCCCACTCTTGTTTTTTTTTTTTTTTTATAAATCCGTGATCTAGTTCATTAGGAGGAGCTTTGGATGCGTTACTATCTTACATCAGTCTCTTTTCAACAGTTCACTGCAGACATGTGAATGTGTCATTTTGAAACGTTTTTCTTGCACACCTGTATATTTGCTTGGTAGGTTGATCTGTCAGCTGTGACTCCTGTGAGAGTAATTCTGTAATTCAGTTTGTATAGTTCAGGGTGTGGAGACGAGAGGAGCTCAAAATATGCCTGTGAAAAGTCAAGCTTCCTGAAAGTAAGCGGCTGACGCATTGTGTTTTCGTTACGTCAACACGTGTGCCTAAGATTTGCATTGCATTGTCGTTAACATTAAATCTGAAGTTTGACAAAAATGTACAGTATATGTGGAAATCTCATCATTAATACCTAAACACTCGTGATCGATTTTATATATTAAAGTGTCTATACATATGTATTGATATACTGTATATTTAAAGTATAGTACAGTAAGGTTTTTCCTCACAGTCACTATCTTAATTGACGTCAGCTGCACAAATACTATGAATACTTAAATTCCCAGGAGGTGGAATGGAATCAGTGGGTACTGGAAATTTCAAAGGACACTTTTTAGATTTTGAAGTATAGGTAATATAATGTACATTTTTGTATTTTAATTATTTTAGATGTAAGCATAATATTCACAATTTAACCATCTCCCTGGTTAAGCTTTTAACCACTGTGAAATTGCTTAGCTGTTCATTTGCACCAGCTTATCTGCCATGGCAATAAATAAAGATAGCACACACTTTGGTAAAGGTCTGCTTAGTGTTTGCTTTTAGAATGTTTCCTGTACAAATTCTGTAAAATTATATTACATTAAAACAAAACAATTATACTGAATGTAGAGCAATCCTTTTTAAAGTAGTTCCAAATAAACAGGCTTATATTATAGTATTATTTAAAATATGCCATCATTACATTTCCAGACTCATTTTAAAACTAGGCCTATCACTTTTCACCGTAGTTCCTGCACCTCAAAGATTAGATAATGTGAGACAATTTATATTTTCACAACTGAGGCAACACTGTTCCCTTAAATGGCAGCTTCCTAGATTTGTGTTTGTAACACTGCCTAGTGATATCTGTGTTAGTTTTCGGTGTTTCTTTTGTTGATAATGCGTAGATATTTTGTCCAGCTCCTGAGTACATTCCAGGCACTCCCCTCCAGAGCTAGTTATTTTACCAACGGCTGTGTTGTTGAAGCAGTGCTGTGCTCAGTTGCAGGCAGGGCAGTATTTCCTTACCATTAATGGCAAAAAAAAAAAAACGCTTACGTTGTTGCTTTCAACTTCCTTAAAGTTGACTGTGATTTCATCATTAAACAAAATTTAAAAAGTGTAATATATGTTGTGACGGTCCGCATTCATTGACTGGCTCTTTAAGATGGGGAATGTAAAAGAGGAAGTCGGAGGAAGTCGAAGAGGAAGACGACTTTTGGTTAAGGAAATTTTCACTCGTTGGGGAACTCCAGATTTACTGCTTTCCGATCGTGGCCCTCAGTTTGTGTCGGAAGTATTACGATGACTTTGCGACGATTGGCAGGTGGTACATAAACTGACAACTGCTTATCACCCCCAAACCAACCTGACGGAGCGCGTTAACCGAACTGTGAAACCCATGATTGCTTCTTATGTTGATGGTCGACATAACAAGTGGGACCATTTCCTATGTGAATTTCGGTTTGCCATTAACTCTGCTGTGCAGGAAACCACTGGGTTTACCACAGCAGAATTAAACTTGGGGTGTCCTTTGTGTGGGCCCTTACAGCGAGCCTGCATGCAACAGACCAACCCGCATATAAAGTCCTGTCTGAGCTAGCGGAATTACACCTGCAAGTCCAACATAATGTAGGTAAAGCTAAAGCCAGACAAAGGAGAAATTATAACAAAACTTGTAGGGAGGCTTCTTTTGAATAAAAGATCGCGTTTGGGTACGTTTTCATCCCTTGTCCAAAGCCGCGAATAATTATATGGCTAAATTGGCCACACGCTGGAAGGGACCATACCGGGTGGTGAAGAAATTTGGACCTGTCAACTATCAAATGGTGACTGAGGAGATGGGCAGTGACCTGCGATCTGTTCATATTGCTAATTTGAAGCCTTGCTTCCCTACGGCTCTAGAATTGGAAGAACAGGAGCGAAAATCTCGAGGATACATTTTTCAAGAGGAAACTGACGATGAGGAATTTCTTGGTTTCTGCAAGATTGGTTCATTATAATGACCTTTCTCCTAAGGGGGTGACGGTCCGCATTCATTCACTGGCTCTTTAAGATGGGGAGTTTAAAAGAGGAAGTCGGAGCCCAGAAGGAGATCTGTGTTCTGCTATTCTGTAGATAGGGTGTTTTTTTTTTTTTTTTTTTTTAAGCCCAAGCCGCGTTTTTATCTTGTTTTCATAGTTTTGTTATTTTATTAGTTAGGTTAGGTTTGTTCTTTCTTTTTGTTATAACCTCCGGTAACTGAGGTTTATTGATCAAGGACCTATGCGGGATGTACCGAGCTGCTAGTATGTAACCAAGCCGAGTGAGAAGATGACTGCGGTGTAGTGGAGCCATCAGGGATGCCACCCAGTGCTCATGTGCTGTGGGGAATGGGGGTCTGGTTTGCAGTGGTGTGCTGTGAGGCTAATATGCTGTTGGCATCATAGTAGGGTTTGTAGCTTGTGGATTTCATTCCGTGTGGTTTGTTTAGAATGTATTGTTATTTAGTTACTGGTGGTTGGTTCTGTATTCGGGATGGTGGGATTATTAAGGTGATTTTGTTTTCCAGCCTTCTCAGCTTGGTTGATCATGAATACATTGTAAGGCACACTATGACTGCTTAGGCCTAAGCTTCATAAGAAAACCCTATACAGGATGTATGAAAGGAATGTATAAAGTCTGTAAGAGGGGGGATAAGAACTATGCAACTGTGTTCCACAGAATATTATTTGTTGTGTTGGCTGTTTATTTATTATTTTCTGATGAATTGTACATTTAATTTCTTATTTGTTACATCCCTAATACATATTTATTTTTCTTATTTATGGAAACTGTTTGGCTTCCTTTCCTGGACACACCTTTTGGATGGCCAGAGCACATCCCTGGAGTTAGGGCATTGGGAAGGGGGTTGGTAAGCCTCCCTCCCATATGTCCCTGTGATGAGTTGGGAAGGAAACAAAGATTATTTCTCTCCCTTGGTATAGGAGACTATACCTGGCACCCCAGATAAAATAAATAAGAGGGACTGCGATATCTTTGTCCTTACAACCGCCACAATGTAATGTAATAGTTATAAGTACATTTTTGTATTTTTTTGGTCTTTACATTCCACTTTGGATTTTTCAGAACTCTTCAACCCTGGTTCTTCAGTAGCTTAAGAAAGCTGTAGATCTGTGTGCATTTCCTATCAGCATGTAACATTGGGACAAATTCCTCGGTTTGAAGTGTGATTTCTTACACAGACTGATACCTGGAAGTCAAACTCTAGTTGTCGTGTCTAATGGGTCAGGGGGATATCTGAGGAAATCAGACCCACCCTGGAGATGCTCAGTGGAGTTTTTAGTGCCACGATGAACACATGACCCTGGCAAGCCCTGGCCTCAAACCAATCATTTTAATACAGAGTGATTGTTCTGTAGTCCAGGCAGAGCCATAACTGGAAGAGTTGCTAAATATTTTTTTTACACTAGTTACCCTGTTATGATTTTAATAGTAGTATGATCTTCTATACACTGTACCTCTGGAGTTGTGGTCAAAAACCTGTAAGATAAACCTAGTATGTTTCAATATATCCCTTTACTGGTGATGCAGTTTATTCAGACTTTCACTCATATAAGTGAGTAATGTGTGTTGAAGATAAATAAATATAAAGAACCTTCAGACGCATAGTTAGTATATAAGTCTACACAATTGTACATAGTGTCCAGAGGGGTTAATTAAGGATTTGTTATTCTTCCCCATTTAATTTTTGTTGGTGCAAAGCAATACTCCCCCTTGGTATGATCTCAGGGCATTTCTGAGGGCTGTTCTGATTTTCTTTCACCACCCCCTTACGCAGCTGTTCATGTAAGAATTCAGGTTTGTTTGGCAAGGCTTGCCATACTGTTAAAAGTGTTAAGAGGGAAGATGCAAATCTTATTTTCATGTGATTTGGTTGTTGAAGCTCACTGTTATAGATCCAGAACTTTACTAAACATTATTAGTTAAATCTAAGGATTCACCTCTTCCTATATATCCATTTACAAGGGCAAATAATATTGCTGTCACAGAATTTGTTCTCTGATCTCTCCTAACATGTAAAATTGGGGTTCTTTTAGTTGTTTAAAGTCTTTGTTTGCATCATCAACACCTGGTTTACTCAATTAAAGGATGTTAATGCTGATCATTTGCTTCAGGGTTATATTAACTTCCATTCCTGGAGGGTTGCAGTCCTTTTATAGGTTTTAAAATCCCTTTTGTCTCAAGCCCTGGAAACTGTGGAGCTATACACCAGTCAATAATTGATTCAATTAAGTAATGAAAACCTCCGATGGAATGAAACCCAGAAGACTTCATGGCCCTCCAGGACAAGGCATACAAATCACTGATTTACTTGAACAGATTATTCAGTAATGAAAGACAAAGGTAAAATTAAAAACTAGTCATTAATTTGTCAAGTAGTAGAAGCTCAGATTTTATGGAAGTACTGTAAAAGGGTGGATTTTTACACAATCGAGAACCCCCTCCACCACCACCTCCAGAGTCTCCTCACTGATGGCATTTCCTCTACAGTAGTTTGTATTTGCTCAATTAATAATGTAACCAACACGTGTACTTCACAATGTGGTATTTAGATGTCCATAACCAACAACAGCCACTATCACCAGAAGTGTTGTTTAAATAAATTAAATTCATATGAGAGAACCTATCTCTGTGAAATGTTCAAGACTATGGGTAACACTCTTTCTTTTAAATCTTAGTTCATGTGTGTGCGTATTTACTGAGGGAATGTTAAGAGACCTATATAGTGTGGCACATTTAAATAAAATGTCAAGTATATGTTCGTGTGGGTCCTAAAGCTTTAATGTTGGTTATAAAGTAATGTAATTAAGTATACACTTTAACAAGTATTATTAATTAATGTTAATTATCCGCTTCAATCAAATACATTGTTTGACTGAAAATAAAGGACAAATAACCATTGTATTTAAAGGTGTGTATTGCACGTGTGACATCATAAGCTTGTAATGTACATTCCTTTCAACGAAGGAAGAAGCTGGCATTCTCATTAATCCACAATTTTGGCATTTGTAAGCTAATATGGGTTTTGTGTTTATTTAATTACCTTGCGTAAAAAAGTTTTCAAAAGGAGAACAGCATCCTGCTCAATTCAATCTATGTACATTTGTAAATTCGCATTTAATATCGAGAAATGGTTCTCGCCAAGACAAAGATGTTGAATTACATTTGACTTTAAAACCTATTTGCTTTTAATTTGAGGCATTGTATGTGCCTTATAATTGTCGGTTTGTTTCCCTAAGAAGAAAACACCAAAAAAAATTGAGCGTTTGTGCTTTACAGCACATGGTGGGCCAGACTGGAGGATGTGTCAGATATGTGTATTTGGGGATGTGTCAGCATTGCTGCAGGGTGGGAGCTGCCGAATGGCAACATGATCCACTTATGGGTGGGGCTATGTTTGTTTTGTCAGCTGACCAGGAAACGTTATAAACTTTTCTAATGTCAGGGCTTCCATTCAGTGTCAAAGTTCATGTTTTGCTTTAGTTAACAGAAATTCCTTAAACTCCTCTTCTAATTCAGACGTGTCATTATTTTTTCTCTTGATAAAGTGTCTCATTTTGTGATGCAGTCCTATACAGCTGGAATCTTCCACTTCATAATTGTTCCTTAAAATATTTAGTAAACCTCTAAACACAGTGACTTTGTGCTTTAAGCAGTATCTGACTTCAGTCTGGATAGACCATATTTTAAAGCTAATTGGCATTGCTAACTAATGTATTTGATCTTTTCTTATTAGTCTTGAAGTATTTTTTTTTTTTACTATAAATGTGATAAGAGTTCAGTTTGTTTATAATTTAACCATTTAATTTTAGTTGCTTTTTCAAATGTCAGAACTGTTATCATTTTCCGCCACAGAGATTATCGGAGAATGAGCTAGATTTGGGTGCAGGTTAGTGTAAATTAGCACTTATTATGCCTTTGAACTTTGAGATCCTCTCTTATGGGAGCTATCTGTTACAGAAGTATAACCAGACGATACTTCCCCTTAGGCAAGACTGAAACCAGTCCTGCTGCTGATGAATGGTGGTGTTCTTGTTATTAATCACAATTTTAAACATTGATATTGTTTTTTCATGCCAACTTAAGGTGTTGGGTAGGGAGGGGAAAGCTGAGGTGCTTTTTGTAAGCATACAATTTAAAATGCAATTTAAAAGGAGACATTGAAATATATTTAAATACATGGCCCTAATATTGTCCAATGAGGAAAGCATATAGCCAAATTTAGTTATATATATATAAACTTCCATGTACATTAAAGGAAGTTCTGCTGGTGATGTGAATGTTTCCCATAAGACGCAATGGGAAGAAACGCTATATAATTAATGTATTTCTACAAATAAATTACCGTTGAACTATGTGTATGCAGTGTTGAGATCTAGAGGTTTGCAGGGCAATGGGAAACAGACATGGGCCTCATGAAGTTACTTGAGGTAGAGAAAATGGACTAAACTGTTCTAACCCTTTTTGCTCGCAGGGAAAATTCCACAAATTTCCGTTTGGTGGAAGTAATGGAATATTTCAACATATTCCTCTGTCCTACAAGCCAGAATGGCTAAACCAACCATACCAAGTATTGGAAGATTAATTTTATACAGCTACCTAGCATATAACTACTGATGTGAGGCCACAATTGATACAATAATAAAGATTATCAAAAACACATGTAGTAAAAGAACATTTTTATTAGGAAAACAAAGTATGAAAATATGTGTGGTCAAGCTTTTTGACAATTTGAACTTGTAGGTAATGGGGAAACAAGTCCTATGTAAACACATCAAAAATTGAAAGAGCTATAACAATTATAACAGAGGGAGTAAAAATCATAAAATATAGTAAAAATAACTCTAATAAAAGTTCAGGCATATTTGACACATCTGGCACATTTGACAGTAATTCTAATGCTTATTTGGAGTGCCATTTACTATAACAGTTCCTCCCATCACCAGAGGGGCACTGCACAGGTCCTGCATCTGCAAGGTGTTGGGGAATGTTTGTCCTTATGTTTGGAAAAGGGACAATACTTCCTTCCTGTGTTGCCTGTAATGTAAAATACTAAAACAATAAAACAGTATTTTTACTTCCATCAAAATCTGACCGCATCTGGGAAGTGCTGTCTGTATAGTGAATTGTTCACCTGCCAGTTCCTGAACAAATCCTTTTGGAAATGCCCAAGAACTCTGAATGGCTGTAGTCCTTCATGGGGTCTATTTATTATGTGGACTCCTGGAGTGCAATGGGGCAGAGATGCCTCTCTATCTGCGCCTGCTCCCCTGCTGTGCAGCCATCGCCCCAGGCAGCGCTCAGTGCGCAGGTCAGCCTCAGAAACCGGCTGGACCTGGTTTGTGTGCCCGGCTCTCCGGCTCGCAGTTCTCCGTCTCTTCACAGAAGCAGCTGCGGCTCCCTTTCTTCCCTGCAATTATATGTGAAATTATTTTCTCTGTGTCATTATATTAGTAAATATAAATATTATGCCCACAATGTATTTCACCAATTTGATACGCAAGCTTTGTAATAATAATGCTAATACATGGCGCACAATAATAATAATAATAATAATATAGTAATTTACTACTTATGAATCCAACAGGGAATCAGCTCTCTATGATATCTGCTTCTCCGGTATATCCTCCGCACTGTCCAGAGTCGTGAAATACCATTCATTTTGCGTGTTCAGCTGCGTGATTTACAAATGGACTCACTCCAGTGTTATTTCGTGTAATTTTTATGGATAATTTAGGATTAAATGAAAAATATGATTCATAATCTGCAGATTATCCTCTTCACGCAATGATTGTGTGTTCCTTGATGTTTACAATGACATAGCTACGGCAATGTAGATACCCTCATTATTTAGCGCAACGACTCGTCTAACTAACAAACAAACAAAACGCTGTCCATCAATAATGTCTACACCGAGATATCCGACCTTATTATAGTCATGGACGCCGGCGTCTATTTAACATGGGGTGGAGCATAAAGGGGTTTCCAAATCCGCCCAACTCATTATTATTATTTTTTAGTAACGGTATTGTTAAGTTGTCGACTACTATTTGTGTGTTCCTGTGTCCTTTCACAGGAAACAGATTGGACTGTTTCCTTAGCAAATAAAGGATAGACTGCTTCAAAGGCTTAAACGAAAACCTGTTGTAAAAATATTTGTAATACACCTCCCCTTATAAAGAAAAGGTTAACTTCCTTCCATACTTTTGTGGGTTGTAGACATTTTAAACATAATGTTGAATCTTTCATACTGCTCACCTGTAGAGGTTTGTTTTGCAGTTTTTACTTACCTTTCCATGTATACTTGGCAATTGGCTTTTGAGTGTTTTTTTGTTTTGTTTTCAGAATACTGGAGCAGGTACATACCACAACAAACTAAAGAAACAACAGAGAAGGTCTCACAGTTCACAATCTACATAAATCAGTACATACTGCTAACTTGTATCATTGTAACTGTTACATTTATAATAGATTAAATAACAAAAAACACGCACTAAGCTTTAATTGATAGCTTGGATATTTAAGCTAATTAATAAATCCGCCCATCCCCAAATTATTAATTTTCTTTTTCCTTCAAAGTTCTTCTTCATGCGTTATAAACTAAAGTTAGTCTAAATAGTATCATTTTTAGTGCAGTGCTTTTTCTAGTGTGTACAAAGCAGTTTTATATGGGAAATAACATTGTCGTGTGATCAGAGAGTGCAGAGTACATAACCTTCATGGTCTCACCAGTCAGTTCAGGGATGCACGAGATCACACTGCAGCAACTTCCGTGATCCCACAAAATTGCCTTTGTGGACTAAGGACCTGCAGCTGCAGTAATGAAGGAATTTTATTCTACCTCTGCTGACAAGTTGAGATTAAGTGGAGGCATTGCCGCCTGTTTGGCCTTCCCAGAGTGAGACGTCAATGAAAAGCATGTTCTCAACTCTGCCTTGACTTTATATAATCCAGGTCTGCGCCCTGGTTTGTGAGTCACAGAGGATTGCCTTCTCGGAGAGTTAAACCATTTCATTGTATGACAGCTGCTTTATCCTTTTGGAGTTGAAAGTCATTGGAACAGAGCTGTTTCTTCTTGAATGAGGCTGGTTAACCATGAACTTGGTCAACATAGTCTCTCGGTGTTGCCAGTTTCACTTAAGGTTATGTTGCTGCTCTATTGGCAAACCTGGAGTTTGTTTTTTTTTTTGGGGGGGGGGGGGGTGTTACAACTTTTAATTCTGTCTAGCAGTTTGCTTCACTTCCAGAGCTGTGTGACTTGAGAACAATGGCCAGATTTGGCTGAATTTGATTTCAAGCAGCTGTTAGTCTGGTAGACTAACGACTGGCAAAATCTGAATTTCTGCCAACACTGAAAGATTGCTTGGAGAATTGTGGCAATTGAACTGGGCAGCAGGGTTATCCGCGAGAACTGCGTTCTGTAGAGATAAATTTCTCCTTTTCTTTTCCTTCCTAGTTTTTTTTCATAGTAAAATGTTAAGATATTTTAAGGCTCCTTCTATTTTTGCCACACCCATATAAGTATTAGACAATGTACTGTATGCTTTGTTTTTAAAAAGTCAAACTTGTTTTTTAAAATGTTACCAAGGCCCCCACCACTCCCCCATCAATTATTTGTTTTGAAATATTTAGATTCAGATGGTGTTGTGTTTTGATCTGCTTCATGTTAATATGTGTCATAGCTTTTAAACCAGGATTTGTACTTCCTGCTAAGTATCATATTTGTGTAACTATCCTGACATTACACCTATTGGCAGTTTTCCTAGATTAAAAAAAAAAAAAAAAAAAAAAGCTTAGCCTCCTTATAGAGCAAATTTGAAAGGCAAATGGATGGATCTCTGACAAGTCTTTGGTTGGTTTCAAAGTGCATTGCAGTATCTTTTGATATATATTTATATCTGTAACGCATACACAGGTGTATGTGTGCATAATCACATTCCATTTCACTCAGCACTATTAAAAGAGCATAGTAGCCTATACTGTTTAGAACTGGTATAGCAGGAAATTCACTGAGTTATTGTTATTTTTATTATTTTAAAATGTTTTAAATGCCCATTGTTTAGTTCTGACTAACATTGTTTATTAATTATGAACTAGTGTCTTTATGAACTGGGCTGATTGCGTGCAACAATTGAAAACACTCCTCCAAACACTGTATATAGCTATGCACCATTGTAGCTCTGACTACCTGCACCACCAAGCATTTTTGTTTTGTGCCCAGGAGTGCATTGTGGCAGACTGGCCAGAGCTGATACGAGGCGTCGGCTGACAGAAAGGGAATGGCGTAAGCTAGTGTAAATTATAAAGTTAGATAAATATAGAATGATTCATGGAACCTCCCTTTTCCTTCGCACTGCCGAACACTCTGACTCTCTGAAGAATGTGCCAGAAACTTGACTGAAAATAACAGCAAGAGGTTTTTGCAGTTGATTTCAGGAAGTTGGGGATGGATTAATGGGTCATTGAAGCCTTGTGCAAGTTCCTTTTCAACAGGATTTCCAGGAAGGCCTTTTTTTTTTTTTTTTTTTTTTTTTCCTCCCCTCATTTAGGATGACATATTTACACACCTAACTGGCAAAACTGTTTTGGAATATATATTCATGCACACACATCCCTTTTGTATGGATGGCATTTCACTTTAAAACAGGGTGAAACTTTAGAGCTGAAAATGAATACCCATATTACATTATTCCCCTGTTAAACAAACTGAATAAAGTGGCCTGACCAAACTGCTCTACAGCGTTGTGGGTTGAAAGCAGAATATTGCTTTGGCGCTACCTAACTGCACATTTAGTCACATGGGCACAGAAATGCCCCTTGAGACATTTCTATTTTTATACACCTAATGAAGAGACATACTTTCACAAAGACTTCCACGAACGTAACCCTGCCTCTCCTATAGTGTGTATTTACATGCCTCAATCACTCAATCTGCCTAGGTTTCAACTAGTAGGCCTAGTTATTTTCCACTGACACTGTGTATAATTTTTCATGCTTTTACCTGAATTTAAGCTGATCTCTTTTCTCTATGGCAATATTATATAATTTTATTACATACCTTGCTGCACATAATTGCTTCCCCCCCAAATGATTTTCACAGCAGCTCTGGCGTGTATAATTCGAAGATACTTTCTTTAATGCTGACTTGGCTAAGGTTTTAAGGGAGACATGATACAGTGCTAAGCCTCTGAGATAAACTTTCTTTTTACCCTGAATGCAAAGGATGCGAGTGTGTGCCGAGTTTGACAGCAACTTAGGGGAACAGCTGTGCTTAGAGTGACATGGAAATTGAAGAATACATTAGTTTTCCATTTTGTTATTTTTATAGTTTTAATAAGTTATATCTAAGATTGCACACTTCACTTCAGAAAATCGTTTTTGTCTTTTATTTTAATCTTTTCTCTCTTCAAAGAGCCTCCAGACAGTTCTGACATAACATAATGTGAATTAGATAGAATATGCTTTGTGGTTGCTTCAAGTGTCATTTTATCAAATTAATTCGAGCTTCCTATACATGTAATGGAACTATAAACCCAATATAACTTTTTTGGATCCATCTCCTCATTTGTTGTTAATCTCTATTGAATATGTTCAAGAACATTATCTGAAATAATAACTGATTAGATTTAACTGAAATATGTACATTTTTATTTGTATTATGATTAATGAAAGGAAACTTAAAATGGTTGAGTAACTGTGAAACGGATTATCTCATACACTCTAAACATTTTCTGCCAAAAAAAAAAAAAGTATTGCTGGTATATAATTCTCTAGTAATCTGTTAATGTATTAGGCCTAGCTATTACCTCAGAATGTTCAGTGCTGCATTTTATTGAATGTCTTATCTATAATATCCGTAATCGATAAAAAATGACAGATCCATAAAATATGAAATTGTACCTGAAAGAGTTAGAGGGGCATAACTTCCTCTCATTGTGACTTGTGGAATTTTGTATACAGTGTGAACAAGATTTCATTGGACAAATTGATTTTCTGTTTTCACACTACAGCCATAAAAATAGTGCTGAGTTAGCCTATAGCAATTGTTTATACTTCCTTCCAAAGATTGCGACTATAGTCTGGCACTGCTTTAGTTGTAGTCATGTGGAGACACGGTTCTTTCTTCTTTTAAAATGCTTGTCTGAATTCGTATGACTATATTAAAATCTGTATGTAAATTATTTGAAAAAGCCCAGCATTGACCTTTATGAAAATACTTCCCGACATATTACCTCAAAGTAGGATCTACTGTCACTTAACCCTTAAATGGCCAGATAGCATAGGATACATTTTCCTGGACTGCTTGTAATATTGTTTTTTATTCAATATTCTTTTCATAATTTAATGAAGTAGTCCAGTGTCAGTTTATTGAAATACTATGAGTAAATACTGAAATAATACTTTTTCTTATAATATAGGCACAGAATAAGCAGACTGGAATCCTGGCAGCTGCAAAAGTGATTGACACAAAGTCAGAGGAAGAACTTGAAGACTACATGGTAGAGATCGATATTCTGGCATCGTGTGATCATCAGTACATCGTCAAACTGTTGGATGCATTCTACTTTGAAAATAAACTATGGGTAAGTATTTTGTCTTTGGGATTTGTTTGATTTAGTTTTTTGAAAATGGTCTCCGTAATAATTGTCCTTTCATATTAAGTTTTAAGTTGTTAAAGCAACATCATTGTACCCATGATGCACACAAATTACTTGAGTAATTTCTTGTTCCTCTTGTGAAAATCTGGGCTAGACTGTGCTTAATCTCTGATTTGCCCACCGTGGGTTTGAAACTGCATATTTACTATGTTTTCCTGGTAACAATGTACCTGTTAAAAGCATTCTAGGTTGAAAGTTGAAAAATCAGATCAGTGTTGATACAAACATCACTATAGCCCTGTTAGCTGCTGTAACTTCAAAAAGATGCTGTTGCTCATTGAATAGGCTATTCTTTTAATGTGTTTTGTAATCTTTGGCCAAGGTTTTGGGAAGTTACATTGTTAAGACAAGAGGAATGGAAACAATTTAAAGTGAATTGGCTAATAGTTAAACAACAAAAATAAACTTTAGTGACATTTTATATAATCACTTTTTAGTATCATCAGTCTATCTTAATGTTGAATGACTTTGTATAAATTATGCAGGTCTTTTATAAGGAACTAGCCTATATTTTCCACACTGTAAAATGTATTAAGCTCAGGTTCAGAAATAAGGCATACCAAACTACCAGTGTAGTTTTCTCTGTGCTTACCTTCTGATAAAGAAAAATGCATTTTTAAAATGTGTACCACAATAGGATTGCAAAGATATATTAATAAAGCATGCTTCAAAAGTGGTTGAAATTACATTTTAGATGTTTGCAAACACTGAGTTCCTGTAGTTTTAGATTACATTAACTTTGTGGTAGTCTTCTGCACGAATGTGGACAGTTAAATTACATCTCTTCTAAGCAAAATCAAATGCTATTATGACCAAATGGTTTCAGATGTCCTCTGTAGGATGTAGTCATGGGAGGTCAAGAGTAGGTTATAAATGGTTTTGGAAAGTGCTCATTAATAAATTAGCAGCAGATCCAACATTTCATCCCAGCTCTACCACTTAGTAATTTGAATATGTTATCACTTTTCATCAAAGAAAGTGATGAGAGTAATGTGGTTAAGAGATGCATATCCTTTCACTTTCCTTAAACGTAATGCTCAGGTGACCCGGTGCTTTATGGTATTGCTGTGCCAGAGTGTACATAGATTTGTATGTGGCCTGATACCTTTGGCAGCAAAAGTAAAGAAAACTTTGTCAGTGTGCCTCTGAATATCATGGTACTGCGGTTACTTGGAGACCCCCATTTGTATGTTTGTTTTTATGTATAAATTGATAGAATATTTGTTGGTTCTTTTTCTTCTGAATTCTATTTTCATGGGCACGATTTGATAGTCGCATAGTCCTCCAGAAGCAGAGACAATCTGTCTACACTAAGTTTTGTCTGCTTAAGCTCGATTGCTCAATTGCTAATCCTTGAAGGAATTGCAGTGTTACATGCAAGTGTACATTAGTGTAGTCTACTGGAACAATGCAAACTTTACTGTCACTCGTAAAAGTTAAATATAGTAACAACATTTTTTCTTACACCTAAGTTTCTTAAACTGGTGGAGAAAATAACATTTCCTTCCACATTCTTGTTTTGTCAGATTTGAGCTAACTAGGTAGAAAAAGGTCCAAAAAAGGGTACTTAATTTCCCTTAGGGTTACGTTGGTACTGTAACAGGTCCATATACTAGTAATGTTATAACCTGAATTCTACAATCTGTACTGCAGTAGCCTACAGACACTTACGTCATGCCAAAACAAGGAAAGGGAAAGGGACAGTGAAAAGTGTATGCCAGAAAACTGAGAAAAAATCGGCTCATGTGAATTAGACTTCACTGAGCAATAGCTGGCTTGCAAATGCCACATGAATGGGTTTTAAGAGGTTATATCCACAACGTGGGTGAGAACCACAGCCCTTTCTTTTCTCGGCTCGCTGCTGTGACTTGGCTGTGGGAGTTATTGTATTTGAAGTAAGCCTTTGTTTTGGTAGCTCACCCCCATTTAAAATAACACTGGAAGGACTAGCTTGAATAGATCCATCTGTCATTTGTCCCTAGTACATTACATTCTCCTAGCCAAGAACCTCTTAAATTCTGCAGTTTATTGTTTTATAATTTGTTAATTAAAAGTAACGTAATTTGATGTTGCTTGAAAGTTAGTGATCTTAATCAAAAGGGTAGAATTAAAATACATTATACATGTATACATTCTCCAGTCTTCGATGTCAGTCCACAATATTTTTATATTGTTGTTTTCAATGTTATTATTTGAGTATTACTTAAGTGGATGTTTTTGGTGACCTCTAATGGAATTGTGTTTCTCCTGTCTCTGTACAGCTTTTTGAGTCATACTGTCATAGTACATGTGTTCAGAAACTATAAATGCATTGGCAAGATACCAGAGTGAGGTAAACGTCAGTCAGTTTGACTTTTGAACCAAAAAAAACATGCATCAGTGATAACTTTAATATAAAGGAATCTATTTAATTTCATATTCTCTTTTGGGTACATGAAAGTTCTATCCATTTATTTATGTGAGACTTAAAGGATATCAATCCACAGATATTCAATAATTTTGTTTTTGTTTACTGCAGTGGGTTTGGTAGGTATTTGACTGACTGAATTGCGAATGGCTGACTTGTGAATTTATAGATACCCAGCCTAAGATGTGAACCACTTGGTATGCATGGAAACTATAATCCTATTTGGAATCCTAATTTGTTGCACAGTATGCTTTGCTAAACTGCAGGAGACCTCTTATAAACCCTATTACATCACTAGCCATATTGAGAGATGTAAAATCTTTTAATACCCAACATGTTCCTTAGATAGCTAGCTAGCTTGTTAGCTCATTCTTTAATATTTATGAATGCCTGTAAGGAAGCCCAGTCTGAAGACAGGGTTGTTTTGTACTACTCCAGTAAGAAATGTGCATATCTGGGCTGACTGACTTGTTTTTATAGTACATTTCCTCTGTATTGGTGACAGTGATGTTTTGTTTGCCAAGCATATCATATGATACACAAATGTGTGGTTTTGCACAACTATGGAAAGAGATGTTTAGATCTATTACTGCATTTGTAATGTTCATAGCAGGTCTAACCGTTTTTATATGGACAAGGGACTCTGACTCTGTTTGTTTTAAGTGAAACAGCACTGTAATACAGACTTTCTTTTTTTCTTTGCAGATTTTGATAGAGTTCTGCGCTGGTGGAGCTGTAGATGCAGTAATGTTAGGTAAGGTTGTGGATGAACAAAAAGCAAGAGGGTTGAGATTACAGGTCAGATGACCTGTATTTTTGTGTACCACTATATTTTCCTGTATTGATGGTTTATAGCATGTGATATAGGCTATACAGAGTAGCTTCATTCTGTTTCAGGATGGCTTTACAAATGCAGTTTGCAATTTGAATAGATACTGATGGTGATACTTTTTTGGATTTGTTTAATTTATGAGATTTAAATCAGTGAGCTGGAACACTTTAGATTATAATTTTACAACCTAACAATCAAGTTTTTTTTTTCTAATGTCTCTCTTTAGATCACCTAATTGCACAATTTCTAAGCTGAAAATCTAGTAATAGATCATTTAAGTTTGGAAATGAAAATTAGGAGAAAAAGAAAAAAGATGAAGCATGCAGTATGTCTGGAAAATCAGCTGGAATCATCTCTAAATTGAGCAACTGTTAATTTCTACATAACATATTTGAGTGCCAAATAAAAACTTGTTTAAAATTGTTTGGAGTGTGGGTTGAGTAAGAACCTGAGTAATCCAAGAGCTTTGAATCACAGATGGGATATTTTCAATCCCCCCCCCCCCACATCAAAAGGATAAGCCAACATTATGAATCACTGCTATCAAAATAATTTTCCTTGTACGGCATTATATATATTTCTATAGAGCATATTATGTTACAGGAGCATTCCTCATGAGCATTATACATTTAATATCTTCACTGTGAGTTACATATAAAATACTCCATACTGTTTAAGATAGTCTTGCTTCAAATATGTGTCTAGTGCTCACAACCATTCCCTATGAATGGAGAAACCCTGATGTTTGCAATTAGTATTCTCAGAGCACACCATTACAATAACCACAGGACTAAACCATGCATTTCTGTGGTGGTTTTTCTCTTTTAATATATCAGCATTTTCAATATATTATTTGGAGCTCTCTGGAAACATCCTACGGCAGTATTTTACAGAAATGTTTGCTGATGTTTACCACTCGGTTTAATAGCAACTTGAAACTGACCTTGATGTTTGTCGACTGACAGTACACTAAGATACTGGCTTCGCCAATTGTCTGTGTTTTCTAGATATTGGGTTTATTTTTCTTCTGTAAGAATGTAGAAGTGGAAACCTTGTCCTTACAAGGATTGCTTGCTAAGCATATGGTACTACTGGAATGTATATTGCACTGTTATTATCCAACTCTGTTTAAATGCTTATTGTTTTGATAAACTTTTGAAGACTTTTAAATCAGTTCCCGAAATAAATACTTGTTTCTTTCCTGTTACAGAGCTTGAGAGGCCTTTGACAGAACCCCAGATTCGGGTGGTGTGTAAACAGACTTTGGAGGCATTGACTTACCTCCATGAAATCAAGGTTATTCACAGAGATCTGAAAGCTGGGAATATTCTCCTCACATTAGATGGGGATATTAAACTTGGTGAGAGCAATAGGCTTCTTTTTCATGTCACTCAGATAAAGATGCAACACTGATTTTGCTATATGTGGACTGTTTTGTTTTAACCACAACAAAATGGCAAATCATTATGGAAAAAGAGCAAAGCTTTTCCCTTCTAGCTGCTTGGAATTGTGTTCTGCTGTACCCATATGTATAATGGCTTTTTGTGTGTGAGGTCATTCTTTCTGGATCTGTACAGATGTTTAATGACACTAGAAACAATTGAAATAATTGTGGCTGTACTCTAGACTTTCCACAAAGTTCTTTCCTCTAAAAGCTTGCGGTGTTTGTTCTCCACCCTTTAACTGAACTTGGCTCTAAAACAAGATTAATTGTGCTTTTCAGCTGACTTTGGTGTGTCTGCTAAGAATACAAAAACACTACAGAGAAGAGATTCTTTTATTGGAACACCATACTGGTAAGCTAGAGTTCTTGTATTTGTTATGATATATATATATATATATATATATATATATATTATATTTATATATTTATATATACACACAGCTCTGGAAAAAATTTAGACCACAGCAAAATTATCAGTTTCTCTGGTTTTACTATTTATAGGTATGTGTTTGGGTAAAATGAACATTTTTGTTTTATTCTATAAACTACTGACAATATTTCTACCAAATTCCAAATAAAAATATTGTCATTTAGAGCATTTATTTGCAGAAAATGCATCTTGTTTTGTTATTTTGACCAGTTGTCAGTGTTGTCAGACCTCAAATAATGCAAAGAAAATAAGTTAATATTCATTTTTAAACACAATACTAATGTTTTAACTTCGGAAGAGTTCAGAAATCAATATTTGGTGGAATAACCCTGATTTTTCAATCTTAACTTTCATGTGTCTTGGCATGCTCTCCACCAGTCTTTCACATTGACATTAGGTGACTTTATGCCACTCCTAGCGCAACAATTCAAGCAGCTCGGCTTTGTTTGATGGCTTGTGACCATCCATTTTGCTCTTGATCACATTCCAGAGGTTTTCAATGGGGTTCAGGTCTAGAGATTGGGTTGGCCATGACAGGGTCTTGATCTGGTGGTCCTCCATCCACACCTTGATTGACCTGGCTGTGTGGCATGGAGCATTGTCCTACTGGAAAAACCAATCCTCAGAGTTGGGGAACATTATCAGAGCAGAAGGAACAACCTTGTACGTGGCTTGATTCATGTGTCCTTCACAAAGACAAATCTGCCCGATTCCAGCCTTGCTGAAGCACCCCCAGATCACCGATCCTCCACCAAATTTCACAGTGGTTGCGAGACACTGTGTCTTGTAGGCCTCTCCAGGTCTCCGTCTAACCATTAGGCGACCAGGTGTTGGACAAAGCTGATAATTGGACTCATCAGAGAAGATGACCTTACTCCAGTCCTGTACAGTCTAATCCTTATGGTCTTTTGCAAACCTCAGGCTGGCTCTACTTTGCTTCTCATTGATGAGAACTTTGTTCTAGCTTTGCACGACTTCAGCCCTGCCCCTAGGAGCCTGTTTTGAACCATCCTCGCCGTGCACTTCACCCCTGATGCCGTTTGCCATTCTTTTTGTAGGTCGCATGATGTCATCCTACAGTTGTTGAGTGACATTCAAATGAGTTGGCGGTCATCCCGGTCAGTGGAGAGTTGTTTTCGCCCTCTGCCGGTTAGGGATGTAAATATCGTTTAAAAAAAAAAAAATAGTTTAAACTATTCAAATTATAACGTTAAAACGTTTAACCATTGAGGACTTAATCTGGTTGGCGATACCAAAATTTTGCCCCACGATGCTGATACCAATTTTAGTATTATGATACTCTATACTAATGATTCCACTAGATGAGTCACATTAAACCTTTGCCACTTAACTAATAAAAAAACTGGAGAATGAATTTGTATAGGATTTAAATAAAGGCAAATCTGGTAAAGAGGTACCGTGTGTCACTGTGGTATTGTGAGCCCCCAGAAAATACTGACATGTTCCTCTCGGCTTATATATATATATATGTGTGTGTGTGTGTGTGTGTGTGTGTGTGTGTGT
The DNA here is from genome assembly GCF_036373705.1 of Amia ocellicauda. Lineage (NCBI taxonomy): Eukaryota > Metazoa > Chordata > Actinopteri > Amiiformes > Amiidae > Amia > Amia ocellicauda. The sequence goes on along the minus strand of NC_089869.1, from coordinate 5,069,567 downwards.
GTGTGTGTGTGTGTGTGTGTGTATATATATATACACACACACACACACACACATACATACATTATATATATATATATATATATAATATATATATATACCACCTGCGCCTGAAAAATGAGACATGATTTGAGATGCGGAAGGCTATTGCTAAGGCTGCGAAACGCAGTAATAAACAAATAAGATGCCATTTGAAAGCTGTGTTTCTGTAGTTTGTTTTAAACTTTCCTTTTGATTCCAGTTACTTTTGAGGTACTGTAAAAGTGTTTTTGCCATCCAGCTGGTCCTATTGCAAGAGGATAGTGATGACAAAAGCAGTGGTTTTTATACTTTTCCTTGTTAAATAAGATTTGGTTCAGGTGATCATCTAATCAGTATGGAATGGCTGCCATACATGTAGAGATGCTGATTTAAGAAAAATTTGAAGTGGTCTCAATTTTTTCCAGAGTTGTGTGATATATATTCATATTTTAAACAAATAAATAAAAAACAACAGGATTTTTAAACCAGGGGCCGGATTAAATCAAAACTTTGACCCACCCTCTCGGTTGCGGCTTCATTTTTACTAAGATGCCACTTTCTTCTAATCATAAATGTAATCCCTATGATGTACAGGTTTGTAGTTTGCTATTAGCAGGTGGGTCAAAGTTTTGATTTAATCTGGCCCTAGGTCTAAATTAATCCCTTGAGTACAGAGCATATTTACAGATTCATTTTGCAGTGTCATGTACTCTTAGTTGTTTGCTTCAGTGTGCATTTATTGTTGCCCCTCGTAGGATGGCTCCTGAAGTGGTGATGTGCGAGACCTCCAAGGACAGGCCATACGATTACAAAGCCGATATCTGGTCCCTAGGCGTCACTTTAATTGAGCTTGCACAGATCGAACCTCCAAACCACGAGCTGAATCCAATGAGAGTCCTGCTAAAGATCGCCAAGGCAGACCCTCCGACACTGATGCAGCCGTCACGATGGTGAGCTTTCTGTTGTAGTCATTGAATAAAGAATAGCTTTACCATTCTCAAAATTAGCCATGGTTTTGTCTTGTATATGCACTACAGCTATTATTATAGAGGGCGTGGTCTGCTTCCACATTGTAGTAAAGTGGAGGTGACATTTTTACAGTGTGGTGGAGAGAAAATGTTATCTTTTTGCAGGTCTCCGGAGTTCAGCGATTTTCTTCGGAAATCACTAGATAAGAATGTGGACAACAGATGGGGCACAGCTCAGCTCTTACAGGTGAAATTTCTACTTTCCATTCATGTGTAATTGTTTATGTACACCTCCTCGCATACCATACAGGACAATTCTCAGTTTATAATGAACTGAAAACCCTTTCCTGCCATGAAGTACTAAAAAAAATCCACTAAGACTGTTATTGGCATGGTCTTTTTTATTTTATTTTTATTTTGCTGTGATCTGGTCTGTTAAAACTGTGTTGCATGTGAAAACAAAGTGTGTTTGACATCTCGCTGAGTAAACCATGGCCTGCCCCCTAGTGTAAGGTGTATAACATATAGTTGCAGATGGGTAGCATAAGTAGGTAGGCAGATGTTCTTAGTACTGCTCATGACCACCTGCTATAAAGTTGCTGCTGTATTCAGCTTCCAGTAGACAGATGCCTCTGTCAGGGAACGTCTGTGCTTATGTACCTACGTCAGAAGCAAGGGCTCCTTATGGGCTTGGGTTTATATAACCCTAACAAAGTATCCATCTAGTCTGACAGACACGGCAGAGGATAGCAGACGGGAATTATTCTGCGCTTTGCTAAAGCACCAGAGCCTGAGTAAAAGGCTACTTGGACAGTTTGGCATTTTGTTGACCGACATCATAGTTTTGTGCAGAAAAGCTCGGCTTCTCTATGGGCTGGATAATAAAATCGAAAAAATTGCCCATGATGAAGATCTTGTTATCCAAGAAATTTCATCTTCTAAGACCTGCCATAGCCTTTGTGGATCATATTGCGAAACACAAAAAGGTTAGTATCTCCTTCGGGTTTGTCTTCATTACAGCCGTCGTTGCATAAATTAGTCTAGTCTAAAGTGTTTTTTGGATATTCTGCTGTTATGCACTAGTGTAAATGAGAGTAAAACGTATGGAGGGATGTCATTTAATTATGGAACAGAACATTTTTCTGACATGACAAAGTCTTTTTATTTGATATGCTTTAGTGAGTTTTCCTTTATCAATGTAAAATATTCTGGAAAGTAAAACAAGTTTTTATGTATTTTTAGGCCTTTAGAAGGATTTCCAATTTTACCACTATTCTAACCTTAAGTAGTCACTGTGTCATGCAGAATGTAAACATGCTAGCCAGTGTAACGTAAACTGCGACTGGCTGTATACTTCAAGCATTTGGATATTTTACACTTCACGATCACCTGACCGATATGTCTGTATTTCCTCCACTGAATGTTTCACGGTTTCCTGAGATAATGGATTTATTTGATTGAACGTGTTTTACTAAGTTACAAATTAATACCATTATGCGGCTCCAGTGTATCATTGAAAATATGCATTGACTTTCAGTAGAATAATACACTTGTTTTTGAAAGGATATCTATGTAAACATGGATTGGAATTATTATTAATAATAATAATAATAATAATAATAATAATATTATTATTATTATTATTATTATTATTATTATTATTATTATTATTATTATTTTTATTTCTTGGCAGACGCCATTATCCAGGGCGACTTACAACATAAGTGCAAAAATACAGAGAAGTACAAGGCATCAATCATTACAAATTCAACTTAGCTAAAACATAGCAACAGTGAACAGTTGCTAACAGTGAACTACAAAATAATATTCAACTTTCATATCCTGACATACTCTGAAAACGAAGGCTTCTGTAGTTTAAACCTTCTGAAAATACTTCCTAGCCATTCCTATGTTGCTGATGTGATGCAGGTTGTGACTTGTATTTGTACCATAATCTGGTTTAAAAAATAAATAAAATAAAGGTGGTATTTAATGTGTCTTACTTATATTAACCTTATATAATATATATTAACATTATTTTAAAGGCCCTATGTTTTTTTTTTTTATTATTTTATTATTGTAGGTGCAAGACAACTTAAAATCAAGTAGTATTATCATGTTCAACCTATTTTACAGTAATGATTAATGAATGAAAATATAAAGTGGCACTCCCCCCCGAATTAGTTGAATTAGTAAGCAAGTATTGTTGACCATACATGGAGATGAATGAAGTATTGACCCACAACACCTGCCATGTATAATAAGTGTCTGTTAGGCAGCTTGGGTTACACTGGATTAGATGTAGCAAAATGTTGATTGTCTGCCATGAGTAGCTTATTAGCCCATTTACTGTCTTAGATGGCAAGTTGTTTCCGAACTCTTGTCCAAGTTAGATAAGCACTAAAAAGAGTGCAATAATCTGTTTATGTAAATACAGTTATATCAAACTACTGACACCAAAGTTGTTAACTAGATTTTAGGGTTTCTGTGTACTGGACAATCTGGACAGCTAAACACATAATTTCAGTGCCTACACAACTCAAGGAAATATGATGGGAGGAATTAGTCCTGGAAAAATCATGTCAAAAAAGGACAAACATTTGTATTTGAAGAGTAACTCTGTATGTATATATATATGTGTGTGTGTGTGTGTGTATATATATATATATATATATATATATATATATATATATATATATATATATATATATATATATATATATATTACACAATTTAATTGTATTTAAATAGGTGTAGATTGGTGAGATTTAAATTTGAGGAACACCTCTATAGAGAAAAAAATGAAAAGGGTGAGGATCTGTGTTTTGGCTGGATAGTGTCGTAGACAAATTAATGCCATGGAAAGCTGGAAATTTCAATCGATCGTGGAGACTTGCTTAGTTTTGTCCGTCTCCGCATATTTTTAGGCCTTCACTAAAAGTTCATACATTTGATATTTATTTATGATTAACAAGGAATTTTATTTATTTTTTCTTTTAAAAAACAGCATCCATTTGTGGTGAATGTTGCTGATAACAGACCACTTCGAGAGCTTATTGCCGAAGCCAAGGCAGAGGTTACAGAGGAGATCGAAGAAGGTAAAGAGGAGGAGGAAGAAGAAGAAACTGATCCACAGCTGGTAAGTGTGTTGTCATAATCTGAGGTATAGACTACACAAAGCAGATTCATTAACTTGGATGCTGGTGCTTTAAAAAGTCACCTTTTTAGCATGGCTAATCTTGTAGATATTCTTTGGAATCTAGTGGATTGGGTGTGCATTGGATTTAATTTATTTTACTTTGAATCTTATCCAGGTTGTCCCTGGACACAAGCGTGCCCCTTCAGATGCTAGCATTGCAAGTTCTGAGGATGAGAAGCTCTCGCAGTCTGCATCCATTCTGGAGTCTGTCTCAGAGAAGACTGAGCCTGAGAACACGGAAGATAAGGCCAGTGACAAGCTGTCAGATGAGGGCATAGGAACCAGTGAAGCTGACAAGACTGAGAATGAAAAACTCAATGAGCACAATATTTCAGATACTAGCAATGAAGACATGGGCAGTGGGGAGGAGCTTCTGGTGGACCAAGAGGAAGTGTCCACGGCAGACAGGAAAGAGAACATTGTAGAGGCACCAAGTGCTTCAAAGGAAGATGCCGCTAAGGGAGTGGCGTCCTGGGAAGAGCAAGATAAGATGATGAAACCTGAAGAAAAGAAATCTGACACAGGAGCTGCAACCGAGATCAAAGCAGAAAGTGGCAAGGAGGCTGCAGAGCAGAAAGAAGCAGAGAGCAAAGTAGAGAATGGTCCAAAAGAGCCTGTGGTTGAAGGCCTCAAAGCCCCTGAATCAGTGGAAGAACCTGCTGGAAGTCCCTCTGATGAAGCTGCCGTGGTGGAAGGAGGTGACAAAGAGGACCGCAGTGAAGTGGAGGATGGAGAAAACCCACAGGAAGAGGCTGCTGAGAAGGAGCTTGTCAAGAAGGAACAGGAGAGCACCCCAGAAGAACCTTCCCAGGATGCTTCTGAAGAGACGACCCAAGTTGGAGACAAGTTTGCCCAGCCAGCCAGTGAACAAAACACACCAATGATGGTCACAGTGACCAAGCCTGAGGGCACTGTGGAAGAAGTGAAGCCCTCCGTACCTCTGGCTGTCAGTGGTGATCATGAAAAGGAACAGGAGGCAGACAAGGCACCAGAGGATGTGAAGCCGGTCTCTGCCGGTGTTCCTGAAAAAGAGGGAGATGTTGACAAGGCTGTGCCTGCAAAAACAAAGGGAAAGGAGAAAGATACAGACTCTGGTAGCAGTTCTGCAGCTGATAACAGCAGCATTGACCTGAATCTGTCCATTTCAAGCTTCCTCACCAAAAACAAGGAGCCAGGATCAATTTCTATTCAGGTAAGATAAGATAGCAATTTCCAATGTTATGATTTTTAAATCTGCAGAAGAATCTGTTCAACTTCCCTGATGGAGAAAGACCAACTAATGGAGGGGAGGGACATAAAATGTATATCTTCTCTGTCTTGCATAGGAAACCAGGCGACAGAAGAAAACCTTGAAAAAGACCCGGAAATTCATGGTTGATGGTGTAGAAGTCAGTGTCACAACATCAAAGATAGTCACTGACAATGACACAAAGAACGAAGAAATGAGATTTTTAAGGTATGAATTAAAAAAATATGTATTCATATATTCACAGACTATATCTGATTGAAAGACTTATGTGCTATGGTCTACATATCTGTTTTAACCCCTCCCTGAAGTTATTTTGGAATTATGGCTTCATTATTACCCCTAATCCTCCGTTAAGAAGGTACATCTTAATAGCTTTTGCTCAGGGTTTTTAATTCAGATTACATCACATGAATCTTATTTTCTCATAACAGTAGACATCCTAGTTGCCTGTACTTAATGTCTGAGAAAGATTAGCAGTAGTGTTAACACTTTAGTTGCTGTAGACTGACAAAGGGCCTACATGAATTAGTGTGTCCCAAAGCTTTGTAGGAAAAGTGGTTACACTTGTAGATGGTGACTAGATACCATTTTATTTCCATTGATAGACGCCAGGAGCTGCGTGAACTGAGGTTATTGCAGAAAGAGGAACAGAGGGCCCAGCAACAGCTTAGCAACAAGCTGCAGCAGCAGAAGGAGCAGATATACCGCCGGTTTGAACAGGAGATGACGGTGAGTCAGCAATTCTGCATACAGAACCTGAAACTGATCTTTTAAGAGAACCAGCTGAAGATGATTGAAAAGTTTTCTATGTGAAAATCTATATTTAATCAGATTGATTTCTTGTCTCAATTCGGTAAAGTCTACACCAGGGATGGTGAACCTTTTTTGTCTGGAGTGCCTAAAGTCTGATTTTGTTTAATATATATATATACATCACTAAGTGCCAAGGGTGCCAATTTGTAATCTGGGATGTAAAAATGTTTTTAAAACAATATTTTGATGTTGTAATTGTTATTAAGCAAACCTGCCAAGAAAACAAATAGCAATTGCTATGGACAGATAGAAGCCCTCCATCCAATCTCCCACTACTTGCATCCACTGCTAACTTCCTCCCACCCTGAATCCCCCTCATCCCTCTTGTCTGGAGAACTTGTGAGCTTCAGTCTGCTAATGGGACTCCTGCTGCTAAATATATCAAGGCACCAAGAAAATGTGCATCAAATAATAATATAAATATGTAGTTTCTTTTTGTCCCTCATTCCATTTGTGTTTACAAATTATATTTCATAATACATTTACAGATATAAAAAAGCAATAGTAATAGTACATCACCAGATCAATCATTTTTGGAATATGGCCCTTTTTATTTTAGACAATGTCTTTAATCCTCATTCAAATAAGATCAATCAATCTAGTTGTATATAGTGGAACACCAATCCAAAGCATGTCACAACATTGTTTTTGTTGTATGATGCACTTATTCTTAATTTTCAATATTGTAGTATTGCTACAGGGCAGTAATAAATGTGTAATACATTACACATTAGGTTTGAGGATTATAATGCTGATGTACATTTAAATAAACAATCTGCAGCAGAGGGACTCGTGGTTTGTTTGCCATTGCACACAACCATTTCCAGGAACCTTAATTTTTTCCCATCTGATATTTACTTAATCATATCTACTGCTTTACATTTTGTAAAATTACTTTGACTAATAGTAGCATCATATACTGCATGTGGCACTACTTTTTTAAACAAAGAAAATGCTGTGGTGTCAAACTACCATGAAATAAATGAGTATCCAGACCACAAATGTACTCTGCACAACAGAGCCATTTTTTTTTCCCCATTATATTTTTGAGAATGTACTGCTTGCTTTTGCCCACTTTATGAAGAGTGGTCCCATTTTTTAATTTTTAAATTTTCAAAGTGTTTCAAGAATGGTAAAGCAAAATGCTTCTTTCCAGCATGTCCAACTGACACGTCCATTGCTGACATCAATCGGGTTAGGACCAACTCACTTTTTTTCTGTTTTCTCCTGGTCCCAGAGTGCAGCATAAAACAGTCATAACATTAAGATATGAATAGTCAGAAAATGTTACCACTGCTAAATCGTTTGGGGGGTGGGGCCGTCCTTGCAAAGCAAACTGATTAGATTTCTAAAGTGCCAAAAACAAACCAAAAGGCAGATAACCTGTTGGCATGCACAACATTGTCGTTATCTGTCATAGGTTCACCATTGCTGCTCTACACTATACCCAAAACCATTTTTTGATTTAAGAAAGAAAAAACAGACCGAAGCAGTCTGGTCATGTTCTTCAGCTGGCTGAAAATCTTGGTTGTTTTGGCAGGGTAAGAAACGTCAGTATGACCAGGAGATAGAGAACCTGGAGAAGCAGCAGAAGCAGACTATTGAGCGCCTGGAGCAAGATCACACCAACCGCCTGAGGGACGAGGCCAAGCGCATCAAAGCAGAGCAAGAGAAGGAGCTGTCCAAATTTCAGAACATGCTGAAAAACCGCAGAAAGGAGGTAGGAAACATCATGCTTGTGTCTTCCCCATTGGATGAGCACATGTCTAAAATGGACAGCGCTGTACCAGACTTGTTGCCATATTGATCAGCTCTGTATGGTGTCATGCAATGCTGAAGCCTGGTGTGGGTGCTGTGACTTCTGAAACATACTTACTAAAGCTTTCTTTTCTGGTCTTGCATCTTTTATTTTGTTCCGGTTACTTTTAAATAAACTTGATTAGTATATAAAGCTGTACTACTACCTCCTAGTGTAGTGAAAAATTTCTGAAACTTATTAGAAGTTGCTTGCAGCAATATGTGGCATGCAGATAAGGAACTAGCATTACATGCAGCTTGTTACTTTATTCTGAAGTTTTAGTTTTATCATACAGGCTAATCTTTAGAAAAAACATGTTAGCTGCATCATACCTTCATACACTTCACTAACTTTGAGGCCTATTTAAGGCCTCAATCATAGGATACATATCTCTCTATCTATATAACATCACACTTTCTATTTATACATTAGTGAGAATCGGGTTTTATTCTTTATACTTATGGCTTATTTCTTTTTAACTGGATGCTTGTCCCAGCTAGTTGCAACTCTCCAGCAACCTCTGTTATAACAGCCTTCATAAATTAAGTTTTTGGTGCAATAAGAGGTGAATGGCTATACCTGTTCCTGTCTGTCTGGTTGGTGGCAAAATGGTGGAATGCTCCCATCAGAAATGTTGAGGCCTTGTTTTCCCATGCCAGTGAGATCTGAACAATGTTTTCATGTGAGCATACTCACTATTGCACTCTCACAACTCATAACTCAATTTATATATAAATATGAATTTGTAATCAATTGGAATTCATTGGCATGGTCTCTTCTTTCCCAGAAGAGATTTGTAGAAGAGCAGGATCTGGTTGTGGGAACCCAGAATAGCACTTGTCCTGGATTATCTAATGCTATTTTAGGCAGGGTAGTCTAAAAGTAGTCAAACCAACAGTATAAAGTAAATTTAGGCCTGGATTAAATGTAATACTTTGACTTAACTGTCAGTTGCATTTTCCAAACCCTGTACCCGATGATGGCGTTCCATTGGGTAAATGTAAAAGTGACAATCTGCAGTTGTTGGACTGGTCAGAGTGTTAATTTAATCTTGCATTTTTAGTTTTGTCATCATGGGGGTGAAAAAGGAGGAACACTAGTACACGCTAAGGTTTTCTAACTTTTGGGGGCATGTTGTGATCATTTCAATGCTTGGCTGTTGTATGTAAAAAGGGCTCAAACCTTGCATTCATTTTGAATATGGCAACACTGATACAAAGACTGTGGTCAATTGCATTTCAAATCTCTCTTCAGTTACTTGAAAAATGCAAGATGCCATTTGCTAGTTTTGTTTATTTTATTTGTTTGGATGAATACAACTTTGATATTCTTGTAGGCATAGAACTACTATTTTTACTGAATTGTACATAGCTCTATACACTACGACTGACATTTAAATTATTAATACATATATTTTAAATTAAGATTTTACTAAATGATACTTCTTTCTTCAGATCTCATTTAGACTTTGTTCCCCATACATTAATACTGGCAGTAGAAGAAGGTTGTGACTTTTGAAGGAGTTACAATTAATGTGCCTTTAAAAGAATAGCTCTGCATAATCTTTATATAACCATCACTTGTTGCCTGACTTTGCCATGAAGGATGCAAACAAAGACGTGCATGAATATTGAGCACTGAAGCATGTCACAACTTCACATTCCATATAGCAACAGTTCTCAATTTCCTTTTAAATATTCTGCATATTACATTCAAGAACCCATCAAATAATGGATTTGACAATTCAGTAAAATATGCATTTAAAACTTAATTAACAGTTTTGGTCTTAGACTATTAAAGGTGTGTTTGTTTTCAAAAATGCCACAACATCCTTCAGCTATTCAAAAATGTAAAATAGCACAATGTACTGAAAATATTTAGATCACCTTCCCCTTGTGAATTATTGTGTAACGTGTTTGTTCTCTAATGTGTCATTGTTTATATTGTTGTTGGTTCTTAACTAATGATGCCTGTTGTGTGTCTGCAAGTGTGCTTTCTGGTTTAGGTGGTGGGTGAGAGGTTGGTTGGAAGTGGTGTGGTTTGTGGTTTGCACTATAATTTGGAGTAACCTTGTAGTGTATGTAGTGCTTTTCTTCCTCTAGGGGTGACTTTACACATCAATCCAAAGGCAATCTGTATTACTTGATGCACTCTTATGTTCCTTTGTTTGAAAATAATATAAATATTTCACAATTTAACTCGGTGGTCTTTTATTTAAATGCCAAGAATGTGTATTTAAATTCTGATGACCTCTGTGTAGTCCAGTACGGGCTGATGCTGATTTTTTTGAATGCATGCTATGAGCACTTCTGTGTTTTGGAGTTTTCCATTCACTGAAAAATATTCATAAAATAAATAGTCACACATGTCTAAATTTTAAATACTTTTGATTTTGCCCATCTAGATATAAAATTGATAATCAGAGGCTATAGACGTGCATCAGGTAACAGATGCTTTTAATAGTTTCTAGTAACTCAGAAGGAGGTGGACTGTGGACAGGCTGTCCTGGGCTTGTTTTTACCTGACCTTCAACTTTCCCTCTCTGACCTCTTCTGTTAACATACATCATCACTAACTTTCATTTCAACACTGGATCGTTTAAAATGCGGTTTACACACGACTACACTATTTTCCTTGGGAGATCTTTTTTCAGAGGGTATTATAAACCTTTAAAAATGTAAAAGATTTAATTATTTCAAATTGCAAAAACATGATCTACTCAAAAGTAATCTTGCATGCTGTAGCACTAATACAGGGAAACTGGTTGGACAAAATGCCCTCTAGCTCTCTAACTCAAAAGGCTTGGCTGCCTGTTTTCATCATGAATGCTTGCTGTGAAAAGAGATTCAAAGCATTGTTTTCCCCACCGTCTGCATGCTTATACTATAGGTGAAAAACGAAGTGGAAAACTCACCCAAACACATGAGAAAAGAGCTCATGAAACGCTTGAAAGAAGACCTATCACAAATACAGCATGAACAGGTAAAACCAGCAACCATCACTGAACGTCACACCCCAGCAGGTGGGATCGTGTTCAATCTCTCCACCCTTGTGAAAAGTTAAATGCAATTCAGGTTTTTCAGACCCCCAGGGGTTATTTCTCCTTTAACGTCTTAAAGTTCAGGGCATGTGTTTAAGAATCTAGTTGATCCTTAACGCTATTGAGTTTAAAATGATGCAGGCAGAGGAATGAGCGAAGTCCAATATTGAAAGCGCGGTATCAATTAAATAACTGAAGCACCTTTTTCATCATTGCACATTTCTTCTGTTCTGTACGTTTCTTCCTCAATTCTTTCTCCAAAAGGCCCAGGAATAATAATAATAAAAAAAAATTAAAAAGCCATGATGCAACAACGCTTGCCCTGCAGCTGCTCGCAGTGCCCAGCTCACATTCGTGTGGCACAGATTTCCACAGTTCTGCCCCACCAATGGGATCAGGAAATTCTGCAGGAATGTGGGAATCTACCCTATAAGAACGCGAGCCCAGTGAGCTCGTATGTGTGTGCTGTTGTTGGTGGGGTGCTGCGAGTGTGTTGCTCTTGTGCCGTGTTGCTGACCTGGGAAGTGCAATCTGTTTGAATTCACAGGGTGTCGCCCAGGTTATGATACAGTCTTTTCAGTTGTCCTCATGTACACTCTTCAACGCTCAGATGCAGGATGTAAGTTTCCTTCCCCTGTTAAGCCTTTTGCTCTTTTTGCTCACGTGTGCTGTTTTGGGTCCATCGCTACGTGCCTTACCGGTTTGCATCAGGCAATTTGATTTAAGTGAGGTCTGTTTGAATAGAGATGCTTCAGGAATTGGTATGGCTGTATCTATTCCACCTCCCCACCCCTTAATTTATTTTGACCTGCTTCGTACAGTATCTATGGTGTAAATGTGGCTTTTGTGCAGCGAAAGTGAGGGTTCAAGTCAAATAGTCTGATTATAGGACTTAAAGTATTAATATAAATTGTCATATGACCATATTACATTAAGTACAAATATCAAAATACCTGTATCAAGTCCAGAGTTCTAGTGAGCATCAACGAAACACGCAACATTTGTTGTTTTTTCTTAATCTAAAATCCCTGTGCAAGGAACATCACTACACAAAAAGACACTGGAAAATACACCCTGTAATATACCAATGCAGGTACAATAGTGTTCTCATTTTGCTACAACACATTATGGAGAATGGTATGTAACTATTACAGTACATTACAGTAACCTAGAAGTCTGGGTAGATTTACTTCAGGTGTTTGATCACTATACAATTTGGTCATGTGCCGGATGTTGGCTTATAGATGGTAATAACAGCAACTTTAGCACCAATATGTTGATATTTCTTTCACATTAAAAGATTAAATTAAATTAAAGGTAGCACGTGTGAGCATGGCTGTGGTTCTGTATTGGAGTGCTTTTTACTATTTTGGTACAGTGATCTTTTTCTTACCTTTTCTCCCACTTTATTATACTTTTAGATTTGTCCTCTTCACAATGAATTAAATTATACATTAAAAATAAAGGATTTGTATTCTTAATACCAAGACAATACAGCAGTTGCAGGATCCTGTGTAGGTCTTAAACACTTAATGAATGAAAAGAGAATGAAGCAGATAGGACATATGCTTGATAGGGGAATATATTATTTGAAATACTTTGTTCTTTAATCATTATGGAAATAGTTTCTTCATTCGTCAGCTGGGAACACAAAATGAACATATACTTAAAAGGATTTAAAAGGAGTAATACTAATGGTATATCCTCGCATAAATCCACAGATAAAAATCTGTTATTGAATTCATTAGCCATCTGAACAAAAGCATTTTTAAGGGTTTCTTCTAGCATTAGTCATAAGCCTTGTTCCCCCCCCCAAAAGGTTGTTCTTTAGCCATGATGTATGCTATTGCTAAACCTCACGTTTATTTTGTCGTTCATCCATCAAATGTTTGGCTTTTTCATCTGTACAGTATTATGAGCCTGGCAGTTGCTTATGAAAAACGAGACGTTCCTCTCTGCAGTGATATTTTATTTTTTGTTGTGTTTTTCTTTCCTCCCCAGTTTGTGATCGTGGTATTGCCAAGTGCTTGTTTAATGTTGCATGATTCTCTGTCCTCTGCCTGCTGTGCTCTTTGGCATAACAGATTCACAACCAGACCCTCCCCCCTCTCGCTTTCCTACAGGAGCAGGAGTTTTTGCAAAAGCAACAGCAGGAGCTTGACAGTGCACTGAAGAAAATAATTCAGCAACACAAGCATGAGATTGCTACCATTGAGCGGGACTGCTTGAACAGCAAACAGCAGCTAATGAGAGGTGAGAAGACTTACTGACTACAAAGAAAATTTAAAGTGAATTACATGAATTCTCTCAACACTTTTTTAATTACCGTTAGTGAATGGGCATCATTAAGTGGCACTAAAAACTGAGTAATAATAATAAAAACATGGGTTACTTGGGCTACCAAGAAACACAGCAAGTATTCTTAGTCACATCCTGATTTCTGTCACTGAGCTGTGTGTTCACCCTTCTCAATCCCAGCCCGGGAAGCTGCAATCTGGGAGCTGGAGGAGCGACACCTGCAGGAGAAACACCAGCTTCTCAAACAGCAGCTGAAAGACCAGTATTTCATGCAGAGACACCAGCTTCTCAAGAGACACGAGAAGGTAAGAAATCCAGACTTTTTTTTTTTTTTTTTAATTTGTTTAATTACTGGTTTTAGGAGTTTCATAGTTGAGGACAGTGAATCTGTCCAAGCTGACCTCCTGTAGGTTTGTGGGGAATTGAAGGGTGAAGCGTTTGTGTGTTTTCAGGAAATGGAGCAGATGCAGAGATACAACCAGCGACTGATTGAGGAGCTGAAAAGCAGGCAGACGCAGGAGAGAGGCCGCCTGCCTAAAATCCAGCGCAGTGAAGCCAAGACCCGGATGGCCATGTTCAAGAAAAGCCTTCGAATCACGCTATCAGGATCTCCTGAGCAGGACCGGGAGAAGATCAAACAGGTGACACGACCGAAGTCCCCTAAACTGATTTAGCTTAGATTTGCAAGTCACCTTGTTTAGATGGAATAATGGGATACATGTACACGGCACACGGTCGGGATAATCTAGAGCCAGACTCCTCAAGCTCTTCTCAAGTGTGTGTGCGCTGCGTATTAATGCCAGGGTGGTGTGTTGTGTGGTTGTTGTTGACAGTTTGCTGCCCAGGAGGAGAAGAGGCAGAAGAATGAAAGGCTTCATCAGCACCAGAAGCACGAGAACCAGATGAGGGATCTTCAGCTGCAGTGTGACACCAACATCCGTGAGCTGCAGCAGCTTCAGGTAGGGTGTGCATTCATGAGAACTTCACAGCAGACCTGCACACTGTGTTAATGTTGTCTGTGCAAAAGGTATAGTTCCATTTAAATATCACATTTTACAGAAATCAGGGTTTCCTTTAAACATAACGTATTCCACAGTTTAATGCTGGGGTCACACTACACAATTTTAAGCCCAATTAGGCCCTCGACAAATCGACACTGATCGTCAAGACAAGCAGCTTGGTTGGGGCGCATCCCCGCGACCGGTGCTCACGTAGTGTGAGATGGGCTGCAATGCAATCGCTTTTAACGATTTTATTAAACGTTTAATATTTACGACTCGATCGGCAGCGATTGTGGAAAGTGACGTAATCAGCAGCCAATGAGAGCTGAACTACCAATGGTTGTTTCGGGGCAGGCTATTTTAAAATAGTATAATACAGGGAAAATAATATTTTTAATATCTGTAATTGACCCAGGTCTGTGCAAAATATCGATCCCTACAATGCGATGATCATACTGTGGGATGGATATAGCCTGTGTGTTGCTCACCTCCAGCTCTCACACAGAGTATACAGGCTATTGCCCTTGCCTACCCAGACATGTCTTCAAACATATCCTCTTTTCTTTCTGCTTTTTGTGTTTTCCGCACAGACGAACACAAACAGCAGCTTGTAGTCGCGTTCTTTCCGCAGTTTTGTACAGATCTGCAGAAATCCACTGATCCCACTGGTGGAGAAGTGCAGATCTGCACTACACAAATGTGACTTGTAAATGTCGACTGTGTTCGTTTACCTGGATGGATTACGTGTGTTTCTGTGAGATGTGGGCAGTTTAGAGGCTGTCAGAGATCCCCAAATGATTTCAGATCAGTTGAAGAAGTGTGTGTTCCCCTGTACAGTGCATCCGGAAAGTATTCACAGCGCTTCACTTTTTGCACATTTTGTTATGTTACAGCCTTATTCCAAAATGGATTAAATTAATTATTTTCCTCAAAATTCTACAAACAATACCCCATAATGACAACGTGAAAGAAGTTTGTTTGAAATCTTTGCAAATGTATTAAAAATAAAAAACAAAAAAAGCACATGTACATAAGTATTCACAGCCTTTGCTCATTATTTTGTTGAAGCACCTTTGGCACCAATTACAGCCTCAAGTCTTTTTGAGTATGATGCTATAAGCTTGGCACACCTACGTTTGGGCAGTGTCTCCCATTCTTCTTTGCAGGACCTCTCAAGCTCCATCAGGTTGGATGGGGAGCGTTGGTGCACAGCCATTTTCAGATCTCTCCAGAGATGTTCAATCGGGTTCAAGTCTGGGCTCTGGCTGGGCCACTCAAGAACATTCACAGAGTTGTACTGTAGCCACTCCTTTGTCCCGTTGGAAGATGAACCTTCGCCCCAGTCTGAGGTCCAGAGCCCTCTGGAGCAGGTTTTCATCAAGGATGTCTCTGTACATTGCTGCATTCATCTTTCCCTCGATCACGACTAATCTCCCAGTTCCTGCTGCTGAAAAACATCCCCACATGCTGCCACCACCATGCTTCACTGTAGGGATGGTATTGACCAGGTGATGAGCGGTGCCTGGTTTCCTCCAGACATGAGTTCAGTCTTTGTTTCATCAGACCAGAGAATTTTGTTTCTCATGGTCCGAGAGTCCTTCAGGGGCCTTTTGGCAAACTCCAGGCGGGCTGTCCTGTGCCTTTTACTGAGGAGTGGCTTCCGTCTGGCCACTCTACCATACAGGCCTGATTGGTAGAGTGCTGCAGAGATGGTTGTTCTTCTGGAAGGTTCTCCTCTCTCTACAGAGACACACTGGAGCTCTGTCAGAGTGACCATCGGGTTCTGTACCCTTCCCCAGATCTGTGCCTCGATACAATCCTGTCTCGGAGGTCTACAGACAATTCCTTGGACTTCATGGCTTGGTTTGTGCTCTGACATGCACTGTTAACTGGGACCTTATATAGACAGGTGTGTGCCTTTCCAAATCATGTCCAATCAACTGAATTTACCACAGGTGGACTCCAATCAAGTTGTAGAAACATCTCAAGGATGATCAGTGGAAACAAGGATGCACCTGAGCTCAATTTCGAGTGTCATGGCAAAGGCTGTGAATACTTATGTACATGTGCTTTTTTTGTTTTGTACTTTTAATACATTTGCAAAGATTTCAAACAAACATCTTTCACGTTGTCATTATGGGGTATTGTTTGTAGAATTGTGAGGAAAATAATGAATTTAATCCATTTTGAAATAAGGCTGTAAGATGATAAAATGTGGAAAAAGTGAAGCGCTGTGAATACTTTCCGGATGCACTGTACTTAAGTGATCATGTAGTGTGCACTCCTTCACGACATGACACATACATTCGGTGCAAAATAGTTTTTAAGTGTGAGCTGCCCACTGTTCACAAAATCGGGTTGGATTGTAGAAATCGTGTATTATGACCCCAGCTTCAGTTGAACCCATTCCTCTTTTCTTTTTTCCACCCTGAATAAACCATCAAGGTAGGGTAGGTATATATCTATGGTGCGATGCCACACAAAAGAGTCAGTTACTATACTTTGTCATTCACATGTAGATAAGAATGCGAGGAATAAATAGATTATTGCTCCCATTTTAGATTTTTTTGTTCTGTAGTTTGTTTTTGTGAAGAGGAAACGCACCATGTTGTATAAGGGATGCGTGTATGTGAGCTTGATGGTTGACTTGAGCTAACGGTCATTGCGATTGTTGCAGAACGAGAAGTGCCATCTGTTGATTGAACATGAAACGCAAAAGCTGAAGGAGCTCGACGAGGAGCACAGCCAGGAGCTGAAGGACTGGAGAGAGAAACTGCGTCCCAGGAAGAAGGTAAGAGAGATGAAGGGGCCACCGTAAATATTGCTAATGTGTTAGTTTACACTATAGGACTTGGTTGTGGAATTACCTGCTAGGGTCAGTGATTTGCCTGTCATTATGCATGTTAAGTCTGAATAAATGACATTTCATTTAACTTTTGTGATGTAAATTCTTGGGGCCTGACACACTAAGTACTACCTATCTTAAACCGTATATATGTGAGTGAATGCATGTGTTAATATGATGCAGCCATTATTATTATTATGGTGGTGATGTTGTAAAACCCTCAAGTACAAGCAGATGTCTACTCCCTGTTTAATCCCACCAGGCTCTAGAAGAAGAGTTTGCCAGGAAGCTGCAGGAACAGGAAGTCTTTTTCAAAATGAGCGGTGAATCGGAATGCCTTAACCCTTCTGCACAGAGTCGAATTTCCAAATTCTACCCCATACCAAGCGTCCACTCCACAGGATTATAACCCCCGCTGCATTCTGCCCCGCACAAGAACTCCTGAGCACAAAGTGGACCATGCTGGTCCCCTCAAGGAGCATCTGCGGCCTTTCACCTTCTCCAGCGATGATAATCCGCATTAATATCTGAACACTTGAATTCAATTTCAGGTCCTCGCTGTTGCTGGAATAGGATGAAAGGGCCCCAAACTGCAGCCTTTATTTCTCATAGCATCTAGACAGCGCCGTCTGAACAAGCTATGATTCGTATCTGATCACTCCTCTCTTTTGGATATTAACAAAAGATCCAGTTGAAATGGGTTATGAAGGTTTTGTTTTTCTTCTTTGATCTGTCGCTTTTGAGTCAGGAATTGAAAAGGTTATGAAATGCAGCATATTAGCACTAGTTGAACTTTATTGACCATTTTTATTCAAACTGCATAAAATAAACACTTCCGAAATAACTCAGGCAATTTACTGTATTGACAATTTTCAAATTGGAATTAACTAACAGCAATTTAGGCTCTTGTTTTTCTCTTGTTATAAAAACCCCAGTGCCTAAAAGAATTAGATCTGTGACCTGGCCTTTTTATACAAGCTTATTTTGAAAAAGATGTGCTGCTCATTTCCCCCCCCCCACCCCATAACTTATTTGCACTAAAAGTAGCTGGTAATTTGTATAAACCACAATATACAGTATAAATATATATGTATATAAAATAGATGAGATGGTGCTTGAATTAATTCTGTCACAGGCCTAATACCTGTAACAACCATTTTAAAATAGAATGTACTTTTGGTAATCGATGAAGTGCACATTTACGAGATGAATCTTGAAAATCGGGATTTATTTTATATACTTACTATGTAATGTGTCCTGTTGCTTATGATGCATTAAACACTCATGAACGACAGTGGAGTGACAAAGCAGTGCTGACGTACAGTTTGCATGGGTTTGAGTTTAATTCTAAAAATACTATTCTATTTCAAGACTATTTACATGCATCTCTGATTATTTCATTAAACGATTATATATACTACAATGACAGACTTCTCTTTCAAACATTTGGTTATTTTCAAATTGGAAAAAAAAGACATGCTTTTTATTTTTATTAAGGAGCTTGTGTGGGTTCGAAACTCAGTCCAATATTGCTGTTACTTTGCTATTATCGACTTTGTAAGGAGCTGCATTATTTCCGGCACAAATGTTAGTGAGGAATTGTCTGTAGCTGTAGAGACACATGGCGCACATCCCATTGGGAGTTTTTTTTTTTTTTTTTTTTTTTTTCTTCTTTAACGAATGTAATATTTTAGTGATATCACGGCAGTGTTTCATGTAAGAATATGCAGTATGAAACAATTTTGTAAAGTGTGTGTGTGTTTGTGTATATATATAATGTATAATATATATTATATATACATACATATATAATGTATATTATATATTATAAAAACTCTGTGGCCTGTACTAACAAAGTTCTGTCCCCCAAAATGTGTTTCCTGTGTTTGGATTTTCATTTTGTTTATAAATTCAACATGGTTTGCAGGAAATTTCAATACCAAATATGTGATGAGACTTTGGGGGCAATGCATGTTTATTTTCTAATTATTTTTAACTATTTAAGTGTAATTACTATTTTATGATGTTGGTAGTTATTAGCCTTAATTTTTCAAGACTTGCATATACAGAAAATGCTGTATCAAGTGTAAATTGGTATACTGTATCATTTACCCTTCCATTACTCTTTTTGGGTTTTATCGAATTGGAAGACTTATATTTTGGAAATGGTTTAGGGGTCGTCTTGCCTTTGAGTTCTATCATTCATATAATTGTTTAATAACCGAATGCAGAGTCATCTCTGGAGTTAAAATTGATTTAGGTCTGTTGGTTGTTGCAAATGGTTCTAGATCTTTATTGTTACTGGAATGCAGCATATTGAGTTTTTTTATTGTTTTTGTTTTGTTTATTGGATACACATAACCCACAACAGTGGTAACATCAGGAGCCACACTGAAACAAGAACTCCTTATTAAAATCAGTCATAACTGTTTTTGGTTTCATTGATGAATAGTTTTTTTTTTTTTCATTGTAGGAATAAACATGGGTTCAATGTTTTAGAATGGGCGAGGTTTCCTTTTTGCAGATTACAACATGCATTCTTTGAACTGCCCTGGTGGCGGTCTTTCTGGGTTTATAATGAGCAGTGTAGTTAAGCAGGAAGCTACAAAGGTCTGCAGGACATGGAGTTGGTCTGTAAATGTTTGGTTGGTATGAGTCAAAAGCAAAGGGTCATTTTGTCCTTGTTCTATATTCACTGGTATACTTTCTAATTCTAGAAGTATATATATTCTTAAATCCTGGAAGAAGTGCTGTCATTTGACCCGACTGAAAGTTGTGAAATTATGGCTGCTGGATTTCCCTGATACTGTGGGTTATGTATCAATAGTGCATGAAGAGACACCTTATTAAACAACTCTGATTTAACATGTATTGTTAAAAATCAAGTAATTCCCCAAGCTGGATATTTTAGGAGGTGAAACAGAAAAATAATCGATACCTAGACTTATAATAAATACACACGTAAGGAAAGATGGTAGATTGCGTGCACTGCCACAAGAACTTATGACTGTTTGTTATTGGTGAACTGATGGGTAATTTGTATGCAGGCTGTCGAATCTCCTGAAGAATTATTTTCCTATATGCCAGTTTGCAAACCAATAACAAGGATGTGTAATCTGAATGTCTAAATTTGAAGTTTATGATGTAGATCTTATGCATTTTAAAGATCAGGTGATTTATATTAAAAAAAATGCTTCTGTAGATTGACACAATCCTGGTGTAAATAAAATATGTACTGTATATTTTAATATTGCATTTTTTATTTATTCCTACAGTTATTACAAAATTAAATGTAATCCACAGATCTATACAGAAGGTCTCTGCATTTTAGGCTTTTTCCTTACATTAACCTGTATGGAGAATCCTATAAAAGTCAGAGCAATTAAGGCATCTTTATCCGAATAGTTACACCAAAAATACAATATAGTAAACAAACATTTATTCAAAGTTTTTGTATTAAAAATACATTTCCATAATTTAAAAACTTTTTGCATAAATGGGTTTTATGGAACTAATTTGTAAATCAATTTATAGCAGTAGAATATTTTTTGTGTGGAAAAAATAGTTTATGTAATAATTGCAGATTGTTTTATAAAAGTGTTAGACTGTGGAAAACAAGCTGGCTCTATAAAAAAAATGATTACATCAAAATAAAACAAATGCAGAACATGTACAAACTATATCTCACCCACACAAAAGTAGCAGTAGTGAAATGTAAGGTATACCATATGTAGAGAATACATGGGTCCCATTCTTTTAGTCACTCAAACAACATGCAGGAATGAATGGTGTGTTGAGGTCATTCAGGGGAGGGAAGGTTTGAAAATTAAAGAAGTGACCAACCCACCAGGTTTTGCTAAAAGTACTTTAAAAGGCAGCTAAACTCTGACAATTACATGAGTTCTATACCCCTCTTAGGTTACCACAAGTTATGTTTTACGGTTATTGCCTCATACCCAGTGCATCCATCTAGGATTGCATTATACTTCTGAAAACATTACATTATGATGTTACCAATGTGTCCATAAACCTTGCGTATCATCTACAATTAATGGATTTATCATATTTTAATTACATGTTACATAGATGCATGCACTATGCAAGAGGGAATTATGATTTGTAGGTGTTCCATATTTGATTTTCTCCCAGGTTTAACTGCTACAAAGACATATAGTACCAAGAATTAAGTATTAAAAATCTTTATATAAAAACTGAACACTCTAGTGCTATTCAGTAAAGTCTCCCCCCACACTGCAGTTAAAAACCAAAACAGAAAAAGCAAGCAACATACCACTAACATGTCAACATATTACTGTTATCGCCAGTGACGCGGACACTCCACATCCCTCAGAGAGTCCAAAGTTTCCAGTACTGCTCGGTATTATTACATAAATTAAGGAGAGTGAATCCTGTTCTTGTTTTAAACTCCTATGCTTCTCTTCCTCCGGCCAAGCGCAACTTGCTCTCCTGAAATGTAGATGGATAATTAACAATCAGTTTAAATTGGAGACTTAAAATATATATACAAATGTAATATGAAATTGGTATCCAACTGTCATACCTTTCTCTCCCTTGTATCCTCTGGGGCCCTCAATGCCCATTGGTCCTGGCAGTCCTCTTTCACCTGCAAGAGGAGATGGTCAAAACTTTGCAAAGCCTTCAACTGTTCATCTAACATACACTACTGCTTGGAGTGGTTGTGTGCAATGGGCTTTTAATGGCGTTTATGATTTCATTCAAAGGGTACTTTCGTGGAGATTGAGAAAAAAGTACCTTTGTCTCCCTTAGGGCCAATGTATCCTCTCTCCCCCTTCTTTCCTTCTCTACCAGGGGGCCCTGGAATAGTGCCATAGGCTGCGAAAGAAAAATTATCATCAGTTAAAGGTCTGTGCCACCTTAATGGAAAGTTACTTTTAGTTACAGTTTTACCAGCATATCTATGCAAAAAGTAGCCCAGCAATAACATCAAACAATTGCAGGAAGGCAGAGAGGACAAAATCCTCAAGATAAATCACGCTTTTTAGAAACGTGAAGGTGTGGTAATATCCCTTAGGAAAATCAAATGTCTTAACTACAATTCCATTGCAATGCCAAGCATGAAGGGGATAAGGCAGAGACATTTCTAGAGCTGTTATCAATGTTTAGTCTGTGCCCTATATATTATTTTCACAAAATGGAACTGGCAGATGCTTCATCTGGGAGAATTTGAAATACAGCCACTAGAAATGCATCTCCACAGACTATAATCAAGTGTGCCAGGCCTTTGCAGACCAGATATTCAGTACTTTTGTAACCAGTAACAACATTGTGACTTGTTTTCAGCAGATTCTACCTACAACATGGAGGAAACTTAATAAGTGAAGCCTAAGTACAAATCAATACAATGCCTAAGTGTGTGGTCAATTTTATTGCGCTGACTTTCAACTAAAATAAGCATTTCTAATGTCACAGTATGTAGTAATCAGCAGGTGTAGGAAGCCCAAGGCAGCAGTGTCGAGTCCGCACCTCTGAAGAATTCCATCAGGTCAGCGGTGACGTTGCCATAGGCCCCAATGACGTGGCTGTACCCTGGGGGCCCGACAGGCCCGGGGAAACCGGGGGGGCCAGGGGGGCCAGGAAGGCCTGGGTAGCTCACACGCTCAGTCACATGCTTAGTCACACTGTGGGATGCATCTTTCAGCAGGCCCTGGGCTGAGAGAGGACACAGAATTAGACATGCCAGCACCCAGCTTCTACAAGGATTACACTTCTGTGAGTGAGTCTCTTATATGAATAGAGAAGCCTCATATAATGAAGATAGGAAAGGAAAAACAAATGTGCACTTTCCCCCCCAAAATGATCAATGATCCAGTGCAAATCAGACACGAGCAGAACTGAGGCAACCATTGCCATCTAGCAAACACTAAACCAATCAAATCATGGGAACACCTTGGGACATGGGAGGGAAACGGCTCTTCATGATCATACATTTACTGCATGGTTCAAAGTTAATAAGTAGTCTTTCTGCCTCAGGCTACTCCTTATAGTCACCAGGAGAAAGCCTGACAGACCAGCCATTGTCCACAAATGTGTTTCACAAATTAAAGGGTAACTCGCCAGAACAGATTAACTATGGTCCTATATTTATAGTAAAGAATGTTTTCTAGTTTTCTGGGATATAATGTTTGGATGCAATACTTATTAAAAAGCAATTGTCCTTAAGTAATTAGTAGTTTATTTGGAAAGGTAAACAAAAAACAAATATACTGCTTACTTTCTCTGCTCATCATATTTTGCAATTGTATTATTGTATTAATTTCAGACCCTGAAATACTCACATTTCATGTAGTCAGTTACTTTCACTGCAATGGTGGAGTAATCCATTGTGTCAGTCCATGAGCCACCCCCACTGTAACCAGGGTCTCCTCTATCCCCTTTGTGTCCACGTGGGCCTGGGGGGCCTGGGGGGCCAGATATGCGACTCCTGATACTGCTGTCACCTGTTATACAAAATGATTGAAAGACACCATTTTACTTCTATGCTTTTCAGTAATATCCACAAATGTCTACTCCCAAACCCAAACCTTAAGCCTAAGCATTATCCTAATCCCAACCCTAAAATATAACTAATTTATAGACGTCTCTGCCATTTGGATACTGCTGGATGTTTAAAGACAGATGTGAAACTGCTGAACAGTAACAGGGCACTCACTGGAGAGGTAGCTGATGAGCTCTGAACGGAAGTGCTCTCTCTGCGTGTTCTCAGCATACGACACCAAACCACTGGACACCCCAGGGGGCCCCTGAGGGCCAGGGGGACCAGGGGGACCAGGGGGACCAGAGCGACCAGAGCGGGTACCAAACTCAACATCTAGAGACAGAAACGTTTTACATGGGCATCACTGTTATGGCATTTGGCCACCATTTCCCGTCGTCTTCCAAATGTCAATGCAACAAGGAGATAATGCTGAAATGGAGCACTATTTGACTTTTTACATTGCATTCAGAACTCAGAAATTTACATTGAATCATGAGTCAAAAGGAAGCTTAGATGCAGCTTTCCACAGTGTCAAAAACATGGAACCAGAAGCTACAAATAGTTAATATCTTCACAGGCTTACTTCATTATTTCTAAAACACCTTGGTTTATTAGTAGTGTTCATTCTAGGGGTTATGAGCCTGCCACCACCCAGGAGTGTACAAAAACACTGATCCAGGCAGGAGACCACACAGTAGAAGAGAAAGGAAAATTAGATGTGTAAAGCCATATTTTCCAGAATGTTATAATCCCCTCAGAATAGTGAGTTAGAGTCACCGTAATTCAAATTACCTTTTCATCCTGTAATAGGGAACAAAGTAGCATTAAACTAGGCTTACTCTGCAGGCGGGTTCTGATGTCTTCCAGCTCTCTGCTTGAGCCACTATAGCTGACTGATCCTGTGGGGCCGGGTGGCCCTTGGGGGCCCTGCCTTCCTTGGGGTCCGGGGGGCCCTTGGGGCCCAACAAACCTACGAAACTCTGAGTCTTCAGAAGAAGAAAGCAAGAGAGAAAGAACAAACCTTGGGTGTAAATACCATTCAAGTGGTCAGGTATTTACACAGCACCTCCATGCACTGTATAGTGTATTGTACCAAGCTGTTGGGTTCAGAAATCTGCATTCAATGACCTATTGGAGACCAAGTCCTCACCCTAATGAGCAATCAGGACTGCATTTATGTAGCCAGGATGGACATGAAGAGAAGCCAGCGAGGCTGTGTGTCTGTGGAAGCTGTGAGAGGACAGAGCTGAGTGTGCCATGGCAGGCTGACAGGAGGCAGGGGGTTTGAGGGTGCTGGGGCATGGGGAGGGCTCCAGGGAATACAACAATAGACTACAGGGGCAAAACTATACAGAGCAGGACATGTACTGTGCCTGTGCATTACAGTTATGCAAAACAAAACAAAGAGAATATGTTTAGTCTAGGTTTAATCTATATTCTAATTCTATATAGCCACATTGTAATTGAAGATCATTTCCACTCTGCATTGTAGAGCTGATTAGTCCTCCCTGCACAACTCCAGTCCAGCACTTATGGTTACAACAAATCATTGGGAATAAGGTACTTATTACTAAAAGGTGCTTGAGGCAGATTTCAGATACACAAATACGGAGAGCTGTCAGTGATGAAGCAAAGAAAGCTTATGAACTGATGAAGTATAGATAAGCACACTGCACTAGGCACACTTAACGGACACAGTTATTGCCTGCACGACAGACTGCAGAGCAATAGCAGCAAATTGAGAGTGAACTGGTCGAGACATTAAGCTGAGAGTCATGCAGGGTAAGTAAACAGATACGTCGTTAGTATGACCACAGAATAAAAACCAGCATGTTATAATACAAGTTCAGAATGTATTTTTGGCAGTTCCCCATGTCTGTAATGCTGACAGATAAAACCACAGCCTGTCTTGTATTTGGTACTTGAGCAGGGCAGGTTGCTGGGGCAGGTGGCCTCTCTTACTTTGCAGCAGAGCTGATATGTCTCCGTAGGTGGAGCCTGGCAGTCCTGGGGGTCCTGGAGGACCAGGGGGTCCTGTCACACCTATTCTCCCTGCATCTGAGAACACAGCACACAACAGTCATTGGACACCCGAGCACAACTCCACAGAACATTCAATCCTCCTGGAAAAGTCTTAGCACAGGTGGAGGGCTGCAGGTTCTCATTGTTCTCAAATATCTCTAACTTATAATGATTTAGAAGGCTAAAGTTAATTATTTCAGTTTCATTAAATTAGACATAGCTTCACAAAAGCTTTGTGAAGACAAAAGTGTTGCCACTGTTGTAAAAGACTATATTTAATAGTTTCAACAGACCTGACCTCAAGACTGAATAGCAAAGACAGTATTAACTTAGCAATTCTTGACACAATAGAGTAAATGCAGTAGACAAGTATTTTGACCTCTTACTCCTGAATTCCTACTGTGTTCAGCCTGAACTGAAATGTGCTGTAAGTCGTAGGCCCTTTGTTACTTCATCTGTGGGATGTAAGATGATGCTGTTCCACTGCTCACTCACAGTAATTCAATTGGCTGGGGCTGTCTGCCCACAGTGGAAACCAGGCCTTTACCAATAAACAGAGAGTCGTGCGATTGTGGGTGTTGCTCTCACCGGTCAACATGCTGAGGACTCGAGAGGAGATCTCCTGCAGGCTGTAAGAGCTAGAGGGACCAGGAGGGCCAGGGGGTCCCATCAGATACTGCCGCAAATCCTCCCCTGAACACAGCACAGAGACGTCAGACTCACACCTCCCCCAATATACTGTCATTTACATTCCGGTTTTGCGTCATTCATGTCTAGTGCAGAAGTTTCATTTGTGTATTTCTTCCTCATGTTACCTTTAAATCTTTTGAAACAAACAGTAGACTAATTACGCACCACAAACAGATGGACAAACAAACCCTTACTGAGTTTGACACGCTTAATGCACTGTATGTGTGCAAGGCTGGAACTCAGGGCAGCTACTCACTCTGCAGCAGGGACACAATGTCACTGACAGAGACAGACCCTGCAGGGCCAGGGGGGCCGGGAGCACCACTGGAGATGCCAATACCTGAAACACAAGCACAGTCAAATATTCTGGGATTAGGAACAATTCACATTCCAAAGACTGCCAAACATATTTTACAACAACTGTATAAGTCCTGTGGCTTTTATTACAGAAACTTTAGTCTGTAGAATTATAAGCTTTTGTCACTGTGGTAAATAGAGGAAGAGTTGTATGTGTCGAGCATATGCCAGTTTAATTAAATGTACAATCATCAGTGTTTGCTCCAGGAATGATTTATTGAGGGTCAAAATATCAGGTGGCCATTTTGTTCAGTGAAGGGGTCAATTTGTTTTACTACATTTACAACCAAAAAGTCACATGACTGTTAAGCATAGTAATAATCAGTCAGTTCAATGAAACCATGTGATTTCTTGTATATTGCAGTTTACCATAATCTACCATCGATTCCTGGTAGGATCCATCAATCACAGTTGAAATATATGCAGTGTTGGTACATTGGGCAGTTTCCCATGGTTTCTCACTTCAAACAGGTAAGCTGTTTTTTTATGAGGTAGGGTTTCCCACTTCTTGCTGTGTACTAACAATTCTGCCAATGTACATCTCCTGAAGAACTCCCCAGATCCCATGTTTCCACATAACTCACTCTGTAAGTAGGCAACGACGCGGCTGGCCACTTCATCAAGGGTAGCGTCAGAAACTGCATTGCCTGGGGGTCCAGGAGGTCCTGGGGGTCCCTGGAGTCTGCTCAAGTATTGCCTTATAGAATCACCTGCAAGGACAACACCACACCAGACTCACTACATTTGTGTGAGCAACACATCTACTACTGCAGCTTTATCTATAAAAAGTACTTACAGTTTAAAAATCATTTTTTACAAAACACAAATAAAGAAAATCAATGACAAACAATATTGTGTAAACAAGGTTCTTCTTGTATTGAAGTTCTGTCAATATTTTCTTTGACCTCTAAACATGGGAACTAAGAATTTTACCAATGTGTTTTTAACAATTTTAAAATCCAGAACTGGAGACAGTTAGGTTTGTAAACTCAGGACTGTATAATGGCACACGAATAAGACCTTCAGCCACCTACTCTGAAAGTACTCTCCAATGTACTGGCGGACATTTTCACTAGTGCCCGGGGGCCCTGGGGGCCCAGGAGGACCAGGGGGTCCCTGATAGCCTACCAAATTCCCACCTGGAGAAAGCAATAAAAAGATTAACACTGACATCAGAAACAAAACGAATGAAGAAACACAAAACAAATGATCGCAACTTTAGTTTCTAATGTTCTCTGTCCACCATTTTGGCTGGTTATTCTACTGTTGAAAAAAGGGCTGAAAGATTTTAGAATCTTTCACTCATCATTTACAAAGGTACAATCAATAAACCTAGGTGCTTCTACAACCAAACCCTTTTCAGTGAGCAGTTCAATTGTATCCACTTTCAATGAAACAAGACAATTGGGTACAAAAAACATGCTTATATATGTTTTGTAATTTTACTTTAATTTACTTGTAGGTTCACAAATAAGAAGTCATCAGCAAACATTCTGGGATTCTATATTCTTGAAATATTTCTATAGAAACTGACACACACTGTCTGTTTGTGCTTCTTCTATATGAAAAGCCTAGTGTTGTCAGTCCTGTCTGCCATAGATGCTGGATAGTAGCGTGGTACAGATTGGTGTGTTACCTCTTAACACTGTGGAGCCAGGGATGCCAGGAGCTCCAGGGACTCCCGCATCTCCTGAGGAAGAAGAGCAGAGATACATTGTAAAAAACAGTAAGTGCTACATCTGTATGGTATGATCAAATATGTCTGTTGAAGGATTATTCCAGGATAGTTGACTAGGAGGCTGTTCTAGAGCAACACAGGTGGAATTTGGCCGGCAGAGAGAAGACAAGCCAGGTTGTCAAATGTATCAAGGAAACTACACACTGCTTTGAGTATTTGCAATTTTGTATTGTCTTGCAAATTGAAATGATTATTTTTGCACATTTATGAACTTCTCCATACACCACTGTGCAATATTGACTCCCAATTACACTGTGCTTAGGGCTGTGCCAGTGAAAGCTTATTGGTATCAATATACCATTAAAGGATTTACCATCCAGGGGGTGGGTTTTGGCATTGCTCCAAAATTCTTTAAGTTGTAAGACTCTTCAAATTCACTTTCCAATTCTGTTCTATGTTTTAAAAAACATTCTTAAATGGTAGCCTACCCGATCCCAGTATTAATACGTTGGAGGCCAGAAAAGCATCTCGTCCCATCATAACAATACTAAATACTAAAACAAAACTGAAATAGCTTACACTGATAAAAATAATCAAAATATCAAATAATTTTTGCTTTTTAATAGGCTAAGACGTGTCAAACTTAGAATTACATTTTATTCTCACAACAATTGCTCATGGAACAACCGTAATTACACATCTCAATTAGTTTATTTGCCAGAAAAAGCTTTCCCATGTAAGTTTTATATATTTTTCAAAATGTTGAATAAGAAGAAGTGGCCCCACATAGAATAACAATGTTTTAGAAAATGGCAACATAATAGACTATAAGAAAATAAAATGGCCCTGAAGAATGTCAATGTCAAGTGTCTTGTGCTCCCTGTGAATAAAAGAAGACATGAAGGGCAAATGGAATGCAGATATTTTGGGAGTTCAGTCCTTACCTTGGTCACCCTTGGGGCCTTCTGGTCCGCGGGGTCCTGGGGGACCTTGGGGTCCTGGTGGGCCTGAGGTTAAAGAAAAAGACAGCAGTGAACAGACTGACAGTAATAATTGGATTTGTTAGAATAATAGTTGCTCTATTGGTCAGTTCAACACTATTTTGTACTATTTCATTATTGTTAAGCTACTTAAAAATATAAATTCACTGATTATACTTTTCTGTATAGTCTGAGCCTAATGTAAACCATGTCGAATCAAAAATACTAAGATAACCACAATCTAAAAATCATCACTAAGTGTCTTCATCAGGCCTGTTTCAGATAACTGTTGTAATATTGAAGTCTTCTTGGCAGACACCGAGAACTCACCCTGTCCTTGGATGCTGGAACTCCCAGGCAGACCGGGTTGACCAGGCTCCCCTGAGGAACAAACACACAAGAAAGACAAATTTTGATCAAGCAATGCTGGTCCAATACACAGATATAGGTTAGCAAAGTGCATCATTGTCAACCTCACACACTTCATAGTCAACCACATTTTAGCCCAAACAAGAGGAGAATTCCAGAGTGTTGTGTAGGACTTTTTATATTAATTTCTCCATCATGCAGTGATCTCTGAGGACACATGCATTTTACTTGTGTCCCGCCTTCAGACTTCGAAGAACAAGTCATTGATCTGTTAACACTTTAAATAGAGAGATCACTCTGCATGTGTCTGGAAGGCATTGTTCATTGGAATCACAAAGAGATTCTAGAAATGTGGGAGTCACTCTGCCTTAAACAAGCCATGGTCCGTCAACATGCCGTTACTGTGTAAGCCATTACTGTAGGCTTAGTCCAGGCTTACCTTGGTATCCCCTTGGTCCATGGTCACCTACAAAAGTTAGAAATGTAAACCAGGTTAGAAACACACACAATTTTTTTTAATTCTATTAAGACTATTGTTTTGTAAATCAAATACTTAAGTCAGATATGATATTTAACCTACATGAAAGTCACCTTAGAGAGCTTTTACCTTTAATTTCCCTTCAGTTAAAAGACTGAAAGCCCATTCCTACACCATTCAGTGCATCACAACTGTTCAGTGGTTATTGAGCATGGCTTGCCTACTCTTCTGCCCTGTTGAGCTGCACTTACCCGTTGACCCTTTAGGCCCAGGAAGTCCAGGTGGCCCGGGAGGCCCAGCGAAGAAAGTTCCTGAAGAGAAACAACAACAACAAGTGCTCTATTACAACAGCAATTCACTTTGGCCAACCTATTCAACCATATAATTACAAGTTGTCTAAATCCCATTGACAGAATAATCCCTCTATCATAAAAAAAAATTAATGGCAAAAGAATCCAGTTGTTGTAAACATATCCTGTAAGATCAACTGAAGGTGGAGTTCAAGGGGAAGACAGCCTACCTGAATTTGGTACAAAGCTACCTGGCTCTCCTTTCTCACCAGGAGGTCCGGGCCTGCCCACACCTGTGGGGAGGAATCGTAGCATCAGAACTGGAGCACACTGCAGTGGTGCTCAGACATGGGAGAGATACTGGGAAGATGCATTTTTGGTTTCAGAAAGGTGAACAAGTTGAGAAACGGTAAATTAAAGATGACAAAACAGAGTACCACTGATGGAAACAACTGTCCCCCTCTGCAGCATTTTCCTCATGAGCACCAATCATTAAATTGGGTTACCTGGCTGTCCTGATGGGCCTGGTGGACCTGGGATAGCAAGGCAAGAGAGAAAAGAGAAAACAAATTTGAACAGATTGAAAGTTTCTCCCCTTTCCTGCTACAGTCAGGACACTCAGAACAGTGCATTTTTTCCACTTCGCAAAGAATCAGCACAGACACCGATATATCTCGTCATCTTAATTTGGTTCACAAATTATTTAATGGTTATGGTTATGAGTCAATACAGTGTCAAATGTTTATTGAAAAGTTTAATTTATATATTATACAACTATATATCTTTTCAGTTTGTTTGTTTCATTGGCAAAAATTGTTGGTTCTCACAACTCAAACTGTGTGACTTGAGAGTTTACCTGAAGGACCTGAAGGACCAGGGGGACCAGGGGGGCCTTGGAGGAGTTGACTGTCCTTGTACTTTGCTGGGGGAAAGAAGACTACATCAAAAACAACACTCCTAGTTGAGACATAATAAGGTGGCCATCACAGTATTTCTTTCATATACAGCTCTGGAACAAATTAAGAGATCATTTAACATTGATTTCTGAACTAGGAGTGGTCTCTTAATGTTTTACAGAGCTGTATATCTGAATAGGTTTATCTGTGATGTAAATTGTCTTCACACAATGTGAGCATGCAATGCTAAAAATGGGCATTAGCAGCACTGGGGAATGCTGAAAAATTCCCTTGCAGGTCAAGTTTGGTGTGATTTGAATGGTGTCCATACATAAGCTTTACTATCAGGGCCTTCAGTTAGACTTGTATTGAGAGGGCTGGGAGGGAAAAACAGTTTACAAATGCCCAAGATGTGGAATGTCTAAAAGATTCTTTTAACTATGAATGAAAGATCAAACAATTAACTGCTGTGTCTTTTTTCATATGCTAGATCAGAAGATCAATAATTCTGATATCATCATAATATCATCTGTCATAATATTCCTTTAACTTTTCATTAGGTCTCTTTGCAGTTAGTGAATTAACTATCAGGGTTGCAGTCTTGTGCTCAGTGTGGGTGCATGTCTGGACTGAGAAGAGAACAGCAGTGAACACTCACTCTCTGATACGGACATGATGCCTTGCTCTCCTTGGGCACCCTTAGGACCTACAAAGGACCAACAAGACATAGGGTTTACTGCTTGCACTTCATTACTGACACCTCAGAGCCTATTACCTGGATGTATCATGTTTTTGAGGTGATTAACTCAAACTGATGGGGGCCTACCTCTCAGTCAAGAACACTGAAAGCCTATCAATATTCTTCAGGAAACATTCAAAACTAACAAACTGGATTTCTTTCCTCTACAGTCCATCTAGTGAGTCAGTGAATGTTGTCAGTGAATCTCCACAGTTCTCCGAGCTCTGCCACAGAGATATGGTCTTGGCCTTGCAGTACACTCATGTGCATTATGGATTCCTGGGGCACCGATGGCTGGTATCTGCATTAGCAGACAGAGAGTTGTCACATACCTGGCTGACCTGGAAGACCAGCAGGGCCAATAGGACCTGGAGAGACAGAATGACAATCGGTAATAACACTGGGATTGGGGCAACACAATTCAATACAAAAGGTGGCAACTAATTGCTGTTCCAGAAACATAACGGTACAAATGACAATTAACTTTTGCTGGCATAGCCTCGTTTCAATCCCTGTACACACACTCACATGAACAGTAGTAAATTATGTGTAAAGCAGAGATGACTGATTTACAGAAAACACAAGCAAGATTACATCCCAAAAAGTGTGAAACTAAAGCCTACTCCCACCTGACAGTCCAGGCGATCCAGGTGGTCCAGGGGGTCCAGGGATCCCTGGGGCTCCAGGAATTACCACAGAGTTGGATCCGGCTGTAGGAAAAAATATATATACAGTTTTTATATAATGCAACAGAAATTGTAATTAAGAGGTAGCAAATACCCATTAGAAATCCAATACTAATTTCTGTTTTTAAGGAAAGCCCGACTATTTAAGTGAAATATGTTTAACACGTCTTCCTCATGGATAGTGTCAATCATTTTCAGCACTGGCTATTCAGCAGAGAGAGAGAACAAACAACAAGTCTCAAACAGTGAGTATCCTGGCTTGTATGGGTTCTGCCCGTATATTTGTGAAGCAGGCTTAAATCTACAAACCTTTCCCCAACGGGTTTCTGTGATTTCTGTGGCTTCTGATTAAACAAATACACATGGAATAAATCTGCTGAAAATGCACTTCTCTTACCTGCATTAATGACTCTACCAGGTTCACCTGTATCACCTAAGAGATAGTGTGTGTCAGTTATAGGTCATACAGATCTCAGTTGGTCTGACATTGATTGGTTTTGTAAACTACACTTGTAAACCGTATAATGTAATTGTAAACCAAAAATGTAAATCAATTCTGATGTAAATGATCACAGACGTGGCCGAAAGTATTGGTACCGTTCCACTTTTTAAAAAAAACTCACAATATTCTGTGAACTAAGTAGAAATTGACAAAAGTATTTGGTATCCACCCTTCTTTATTTCACATTTAATAGAACAGAATCTTTGCTTTTGATTTATGATGTAACATATTACTTTAAACAGAAAAACAAAAGAAAATGGCATGGACAAAAATATTGGGACCCATAACCTAATATTTCGTTGCACAGACTTTGGAGACAATAACTGCAATCAAGCACTGACTGATAGTTTTGGCCCACTTTTCTTGAGCAAACCACTCCAGTTCTCTCAGGTTTGATTGGTGACTTTTCCCAACTGCGAGTTTCAGCTCATTCTACAGATGTTCGATAGGATTTAGTTTAGGACTCATAGAAGGCCACTTCAGAACGGTCCAATGTTTTCTTCTCATCCACTCTTGGGTGCTTTTTGAGGTATGTTTCGGGTCATTATCCTGCTGGAGGACCCATGACCTGCGACTGAGACACAGCTTTCTGACACTTGGCTGTATGTTTCACTCCAAAATGCCTTGATAGTCTTCTGATTTCATTGTGCCATGCACAGATTCAAGGTACCCAGTGCCAGAGGCAGCAAAACAACCCCAAAACATCACTGAGCCTCCTCCGTGTTTCATTGTAGGGATGGTGTTCTTTTCTTTGAAAGTTTTATTTTTTTTCCCTGTAAACATGGGAGTTACTATAAAGCTCTACTTTTGTTTAGTCTGTCCAAAGGACATTCTTCCAGAAGGACTGTGGCTTGTCCACATGCATTTTGGCAAACTCCAGTCTGGCTTTTTTGTGTTTCTCTCTTAGAAGTGGGGTCTTCCTGGGTCTTCTACCATGGAGCCCATTTTCATTCAGACAGCGATGGATGGTGCAACTTAAAACTGTTGCACCTTGAGCTTGAACGTCGGATTGGATCTGTTTTGAAGTTTTCCTTGGTTCTTTCTCCATCATTCGAACAATCCTTCTCTTGCGGGCACGTCCAGGGATGTTGGCTACAGTCACATGGGCCTTAAACTTCTTAATAATTGTGGCAACAGTGCTCACAGGAACATCAAGTGCTTTAGAGATGGTCTTGTAGCCTTTATGTTGACCATGCTTGGCTATTACTTTCTTTCTAACCTCCTCAGAAAACTCTCTGGTTTTCCTTCTCTTTTCCATGTTCAGTGTGATAAACACAGTGACACAAAACAGGAGAGTGAGTATTTTTCTCCATTTAAACTGGATGAATTAGTGATTATGCGATTGAAGACAGCTGTGATACTAATTAAAAGAGGTCTACTTGAGGTATGACTACAATACAATTATTTCAAATAACTTCTAAAGGGTATCAATAATATTGTCCAGGCCATTTTAGAATGGAATAGAATCTTTATGGAATAAGCAAGAATTCAGTTCTTTTCACAGCATTTTTGTTTTGTTTCACTACAAACCAAAGACATGCATGTATGATGACAAAATATCTTTTAATTTCAACACTTTTCAGGGCGAATGGTGCATTATTAGAATAAAATGTAAGGGTACCAATACTTTCGGCCACGTCTGTATATAACATTTATCATAATTTTAATTAAACATTAAACAAAGGCAGATGTGATAGAATTGTATATTATAATGTCAGTTCTAGTTGTAGCAGTAATAATAATAATATACCTTTAGCTCCAGGCTGGCCAGGATTTCCTGGTAACCCTATAAACAATAAGGATTTTCACAAATTACCACATTTTCATAAAAAAATGCAAGCCAGCTATACCCTTTAATTCTACAGAAGAATTATGTAGATAAGTAACAAAAATTTAATTAACTGTAGAGTATTCTAGATTATTTTGAACCACATGCAGTCCCCCATAGCTAAAAGATTTAGAGATGCAGTTTTAATAAAATGCATTTACATACCTGGTGGTCCTTGTAATCCAGGAAGGCCTAGGAGGCAAAAAAGGGGTAAATAAACACATTTTGAGATTCTACCATGAGATACATTTACTGTAATGTTGAATGGGCACAAATTGATATCTATCTATGTTTTACATGACCAGGGCTTTGTGCATGCCCCTGCATTTTAAAAAACACATTACTGTGGTTCCTTCTTTAATTCACTTTACACACAATGTTAAATGGATTTTAAACACCTTTTCAGAAAAGGCCTGTGTTGGAGGACAAAACAGAAAACCGAAGAATGGAAAATAAAGTAAAACACATATTCACATATTTTCCACTGTATAAGATCAATATTTTCACAGTTGGTTGAGGTCCTCATGGACATGTTTGTGTATGTTTGTCATGTGAGTTTTGAATGTGCAGGTGTGTCTTTCAGTTGACATCAATGAGTGTAACAAAACTGCACAACAAGAGCACACTGTCTTGCTAGTTGATGAGGAAGATGCAGGGCTAACAGGTGTACCTGGGGGGCCAGCATCTCCTGCGGGGGCAGCTGGGCCTCTAATTCCTGGCAGTCCGATTGGTCCCTGGTCACCTAAAGGTGCAGAAAAAGAGGCCAGACCCATAAAGCTCCAGACAAGTCGCTGAGTTGTTTACAGTAATTATTATAGAATATAAATATGATAAGTGTCTTTTCAGTAAGAGATATACAGGAGTGACATCTAAAGAAACACAGGCTTTACCTCTGCTGCCCTTGAGTCCATCACTCCCAGGAGGACCTGTTTGAAAACCACAAAAGCATTAACTGTGAAACAAATCCAGTGAAAAACCTGGCCTATTTATAATTTTTGAAAGAGAATTTGCAAAGACTTCAAGACTTTGGAAATATTTAATTGCTCTGAAGGAGCTCCTGTAACTAACTTTGCTATAAAAAGCATAAGAGCAAACTTTGAAATCTAAAATATACATAAATAAGTATTTTACTTTACTCAACTCAAGTATAACAGATATATTTAGTTTAGAAATTATGTTACATGATGAGATCTGCTTACAGGGCCAAAGGGCTGACAGTTGATTTTGCAGTCTTGTTCTCAGTGTCTCTGTCTCTGTGCATCACTTACCTGCTGGCCCTTGTGGTCCTCTCTCTCCAGCTGTTCCTGGCAGGCCCCTCAGTCCTTGCTCACCTGAGAGACACAAATAACAGGCTCCTTCACACTTCAGCACCGACCCCTGCACAGCAACAGCCCTGTGAGATACTTTCTGAGACGCACACCTGTCTACACAAGCATGCTGACACTTCAGTGATCAAGGACTGAAAAAACAATTGTCATCTACCTACAGAGCCATTGTTCAGCTGTTTTGTGTAAGTCTGTGTTTAGGACCATGCATGCATGCACAGAAATACAACAAGTTGGTTTTCTTGCTCTTGGTTCTAACTGCTACAGTGTTTGACTAGAAACAAAAAGACTTGTGGGAGCTGTATTACAAGATGAGTAGTCTGCTTTGTTTTAACTGTGGCTGGGCTAACAAGTGTGTGTTAAAGGTAACTACTTAATGACTTCTGATTGAGGATTTTATGGAAACTAGAACACCTCAACAGATGATTATAACAACTTTGTCCCTCCAGACCATGAAGGAGTCCTTTTAACTACAGCTGAGACTCTAAAATTGAACAACTGCAGCACAATGCAGAACCCAGTATCTGCTCCCTCTACCAGACCTGAAGAAGCACACACACACCTGTAGATCCACGAATCCCTTTCTCACCGTGGTCACCTGCGTAAGACAAATACAAAACAGTAAAGCTGTGTTGTAGTA
The DNA here is from genome assembly GCF_036373705.1 of Amia ocellicauda. NCBI lineage: Eukaryota > Metazoa > Chordata > Actinopteri > Amiiformes > Amiidae > Amia > Amia ocellicauda. Next base: position 5,032,341 of record NC_089869.1, on the reverse strand, counting down.
TTACACTTTACATAACTAGTTTTCATTAAGTTGCTTACTTATACATTGCTATTAACTGTATATTTTAACTTCTGTAATGTTTAAACTATAGTTGTATTATGCTTTATTTGAATTTTGTAAGGTATTATTGCACTTTTGTATTGCTCATATAACCTGTAAGTCACCCTGGATAAGGGCATCTGCAAATAAATAAATAAATACATACATACATACATACATATACACATACATAAAGTGATGATGTTACCCAGAGGAGGGGGCTAAACTGTGTCAGGAAACTAAGTTTAAAAGTAGACTTTAAAGGAAGACAGATTTTACAACCTTTTTGTTTCCAACTGGGCAAGTACTTAGGAGAAAACAACCCTGCTTTTTCAAATTCTGCACTGGAATGTTTCTTTGTTTCTCAGGGATCAATGGATTAACAGATTTTAATTCCAAAATTTACTCTGGAAGTCACATGTGCATCAAGGTGAGTAATTGGTGTTAATTAGTTTGAGGATGTACATTTGCATTATTATTTCGTCAATCACAATTTGGCTAGAGAATAATGCAGTCACAGAGACTGAGGACCATGGTATCAGAGCCTGACACCCTACCTGATCCAATCCGAATTACTTACCCTTTAATCCTTGAGGCCCAGCAGGTCCTTTTTCTCCTGCAGGGGGAAAGACAGGAAAAAACAGGTGTTTAATTTGAATACAAACAATGATGTATTATTTTGTGTCCATCAGGCATGACAAATACAGCGATGCATATTAAATTGTGAGTAGAGGGCCTGGTAGGGGTAGGGGCCACTGTTCGTATGAAAATGTTTATTATTTTATGCAGAATCAATTTCTGAAATTAAAATAAAGCACAAAATTGAACCATATTTCTATGCTGTTCCCTAAAACATACCTCAAGGCATTATGAACATTCAGAAGCATAAAGTTGTCAGAGGCGGTTCTAAATTACTTTGAAACGCATCTGTCTTTCTTCCCAGTCCATCTACTGACTCTTTATCAGCTCATATCTATTACTAACCCTTAGGACCAGGAGCCCCCGTCTCTCCATTGAAACCTTGTGGACCAGGGGAACCTGAGGGCATACAAGTGAACAGACAAGATATGAATTGGTGTAATTTGAACAAACATCCCTTCAAACTAATGACTGAATTCAGTTAATCACATCATAAGATAGCCACTTACCTGCCACTCCTTGAGAACCTGGAGAACCCATTGCACCTGAGATGTGGGAGAAAACATAAGAACATTTACAAACAAGAGAAGGTCAATCTCCATCAACAACACTGCTTGGTAATTCATTCTGCATAAAGAAATCAAGAGAAGGTAGGGTAAACTGTTACTGTCTTTAAACAATTAAAGGCCTATGTGAAATCTTTCAGAAGCATTCAACATTTAACATCCCCATTACATATTTATATAATTTCCAGAGTGTTCTGAAGGAAACGAACTGCTACGGATGGTTGATTTCTTACCTTTGGGTCCCATTGGGCCAACAATGCCAGGAGGTCCTTGAATTCCAGGACTGCCAGTTGAACCTGGGATCACACAGACATGGTGTGAGCCAAGCTGAGCCTTCTGTATGAAAGTGATTTTCTTCCCTTTCATATTCAAATATAATATTTTAAATGGGTGCATTTGTAACTGTTCTGAATTGGGGGTTAGGGTCTTATCTTAAGGAACAGATGTGGCGTTGCAATCAGAGAGAAGATAAATTGTGGCACTTTCTCCACAATCCATCTTGGCTTTTGTCAGGCAGAAGAAAACCATTCATATTCTGAGACACGAACCATTCTTTATGGTAAACAGAAATGGCAGTATAAATAAACTTTTGAGATTCAGAAAAGTCATGTTTGATAGATGATATTCTTCTAGATTTTTCATTAGGTTGTAGGTTTGTCAAAAATACAGATAATTCAATACTACAGCGATACAAAATTTCAACAAAGAAGAGACAGCCGATGTAACCAATGGACCTTATCCACGGTCCCAGCAAAAACAAGGCTCTGAAAGCATCAGTTCCGGAAGTGCGATAAACAAATGTGTATCACTGCTGTGTTCCTAGCCGTGTGTGTGATTCCCTTTATGACAGCTATAAAGCCCTGCCATTTCACAGATTTCAAGTAGACAAATAAAAGGAAAGCCTGGATTATCACAATTCACTGAGACACTGCACCACTTTTTGTATTTTTACAATTTGGTATTGATTGGACTGATTACATTCGGTGAGCTCTTAACACTAGAACCGTCGAGATTTCGGATTAAATAAAACCACCGCACCCGCAAAATGCATCACCTTTATAAAACAGCTGTGTTATGAAATCGAAAAATAAACAGTTGGATTAAACTTAATATTTTTACATATGAACATCACACAACATTTTCACCGCAGTAACACTGCATTCACATTGAAAATGTAAGTATTTATAGGCTACATAAACATGAACAAACATTAAACTGTGTAAACTGGTGTAGAAATCGGTAAGCACATATGCTAGCAAACATACAATTAAAAAACAATCAGTTATAAAACTAGCATAAAATTAAAGTATAACATCTTATGCAATGTGAAAGCGTTTTGAGATGGGGTTGACTGTATACAGCTGGATACATCAATGCAGGGACGTACTTTTCAACACTGCAGTGCATTTACCACAGACTGTATTTCAACAACTTGAAACACTGACAGGTTTGTTTGTGTTGCATTTAGCAACCTGGCAGTGTCTTTATTCCGTGTGCAGCGCTGGGTGAGGGGCATCTTCAGTCCTGTAGATACTGAATTGTAGTGCCAACAGCAGTCTAATAAACGCTACCAGTAGCCAGCCTATCGCCAGCCTTGCACCTGATACAAAATAATGAGCACATGATCAGACAGTGACTGATCAAGGCATTGATCCAGAGACCTGGGTTTGCAATGAGACCAGGGTGAAGTCCAAACGAAAGTTAGAAACTAGCCTATGTGCCTATTGACTGTTACTACAACAAGCCAGATTAAACCAGTCACGGAATGCTCTATGTCAGTGATTCACAACCTGTGGGCCGTAGAGGTACTGCAGGTGGGCCGCAAACATATATTTTTAAATGCTTTTAAAATAGGAATAAATGTTTTGTTAAATAAATAATAATAATAATTAGGCCTGTCTTGGAAGGTTCGAAGGTTCGTTCGGTCTCCAGACCTTCGGAGGTTTTGAAGGTTTGTCACGTGACAATCACATCATTGGCTGTATTTGAAACCGCATACTACCCATACTACACGTACTACATACCAACATTTCAACATTACTGAAATGTTGGTATGTAGTACGTATAGTATGGGTATTATGCGGTTTCAAATGCAGCCATTGACTTCAAATGTCACTCGTAGTCTATCTACATTAAAACATTTGTATAATGCCGATTACTTAAATAAAAGTTGTGGAATATAACAAAGTTAAAAACTGTTGTGTCAGCAGGTATTGGACCAGATTAAATTTAAACAATGTATTTTGAAAATGTACGATTACACTGATAATTTAACTATTTTTATTTCTGAAAGAGTACTAACCCACATCTATCAGCATGTATGTGGACCACTCTGTGTTATTCTGCATTATTGTTTCTTTATCTGCCATCGCGCAAAGTGTTGTGCAATATAATGCAAAAGTAAAAAAACTAAACAAATGTCTCGAAAAACATCTGCTGTTTGGGATTTTTTGCTAAATGCACAGAAGACACCCAAAATGTTGAATGTAAGCTGTACAACTGAAAAGTGGTATAGGATTAATAAGCCAATTGCAAAGAACTGAAAGCAGCGCACTAACTGGAGATGATCCCGTGGTTAGTAAACAACTCCGTAGTAAGTTAATTGCAATTTACCCATTATTATTATTACTATTATTATTATTATTATTATTATTATTATTATATACTGAAAAATATATGTTGACACAAACTGTAGAAGGGAGTCTTTTTCTTTAGTTTCTTTTAACCCAACTATTAAGGTTACTGTGTTCCAGTGTCTTTCGAATTTACTACATTCAGTATAGTTGTCTTTTTTTAATGTTACTGAACACCAGGGTTAATTATGAGTCATTTTATCCCTGCTAGATAGCACTTCAGTTTTTTATGCCCCTTGTGCTTTTGATTGTTTTCCTCCTTGCTCCATTTCCCGTTGCCCTTGACTGTGTGTTGCATCTTGACAGTACTTAGCTTCACCTTCCAGGATGTAGGACCTCACTTACTGTACTTGTGTAAATTGTAAATTGGAATTTGTAAAATTTATTTTGTATTACTATGTTTTAGTTAACGTGAATTTGTAATGATTGATGCCTTGTACTTAACTGTATTTTTGCACTTTGTTTTGCGCTTATGTTTTAAGTCGCCCTGGATAAGGGCGTCTGCCAAGAAATAAAAATAATAATAATAATAATCAAGGGTTTTACACCGTTTTAATAACGATTAGTTATTTCTGACACTATTTTCTCTATTGAATAAAATACAAATTAAAGATAACATGCATACGTCACCACACATACAGTTTATTAGGAGTAAAGTGCTTTCACTGGAAGGTTAACATGTTTCATGCAAGTTAAATCAATAGCCTAACTATATATAAACCATGTGCTTGTAAAAATAAATTAAAACACAATTACTGTTCGACATAACACATTTTAAACTACAAGGGGATGTTTTATTTTGTTTATATGGATTAATTGTAAAAAAAAAAAAGAAAAAAGGATTGGATTCAATTCTATACACTTAGTAGCTAATGTTATGTTATTGACAAATTATGCAAATGAATTCAATGTATTTAAATGTATTTAAAAATGAGTTTTTGAATGGATTTTGTGGGTAGTGGGCCTCAAAGATTTATGATGTTGATCAAGTGTGCCTTGGAATGGAAAAGGTTGGGAAGCCCTGCTCTATGTTATGTTGGCCAAAGAAATTACCAAAATATACATGAGTGTTATTAGCTACCTGCACTCTATTGTTCTGAAGAAAATGTTTGAAATGTTACTGAATTCTGGAAAGAGTTCTGTTAATATTTGTGTTTACTGCTCCGGCCCATTTGATCTGGAGTGAAGATTGTGTATCTTTATGAAAGGAAAGCTAATGTATGTTATGTGTACAGATTTTTTATTTATTTTTGTGTGGTATCCAGTATCGTGAAATTGAACAGGTATCATATCGAAGTTCAAAATTCTAGTATCGTGACAAGCCTATAAGGTTGCATTCCTGGATCATTACACTGCAGCATACCTCGAAGAGGACAGGAAAGTCCATACCTTTCTCTCCCTTTTCTCCGAAGCCAGGTAGCCCTGGTTCTCCACGGGGACCAGTGGACCCTTCTCTGCCCCTCGGCCCAGATGGGCCTTCAGCACCACGTTCACCTAAACACAATACAGTGCCTCACTGCATTAATCCCAAGATGGCAGTTGGTGAGATTACATAACCAAGACATACAGGGGCAAGAAAAAGTTTATGAACCCCAATGATAATTACAGAATTTCCATAGTTCTACCACGATAGCCTTCTTGAATCAAAAGCAGTCTTTTCTTAAATATCCAGTTGGGATAATATTAACCAATTCTATGTCTTTATAAACAAAATGATGTATGAATTAGACAAACAATTAATAATTAATAGTCCGGGTATGTAAAAATCTATCTTCATGAATTCTGAATTGTATCAGAAAATCTAGAGGAGAATGTCAGACCATGAGCTGAAGCTGAAAAGAAAGTGGGTCATGCAGCAAGACAATAATCCAAAACATAGAAGCAGATCTACAAAAAAATGGTGGCAGAAGAAGAACTTCCACATTTTAGAATGGCCTTTTCAAAGTCCAGACCTAAACCCCATTGAAATGTTGTGGTGGGTCTTGAAGTGAGCTGTCCATGCAAGAAAGCCTTCAAATTTCAACAATTTGAAACAGTTGTTTAATTAGGAATGGGCCAAAATTCCTCAAAACCGAGGTGAGAGACTGACCAACAGTTACAGGAAACGCTTAGTCATTTCTGATCAAAGGGGGGTGCCAAAAGTTACTGAATTTAAAGGTTAACATACTTTTGTACACATAAATATTGAATGTTGAATCATTTTCATAGCTGTTGAAAAAGTATAATGTTTTTGTGTAATTTGTTTAATCAGGTTACCTAAGATTACTTAAGATTTAATAACATTAGACATGAGGTTTGAAATATGTAGCAGGTAGACTCATAAATTAAGTAAGGTAGTCATAGAGCATTTGGAAGGCCTCTCCATAGAATCATAGTCCATATTTTTGAAGTTGGAAGAAAAAAATGAATAAGAAGTATGCTGATTTCAGTTACTTTTTGGTTTTAAACAAAGTCTCCAAAGACAATCCTGTTGGAAAGATAGAAGGAATATCCCAGAAAGAATGGCTCGGACAGTGATTTGTATCTGATATGTATCCGCCTCCCTCTCCCCATCTTTACCTGAGCTCCCTTTCTGGCCCTTGGGCCCCTCTTGTCCTGTGTGTCCAATGAAACCTGGAGGACCTTGATGTGAGAGGAAAATGCTTCAGTAACCAGTAACATGCAAAGCAAAATTTAATTAATTTATTGGTGTATTTGTTCATTTATTGACTAATTCCCCCACTAAACTGCTTTATGGTAAATACCTGAATACATCAATAAGCACTACCTAAGTTTCTTTTAATCTAATACTGTGGTCTAAATCTGTATTCTTACCTGGAATACCAGGGAAGCCATTATCACCTGAGAAAGAGAAAATGTCAATTACTTCACAATGCAGTAATATTTAGATTGATAAAGAATTTGGGAAGCATAAGATAAGGCTTTCTGTAGCAATCTCCCTAATATCGAGAAGAAAACATTTAGAATATTCCATTCACTGGAACACATTTATTGTATTTCCTCATTGCACTGAAATCATTTTTGACTATAATTAGCCCTTGGATAATTGAAGAGATTAGTGATTAATGAATACAGTCTGTTTTCAGTGTATTGGAAAATTTGACTAATAGGTTTGCTATTTGCTGATTGTCTTGGTGGTTGGTGGTATGTATTGACCTGTTGTTTATGTGGCAGTTGTAGCCTACCTGGCAACTGAACTAAATCCTTATTGTTTTTCTTACCAATACGCTGCCAAAACACTACAAAATAATGAAGCTGAAACAACTTCCTACTCCAAATGAAGGATTCTCAGATTTATTCTTTCTTCTATGTTATGTGCTCTCTGCACAGATGTCCAATTTGAAAATCCAAAAAGGACATGTACAATATAGGCGATAGTAGGCAAGCTGCATTGTAAATGTGAACAGAAACAACAAAACAGACTCTTTCACTTGTGTATCTATAAGATGCCTTCATGGGTCATTAATTTCCTGAAATCTATATCCCTTTTGTTTATCTGGAGATTTGGTTTTCCTGACCAAAGAGAATGCCAACACCTTCTTCTCTGTGAAATCTGATCAATGAAGATTTAAAAGAAACACTGACCTTTAGGTCCTGGAGCCCCCATGTCACCTGAAATAAATTCAAGCAAACAGATATTTTTTTAGGAAATAACATTTACTTCTTAATTTCTCCACAAGTCTGCCACTTGTCACAAACAAAGGGACCTGTCTCTGCTTCCTGTAATACAAACAACTTCTGATATACATTCTCAATCCGCGGACCGCTGCCAGTCTGTAGCATATTTGGTGCTGATCTGTAAAATGTCTGCAATTCTATAATACCACAAAACAGGGCTGCAAGGTAAACAATTTTGGGAATGACGGACTTATACAACCCAGTCTCATATTTCACCATTATAAGACAAAGGGAATGCTGTAGGATTTAAGGTTACATATCCTGTTACCTTTGAGTCCAGGCTCTCCTCTTTCACCTTTGACAGAAGCGGCAAGAGTGGCTGCAAGAAAGTGAAAAGACCATCAGCTGAAATCCTGGCTCCAGGGCTAGTTAGAAAGATATGTTCAGAGAGCCACTTTAAAGCTACAGATTTTAACCAGGAGACAGCGTTCTAAATTGTAAGAACTTGGTTAGAAGGCATTCAGAGTAAAAGATGTACAATCTAGCACACACAATTACTGTGCTCCAGAAAATGATTGTAAAAGTGGACAGACAGACAGACTGATCAAAAGATTAATCATAGGTGAGCCTAAAAAATATATATTGCGTGAATACTTGGTTTGAATAATTATTAAGCTGTTGTTGTAATTTAAACTATGGCATTGGAGCATTTAATATCGCCCACCTCACAAAAAACACTTCTAAGCAAATTAAACTATTCTATTTCATGCATACACCATGAACAAACCACTTGGAAGAAAATCTGTCAAAACATCAATGGATCAACCGTACCTTTTATGGTTTCCGAATGCAGCTCTGTCAGTAGCAGGTCCTGCACAGTCTTCTTCAGGATAATGTCGTCAGTAATGATATTGCCAAGGTTATTGCGGTCTTCTTTAAGTTTGCTAATTAACCCGGAGTTGCTCTCCAGAACTGCCACACGAGACTTTAGCTTCTTCACCTCATCCGCTGCAGAGAGAGAGACACCATAAACAATGGAGGCCACAAATTCATTCTAGAAAAATATGTGTATGAAGCTAGGTAATTAGCTTTAATTACTTATTGAAATACATTTCATTTTCATTCCTAATACTGAGGCACATTCAAATACTGTTGTTTTACTTTTTTAGATTAATTCATACTATGACATTTTGTTACTTCAAGGTCAGGTTCAGACAACCTAGGTTAATACACCAAAGGAAGAAAAAATATTGCAGAAGATGCCAGACACAGTGCACATTCCTCACAGCATTCAGGATTATTAAAACAACTCCTCAAAATGTAATCTGGAAATCTCAACACAGAACCACTTTCTTCAATTATATGAATCCAAGTACCAAAAACAAGCATTTTAACTAAAATAATGATTGGTTGAGTGCAAATACATACAGCTTCTCTGACACACTCATTCAAGGTTCTGCAGAAGCTCTAATAAGACCCGGTTTTACGCTGCCCCCGCCGTCATACCCAGAGCAATGAGTCCGAAGAGCAGGCCAAGGAGTAGCAGCAGCCCCAACAGTAGTCCCAGCAGCCACTTCCACCAACTGCAGCACGAATCACTCGCTCCGCAGCAGCCCCCACCCCCGCCCCCACCATAATCCTCCACCTTGTGGATCTCTATGAGGAATAGTGGGAAAGAGCAAGTTAAACATACTGGCACCCATCAAATCCGCTGTTTAGAACAACAAGACAGAAGAATTTACAGGGTGATTTTCACCTTTCACTTTTGCAATTTTTGCAGTTTATTGCATCAGATTTCAGATCTGAAAGGAAGAGGCCTTTTAAACTGAGCTTATATTAAAGTTTTAGGATAATTTTAGGTAACCAATTATTACCCGATCAATTACATATTTTGTGGGAAAAGTAATGTGTAAATGAATAATGTATGATATTGGTGTTACAGTGTATTTAACATATTATCTATACATTGTGTCTGTTTGTATGCAGTATGCACACAATTTCAATTGTATTATCATGAAGCTTATTATATTAATCTCAGACAGCTTGCCCGATTCAAATTATTCATATTATGTATAAAATAATCTATAAATTATATAATGCATCTATAAGGGGACATGTCCATATATATATATTTTAAGTAAAACAGTACAGTGTTTTACTACCTGCATATGTCGCCTTGTCTTTGGTTGATACTTTTTGTGATCCAACTGAGAAAAGAAATGGGTTAAAAAAAAAAAAAAAGTATTACTTCTCAGAGACACTGAACCAATCATGAGTGTAACTATTGGTAAACACTGCACAAGCAGTATATATCTCCAGCTGCCCTGACTGCAAAAGCAACACATATTGGACATTAATTTGGAATGACTGAATGCCTTCTAAATCAAAATATCTAGGTTGTATTTTAGCAGGACACTCCCAATAATTAAGATGTGCCATAACTCCCTAGGACTCAAGCCTTTTTGAGAAAAATGTTGGACAAATAAAAATCATGGTTGTATGTGAAGTAATGGGTGGAAAAACTATTACAATGTGCATTGGCGTCTGCTTTTAACATGGCAGCATCACTGGAGCTGGACACCATCATCTTCTCTCTCTTCAGGGAATCGTCTGAAAAGGAGCCTGAAACAAAAAAAAAAAAGTAATCATCACATGTTGTACCTGATTAGCAAGTATCTCTCCTAAACACTGAACAAGAATAGAATGTTAACGAAAATTACAATGGAGCATTTAATGTTCTGTAAATGGCTAAACATTGCTCCCATCACACACCTTATGCATGGGACAAGCAAGTCTACTAAAGTGAACATATCTTTAAATATTGATTGATTGTGGATGATGTATTGTTTCTAAATTCTGCAACTTTAAATAATGGTGGACACAGATCTGCTGTTGCACAGATCGGTAGATCCTTTGTAACTGCAATGAAGTACAATGGCCCTGGATAAGGGCATCTGCCAAGAAATATATAATAATAATAACAATAAAATCTCCTTACAAAGCTAGAAGGAACAATATACTAATCCTCTCTATGTCAAGTTGAAGCATACTGCGTGTGTCAGAGCTGTAGCTGGAACATGTCGGAGGTCAGTCTGCAGAGCTGTACTCACCCCCAACGCTGGTGGAAGTGGTGGTGAAATGCTTCCCGCTGTCCTTGGTCATGATGAGAAGCTCAGTATCCTTCTTGGTGGGCACATTCTCCTTCTCCAACAGCAGGAACTTGTAATCCTTGCGGAAGACATCATCATTGTGGGCGCTGGTGGAAGTAACTGTGGGCAAAAGCAGGCCATGGGCTGTTGTACTTTCTCCCTGCTCTCTTTGCTTACCTTAAAGAAGCTACTGCTATCTGCTGTATGTTCCTCCCAATTCTGTCCTTACATGTTACAAATGCTCTTTTGTAATACATGATGTTACTTGCATAATTACTGAACAAACAAACAAACAAAAAAAACACAAATAAAGTGTTGGTTCCATGTTTCATGAGCTGAAATGAAAGATCCCAGAAATTTTCCATTTGCACAAAAAGCTTATTTCTTATTTAATTTTGTGCACAAATTTGTTTACATCCCTGTTAGTGAGCACTTCTCCTTTACCAAAATAATCCATCCACCTGACAGGTGTGGAATATCAAGAAGCTGATTAAACAGCATGATCAATAAACAGGTGTACCTTGTGCTTGGCCAACCTAAAATGTGCAGTTTTGTCACACAACACAATGCGACATCTGTCCACATTTTGAGGGAGTGTGCGATCGGCATGCTTACTGCAGGAATGTCCACCAGAGCTGTTGCCAGATAATTGAATGTTCATTTCTCTACAATAAGCTGCCTCCAACATCGGTTTAGAGAATTTGGCAGTACGTCTAACCGGCCTCACAACCGCAGGCCACATGTGACCCTTGCCAGCACAAGACCTTTACATCTAGCTTCTTCATCTGTGGAATCATCTGAGACCAGCCACCAGGACAGCTGATGGGTGGGTTTGCCCAGTTTGAGACTCAGGGAAGCTCATCTGCAGCTCGTTGTCCTCACCAGGGTCTTGACCTGACTTCAGCTCTGGTAGACATTCCTACAGTCAGCATGCAACTGCACGCTTCCTCAAAACATGACACTTTAAATCTATAGATTAGGGCCTAATGAGTTGAGTTAAACTGACTGATTAACTTATATGAACTGTAAGTCAGTCAAATCTTTGAAATTGTTACATGTTGTGTTTAATATCTTTCTGGAGCACAACATTCTGAATGGACCCCACTGGTGAAGTGGTGACAACAGACCTATACAGGAACATTACTCAGATACATCCCTTGCTCATTAGCTCATTGTCAGCTGGGTGATGCCATTATGGTAGTCAGTTTTGTCCTGTGTTACATGTTCCAGTGTTTGGGTCAGTAAGTATCTTCCTACAGGTTAAGTCTCTCACAAAACAAAAAGGGGGATTTTATACAGTGGTCCGTTTGGACTTACCAGACGATGTGGAGACTCCAGTGCTGACCACAGCAGACCCATGTGTTGTATGGGACACATTCTTCTGCACCCCATAAACTGCAGATAAAGACACACGCCATAAGCCAAGTCAGACACTGGAGCACATGCTTCTACACTGGTCTCTCTCAGTGTAATGTTATAAAGACAAATGCATTATAACACCCTTTCAATAGATCAACCGATCTATCCTTCAAAATACTATAAATTATAAGTGAAACTGGAATTTTGAATGTGCATAAAATACATAGTACCAACAAACTGGCTGCAATCTCCTCTGGATGCACATAAAGCACAAAGCTATTACGGTTCAGTATCCTGTGTACTAGAGTGTGATACAATCAAAATTGTCATGTACCATTCTAACAGGACATGTGTAACCTAGTGACGAAAGACTATAGAAAGACTATATCATTTCTACTTTGTGAACACTCTGGTTTATTTCATTCTTCTGAGGTTTTCATGTCTGCGTTCCACAAAGTGCATCTGTGGTAACGTTGCGTTTCTGCTAATGACAATGCTGGTTTGCTGTCAGGGCTAACACAGGGATGGTCCAGTTCCATACCTGGCTGACTGTGGGTGCCATTGGAATTGGTGAGGACGCCACTGGACACGTTTGCCAGGTTGTTCTGAACACCATACACTGCAGAGAGAGAAACACATTCCAACAGTCTAGGAACAGTCTAACATATGCTGTGAAAGGAAGCATAACATTTCTGAAGATCCATCAGTAAAACATGCTATTGTTTTGAACAAGAACAATGGATCAGTATAAATTGACCAATGTAAATGTATGATGACAAACCTGAGGAATACCATGTCTTTGTTGCATGATGAAGGCAGAAGAACAGACCCTTCTTATATGACACTCAGTAAACAAATAATATGCACAATATAATTCTACTATTAATCTCAATTAATTATTATCTCAATGTATTCCCGAAAGTGATGCATGCCCACGAGTTTTGGTATTAAAGTGTTCAAATAGGACATGCCAGGGTGCCAGGGACTGACCTGTGCTGCTAGTTGAGAGAGCACTGCTCAGAGGGGGGCTCAGAGTCAGGTTGTTCTGGACACCATGCACTGCAAGCATATGAGAGAAACAACACAGAAAGAGTGAAGGAAAAGGCTTTAAAAAAACACTATACTCTCCATTGCGTGGAGGAGTTTGAAGGTTGACTCTTGCAGTGATGGACCTGCTAAAATACCAAACATTCAGCAGATGTTATCCACTTGATGAAGAAGCAACTAAGTAGCTTAACAGAGCTGTGGTGATAAAGTCCCAATGTGCTCACCTGAGAGGGAGGAGGGCGACTGGGAGTGGGTGTTGAGGAGCGAGGACCCAGGAGACAGATTATTAGGGCTTGCATGGAAGCCGTAGCCACTCATGGCAGAGGCCCCACTGGGCAGAGTGGAGCTCGTCCACATGTAAGAGGGCAGGGCAGAGTCCAGGATGGTGGTGTCATACTGTCCTGATACTGCAACACCAAGCACAATATTCCATTACTATGGCAAAGAGCAGGACGACAATACCAGAAATCCATTCCCATGTGTAAAATCAGGAAGCAAAAGTCCACATTTCACAACTATATTATCAAACTCCACATACCATGGACAACACTCATAGCTACCTAGAAGAAGTCTATAATGAAACTACAAATTTGTACTAAATACATATTAAAACATTACATAATAAGAAAAACCTGGTTTCTCTCCATTCTAAACAGTTTCTAACCTGTCTGGGAACCTTCTGTTATGATTCTTGTTTCAACAGTGGCCTTTTTGGGGATGGGCAGGGTGTTGGACGGGGACCGTGTTGGGCTGACACTGCAGGACCGGCCGCCCTTCAGCAGCCGCTTCACATCATCCAGTTCAGTCCCTGTGGCACAGGAGCAGAGAGGAATGAAGCCATCAAACCTCAAACACCCAATGCGTTGTACTGTTTTCTTCATATACTGACATTGACACAACGTATACCTCCCATTTTTGCATGCATTTATAGCACATAATACCATTTTTATTACGTTTTACTTACATCTAGTAGATGGAGAAGCACTCTGCAGCCTTGCTCTGATTTCACTCTCTGAAAAAGATGACATTTATATAGTACCACACAGAGACTTAAAGGTCTTAATGACACTTGAAACTAATTTGAAATACATTTCTCATCTCCCCATATGTGTACTGCTGCAAACCCACTTCTATACACTTTAGCAAAAAGCTTCAGGTCAAATCATGCTAAACTAAATTATATGAATACATTACAATCATGGAAACAGTCAGCGTAAGATACAACTTAAAAGAAAGGTATATAGATACTGCAATAATTTTTTATCACTTTTGTTACAATCTGGAGAAATTTACTCCATAGGCAGACAAGGAACAATTAGGGCCCAATTTAATTAGGATAATACATAAGTAGCTATAACGAAGCACTCCGGAGATGGACTGTCAGGAAGACTTGTCTCAAGTTTCTAAACAACATACTATCATACAGAAGATTGTGCCCTTGGTTGCTGAGCAACTACATGACTTCAAAAGAGGTTACTAAGGTACCCCAAACTTTATCACAGACTCCTTTGTTCTTTGTGTTTTGTGCTCTATATGGCCTTGGATTAAAATATTTTTCTATAAAATCAGCTACACAGAAATTGTACTGAAACCTGGTCTATCCACAGAGCTGCAAATTGCGCATGATTTACACAATCTTGCTGCAACAGTAATGCAAAGAAAATATATTTGGCATCTAGACCGGGCACTGTCCCACATCAGTTCACTTTTCCTAGAAAAAGTGCTCCTCTGAGAATATGATTATGTTATCTCTGGTGATGGGATAATAGCAGCTGTCACTCAAGTGAATGGGCAGACCAACCACATCAAGTCTAATGTGTGTGACCAGTAATATCCCGGCATACCTCTGCTCTGACTCCTCCCCCTGGTGGCTGAACTTCCTGTGGCTAGGAAGAAAACATGTATCAATTAGACACAAACCTCAACCAACACAGAGCCTTTGCACACTGCATCTCTGGAATTAGACCCCGTACATTTTCAAATAGTTTCTTCAACAAAACCCTGTTGGTGCCATTGTAAATAAAAAAAAATTAAAAATAATCAATAAAAACACCACAATCATCTGGTTTCAATACAAAATACACTGTAGTTAACATCAATATAGTATTAGGAATACAATACATGTTTAGTGTGTTGATTCCAGGGCTATGGGATTTGAATGTTTGTCTGAACTGTTCATACATTAGATTTATAGAGCCTTTTCCTCAGTTGAACATATTGAAAACATTGTCTATATTCTGTATATATTTATTGCGATTTTTCACATCCTTACCAAACTCTTTTCTAGTGTACTCTGGAGAAGAATTCCCACTGGAGCTTCCTAAGAAAGAAGGCGGGATGAAACTGAGTCATTCAAGAGAATTAGAAAGCAATCTCTGATACAAAAAGAACATCAGAAAAGAGAATAATCTACAATATTGATGGTTTCTTCCATTTTTTTTTTAAATGTAGTCAGTAGTCACAAGTGTATTATATAAGACCATTTTTTAATATTTTCAAACTACTTTTTTAACAGGTCGATAAAAAAGTAGTTCAGTTGCATTTGAGTTTACTTTTATCACAATGTATACAGTGGTTGGTATCTGATCAAATATAACTCTAGCTAATAGTGTCCGTGCTTTACTCAAAATGCAGTGAACTTACTCCAAGATGCTCTGGCCAGCGGCTTGCAGGCATGTGAGCGGCCTGGCAGTATTCCCTCCACTCCCTCACTCACCTTCATATCCCCCAGAGCGGCTGGCTATAACCTTCCTCTCCAGCGTGGAAACGGGGGAGTAACTGAAGGATGACGTGGAGCCCTGGGCCCTCCGTGAGCCCCCAGAACCCGACGAGCTAAAGATCATCTTCCCGCCACCACCCCCCGAGGCTAAGGGGTTACAGAACACAACAGGCCAATCAGCCACCAGTCTCAATCCAATTGGATCAGTTAGGTAGTCTTGAATTGTGGACCAATAACAATTATGATGATGATTATTGATTCATAAGACATCTTTATCAAAGGCCAGCAGACTATACTAAGCTTGATTGTTAATTTCTTATAGGACATATGTTAGCAGACACTGTCACTGTACAGTAGAGGTCAACAAATGAATCACAATAATGAATCTCTCGCCAGGATTAAGCCTTGAAATTTTGGATTATGCTGGCTGGGGAAATGGGAAATACTTAGACAGTGGTGGGCACTGCCCCTCCTCACATGAAGTGACATAGCTGCTGCTGCTATGCGAGATTAATTTCTTTTCCATCAGCCCCCCGGAACTGCTGGAGAATCCACTTCTCTGGGCACTGCTGCCCCCGCTGCCGCCCTCTGTGGGAACGGGAAAGAACAGCAAACAAAAACTCATTCCTGAGAAATCCCATTCTCACTCAATAATACCCTTTATGTTTTCGGTACTCTTCTTCATGCACGTTTAGAATCCATAGCTATTATGTAAATAGGGAATGGCAGGCTTAATAAACAGATGCCATTTATTTCTGGTACTGGCTGCTTAAACTGTTGAAGACAAAAGTTTAGCATCATAGAGCTGGGAGGCTGATGAAGTACTTTTCCAATCAAGCATGTGGCTTTTATTTCAAATGCTTTTCAAGTGAATCCTGAGCAAAAATCACTTGATTCCTTCGTTTAAAAAATTACATTTAGGATTCTTCAGCTGTGGCTCATTGAAAGATACAGAGATAGTGGAAATTAAGTGGTGGTGGTGGCAAATAAACCATACACTATGTTCTTTAGTTATATTTTCTACACTTTTTTGAAATCTGAAGGCACAGACACTCACTTGGAGGTAAAGATGTCAGTCTTGTTGTGGTTACTGTCTCTGTCAGAACTGAGAAAGAATAAATACATTTATTTGTATAGCCAATGGGAACAATGCTAGGAGATGGGAGTCAATGGGAGACTGAATTGTAATACTTGGATTTTCAATGTTATACAATAACATTAAAACAATAATAAACACAAAATACTCAAAATAATTTCATAAATTATATTTTGCAATGTACCAAAATCATTGTAAATGTATCCTCTAGCTACTGATTTGTTTTGTTAGCTCTCACTCTCAGGTTCAGCACTTCTGGAGTCAGTGTTGCCTCTAGTGTTTTCATGCATTATTCTACAGATCTCCATGAAGTGAAGATTTTTGAACTGTACAAATCTTCAAGCACAATGCTAATTAACGACTGAAGTTGAAAGAAAAGTAGAATATCTCAGGAGTTTAAATTAAGAGCGTTCTTTTGTATGTGTGGTCTCTTTCTAGACTTGTCACCACCTGTAAAACAATGCCATGCTATGTTGCAAAGCCTAGAGGAGCAGGCGGTTCTTACCTTTGCCTGATGATCCCAAACTCCCACTTGTGGTGTTACTCTTTCTTGATGTTAAACTGTCCATCCCATGTTAACTGTTCAGAATGGAATATATATATATATATATATATATATATATATATATATATATATATATATATATATATATATATATATTCATTTTATTTTAATCATCAATTATATTTTTGTAGTCAAAAGCAACCTGTATTTGGTCAATACATTTCTTGAGATGATTGTGTCCATCTTTTTAAAAACATATCTCAGTAAAAAGCAATTTCACAGAAAATCAAGCAAAAGTACCTGGGAACATACCTCAAAAATGCATACCTCTAAACTGATGCCTACAGAAGTAAATTTTCTAATCAAATCTTCCATTCAAGAATAGGTAAACCCTCAAACAAAATCATTTCTGATCAATCACAATTGTTTGATAAAGCAATTTTTCACATAACAAAGTCCTGTACTTTCAATCCTTTTGCAAATTGTACTTTGTCCATTTACATTGTGTGATAAACTGGCAATTTAAAACTTGTGTTTCTTAATATAATGTTTTCACGTGATGTATGAAATTGTATGATTAATGTATTCCAAGTAACAAAAACACAGCCACAAAGCCTTGGGTGTGTGATGGTAAACAAACTTAAAATACCCACATTGCCAGAGCAAAATGCATAAAATTTTTACATTTTTTAACACTTTAACAAGTTTATTCATTAAAATAGATTTTAAATGTTGCTAAACTACTATGAAAACATCTCATTGATCACCCCCCCCCACCTGACACACACACACACACACAGGCACAATAAAGAGATTTATAATAGATACATGGTTGGCCACACTGCAACATAAATATGTCAAAAAAAAAGTATTGGTATATGTATTGAAGGTTTCTGTCTCATAATTGATATCAAACAGCACTCAAACATTTAAGTACCAGGCTTACAACCAATAAGACTGATGAGCTTATTGCCATGTCTGAGGTGACAGCATATAGCATGTTTTCTTGTAACGTGGAAACAGGATCTCAGTGTTATGGTTTGGGGATACATCCTGCACTACTGTCACTCCCCTAAACATTTAAACAGTGTGAAGACATTCAGATCTGAAACAACCCAGGTGTAGGATCCCATTATACCCACCCCGTTGTGTTGGCATTATAAATTGTCATTCACTCTGGTAGGTAAAGTGTAGTGCCATCCACTGTTCGAAGCCACCATAACCACTATAATGTCAGTACCAAAAAAAAAGTTTATGCACTCATGATACATATATTTACACAAACACACACACACACACATATATATACACATACATAAAATGTGTCTTACGCATACAAACAAACTACTTATGTTAACTACTCATGTACTTATGCCAAAAACAAAATATCATTTTGAAGTGCTATAACTCCTGTGTAAGAACACACTATATCCACTAGTGGGCAGAATTGACTTAGATTCAACTAAAAGGATTATTTGAACTGCTATTTGTTAACATTGTGGCAGGCCATAGAGATGCAACATAAACAAAGTTTAACTTGATGTACTCCTAGCAACAACTGAAAAGTCCCTGGTAGGCTCCTAAACTGCCATCTATGCTCTAAATTCTATAGAGCACTAAAGGGGAAAAAAAGACAGTTAACAACTTAAGACAATGTTACTAGACATGGTCAATTATTTGAGATCACACTGTTTGTTTTTTAAGATTATAGACTTTACCAGGGATTAGAAGACTTTAGCCAATTCCATCTCTGTACAGCCAAACCAGCCTGCAGAAACAGCAAACTATGTCTATGTGATGTAGAGATTAGCTCAGTCCTATAGCAGATCTGTGAAACTGACAGCCTCGTAAACTTGACCTATAAGTATTGGAAAATGATATGGTAATGCTTAAAATGTATGTGTAAAAATTACTACATCTATAACTTCTCAGTCCATTTTTTACTGTATAGGGCATCTGGTGAACAATATCAAATGGCAGAAATTGTTGTTTGTTATTAAATATACTCAGGCGTGTGTATTCTCCAGAACTGTTTCCATACGGTTTATATCACGGGACTGCACTAACATTAGTCCCAAGAACACGTAGCCTAGTTCCTACAAATCAGCTACTAATTTTAGTACCCACAAAAAATATGTGAATGTGTAAGAAATCTCTGGCAGCTGCTGCTCATGCCAGTGGTGTTTTAAACGGTAATACTGGAGAAGTGTCTCTGAAAATGCCAAAGTACCAAATTCAGATGTGTGTGAATAAGTGAGAGCAGTATTTCACTGTGGAGGAACATTCCACTTCATGACTTGACAGATCAAATACATTAGAAGTAATATTTTTTGTATTATTATTTTTAACCTAAACTCCTTAAAAAAGCTTGGCGGTTACATTGTCCATAGAAGTATGTTGTAAAAGTAACACATAATAACACCCTACAATTTTCAATAATGTTCTCTATGACCGTAGGTAGTTACAAAGCTAATGGAGGGATTAAAACTATTTACTGAGCACTTTCTTTCAGCTCAAAAAAGAAGAACACTTGTCTGAATTTAAGAATAAGGTTCAAAAGCCATGAAATATATCAACACTGAGATAGAAAACACTGTTAAAAAAAAAAGAAAAGAAAAACATACTCAAGCTTCTAAGTACCAGTGATCAGCTGACAAAATCATCACTCTTTTAGCTAATGTAAGGCTTCTGTCATCT
The DNA here is from genome assembly GCF_036373705.1 of Amia ocellicauda. Lineage (NCBI taxonomy): Eukaryota > Metazoa > Chordata > Actinopteri > Amiiformes > Amiidae > Amia > Amia ocellicauda. The sequence continues at coordinate 5,012,274 of NC_089869.1, read as the reverse complement.
GTTCAATTTACAAGACAGTAATTCTGCAACAGTCAATTAACTACTTTCAAGGTGAATACAAATGAATTCTGCAGGAAGAGTAGAGACAATTCTCCTTACCGCCACTGCAGTATTTTGATTTACTTTACAAAATGTAGATCTCTGCTCTAATGTAACAATGAATGTCAGCGCGTATTCAGAAGAGGCTAATTTATAATTGGAAAGCCTGTATATATACAAATTGTATTTTCAGTGCTTTATTTAGATGTTTGGTATACTTCTACAAGTTTCACAGACACTGAAAACGACCAAAGTTTAACTAAAAAAAACTTACTTTCTTTTCGTTTCTTTAATGGTTCTGAGACGTTCCAAAAAAAAAAAATGCTATGTAGCACTGGTTTCAAAGTAGCACAAAGGAGAGAAACAATACACAACAGGAACAGATTGTGATGTGTCTGGAGAAAGAACCACTGAGTTTGTTCACTTTGATTCAGGTGTTTGTCAGCGTTCCTGAGGTTGACTTTTGTGGTTACTGTTAACACATTTCAGACTGTGGCAAATCTTCAAGCATTACCATTGTATATAGAATCTATGGTATATATCCAAAGCTTACCCTTCATGTAAGTAAATCCAAAGCAGATATTACAAGCTGAAAGTTTGCCTTATACCATACTATAGCATTAAATAATAAGCTACTACATACAATTTTTTCAGAGGGGCCAGAATATGTCACTCTTGTAACTAAGCCACCAGATCAATAAATGTAAATTTAAAAAGCACATGGTAAAATATGGCCCCCCACTTCTTTATTAATTGCTCTATTTTTCTTTTAATATGTATTCTTAATGGAATCTGTAAATGCACTTACATTAAAAAAGTGATGTATTGAATTGCTTTATCTTCAATGGCATATGAGGCTTTGTGGACTTTTGTTATAATGGTTGTGCTGTACAGCACTCCTGCAGATAAAGGCTCCTGTCTTTCTTTTTAATTCTACAGAACCACACCCTCGCTGCTAAGATCTTGAATTAGACAAAGTCTGACAAATGCAGGTCTTCGTGGGAGCAGTAATTACCCACTAGTACTTCAGCAGCATATATTTAAATATTTTCACTGTTCTTGCCATTCTAAAATAAGCTGCCTTCCTACAGGAAGACCCCGGATTTAGCTTTGCTACAGAGTCCGATAGTTGTTCCAAATAGATTATCTTTGTGAAGGATACCTTATATTGTATACGCTGAATAGTTTTAACCAAGCAAAATAACCAATAATTTATTCTGCTGAAGCAACAGATCATCAAAGCAAGCATCACTCCAGATTATCTTTTGTTTATTCAGTACACATAGAATAAAAGGCAGCATTTTATTATTATTCACATACAACATCTGAGGATCTGAGAACGTAGTACCATTCTAATGTGTACACCAATCCTTTACAATAGAAGTATAATGAATGTAAGGTTTTGTTTTTCTTCAATGTATTATTTGGACATGAGAGTGGCTGCTTTATGTCTGTGTAATGTACCCCTTTGTTGTCCTAAATATAGCTCTACCCAGAAAGAACTAGTAACCAAGCATTCTTTGTGAAAGTGTTGACAAAAATTAGCTGCAAACCGAAAACATCCTAGAGAATCTTATTTTAATAAACCTTATTCATGACCAGACATTCCTGTGTAACTTTTAAAATGTCGGTAAAGGACATGTGAGGTGTACTCACTGACTTTAAGCCATTCAGTAACAATAGAAAGAAAAGCTGAACAGATGAATCTGTGATAAACACAAACATGTCAATTTAAGACTGTGTAACAAGTGATGGATTAGTGAACAAGATCATTTTTTTTCAGTACTGCAAAACTTCACTTCCATATTGAGATATTATACTTAATAGTTATAAAAGCAAATGAGAGAGATTTTAAAAAACACATTATCTTATTTTCTTATGGAACATTTAACAGCAAATAAAACTATAAATGTAAATGCTTGAATCATCATTTTCCTGTCTCCAGGACCTTCAACATGAGACAATATTCTTCTCGTACATGTATGGACTCGAGGACCAAACATGACATTTGGCTATCTCCAAAAAGTAGCAGAGCTGCATGACATTGTGTAATTTTATAATGTTTTTTCCATTTGAGGGATGTCTTGATCAGCAGATATTTTAGGGCCCTTATTTAGGACTCCATTATTAAAGAGCTGAGTCTTAATAGATTGCAGTCTTTGAAAATTATCCTAAATATTTTAATAGTTGGCACTACAATGTTAAAATTTTGAGTATGGCAAGGCATAGTACACGGACAATTTCCAAAAACAGTTTAACTCACAATGCATATTTCTGTGGTAAGATTGGGGGGAAATGTTCCACTTTGTCATTCTCCAGTAGCAGTAAAAACAGGTAAGATTTACAAACTAAGACACTATTGACAATTCTTATTTTTTCCCAATTCACACATATATTTTAAGACTCACAATTGTGATTAAATTATTAAAATATATTTTTTGAACCTGAGGTGGTAAATGAGGAATGAGAAACAGGTGAGGTTATGTTCTATTATTTATGTTATTTATTCAGTTCGGAGGTATCTGGAAATATGAGTGATAACATCTGTCTATAAATCATTGCTCATTCAGATATCTGTGGCAAGACTGTTCATGCAGTCTAAGAAGTAGTTTGAGTGTTCAAACATGTTATGTTCAGCATTAAGGGATATTAATTTGAGATGTTGCCTAAGGGAACAAAAAAGAAATCCTTCATATTACCTTTAAACAGGTTTACATCAGAATACACTTACATTGTGTAAAATGAACTTTTAAATCTAGAGAATACATTTAAAAACCTAAACATAATATTGATTAAAGTACACTACAAAAATATTTGGTTCATAATCTGTATGATGGAGAATGAGTTTGAACCACCTTCAAAATGTGGAATACATTTGACAACATATGATTTCGTATTTCGCAAAGCTCTAGCTAAAACTCACAGCGATAAAATTCAAACTAAGGAGCAGACTTTTCTGATATTAGGTTTAATAGATGTAAACGTTTATGTTCACCATGTTCAATATGAAGAAAGTGGTAAATTGATTATTCTCAGCATCATTTTTCTTAAAAACAGTGCCACTGACAATTAAACTGCCATTACCAAACTAACATCTTGCAGCAAACTAAACAACCCCTCATATAAGTGATGGTTTCTTTCTAAAATAAACAACACAGAACTGTTTTCTTTATATAGTCACTGATGACTTCACCAAAATACAAACTGTATAGGCCTAATATAAAATGTAACTTACATGAACAAAACTCAATACCTAACCCAAACTAAATGCATTATACATATAAGACAAAATGCATTAAATACATTAAGGCTGTATGCAAACAGTTAAAGTGTGCACCATGTAATTTGGTACCTGTTGACAAATCGTCAAGCAGTTCATAATATTAGCATCAGAGTGAACAGGTGGGCTACAGGTTCATAGCACCACGTCAGTAACAGTTTCTTGCTCTGTTAGTAAACAGTTGGTGCATAATTGCAAAGCAGCCCTTTTCTCCTTTTGCTAAATCCTTTCGGCATGTTCTAAAAAGGTAGCCTAATCTACAAAACTCATGTAAAAACAACCAGTCACAACACCAATATAGAAATACAAAATTATAAATAGTATAATAAAACATTATCAACAATAATAATGAGCATTACCATTTTTATCCGTCAACATACAAAAAGTTCTATGCAACGAAATGGTAACAAAAAAACAAACATTTTTTTTTATTTTTATTTTTTAAGCTCAGATGTTAAAAACGACCCATTTCGATAAGTGATGCATACCTTGATCGCCTTAATTATCCAAGAAAATGTGTTAGCAGAACTCCTTTCCCAAGACCTGTGTTTATTCTTAGAGATGAAGTTCACTTTCCCTGCAGTTTTTGTATCCAGTGCCTGTGAAGTGGGATGTTGCTGACTGATCTTGCAGGAATGTTAGTGCTTGCCGTTTTATTAATGACTTTTTCTTTCTTTCGGTCTGCTTTCACCAACAAGTCTAAACATAGTGTGGCGGGGCTGCGGTCCCAGCCGCGCCCAGTGCTTTAGCAGTCAAGGTAGATCCAGTACATTTCTAAAAAAGATGTCCTGGGGATATCAACTTGAAGGAGATCACTTTCTCCCTTCTAGTACTGGAGGGAGCTCGCGTTAAACTGCGACGCACTATTATGGGACTAGTTTTATATATTGACATGTGCCACCAACAGTGTGTCTCAGCAATTATGCCAACATTGAGGATGTGAGGTTTTAACTTCCCTTGAAACATGCTCGATGTCGTTTGCAAATATGTATTTATTGTACCTACAATTCAACTGTTGCTCCAATGCCTTTTTAATGAAAGCTTAAAAATACAAAACACTTCCACAGCTTATTTTTTCAATACAGTAAATCTGTGTGCATGCATTTCATTTTTGGTGTTGCTTTAACGGGAGTATCTGCCTACACAGCCTGACCCCCAGAACAAACACAAAGTGTTGTTAATATTTGAAATACTATCAATTACATTAATTTAATCAAAATGTAGATTTCAGAGAAACACCTATGTTTAATTGAAAGCTTAACAGGGCTTTAAAGTGAAAGGGAATTTCTTCATAGGTTTGCACAGAGGGTGTAACTCCATAAGTTTAAAGATTATTTCATTTATTTATTTGTTGTTGGTTTTTAACTCTCCACTGCAGAATATGAATGGTAGAAAATGCCATTTGACTTTGAATTTGAATGTTGACAAAAATAGTTTATATTGTTACAAAATGTTATTATTACTGTTATTTTTGAATACATGAAAGTAATTGAAAGTTTTGCTCTGTGTATTTTGGCAGAAAAATACTTTTCAGTTGCCTAACAATAAGAAATGTAAGTGCTGTGGACCTTTACAAACACAGTCATGCATTCATATATATGTATGCATTTTATGTGCGCATATAAGAATCCTGGGACAGCCTGGTTCCATGAATTACTTAAATGAGTAGCCACATTTACAGGAAGGCCTATTCATTGTAACACAGAAATGATAGAGTTGCTTCAAATTCCACACTAACTATCAAAAAGCCATTTTACTGGATTACAGTGCTCACTGAAAATTCAGCCCCAGCAAAATATATACCAGTCATATGGAGTATCTGACTTAATATCATGCCTTGCCATTATATCATATAATTCCTTTCAAATATGTATACATGTATATGTATAATTACAGCAAATGTGTTGTTTATTTACCACGTTAAAGCATTATATAAAAGAAGCCTCTGACAACCATTTTCCATGCTGATTGCTCACAAATGTAGAGTGGCCTACATTACAACACCAGCTTGCTCTCAACACCATAACTTAGAAACATGTAGTTACTCTTCTTCAGTCTTCTCGCTTCTGCCAGCAGCCAGATCAAAACAAAGAGCCGGGATTCCCCTTTGGAAAACGAGCATCCACAGCACTCCGCTGTAGTCTACACGGCAGTCCCTCGAATAAAATAATAATGTAAAATACTAGCGACAGTTCTGGCTGGTGAAATTAACTTTTTATGACTACAAACCGATGGAACTTTCAGAAAAATAGGGCGATGGGGCCATCAAATGTGCATAGAATGTTTGTTTTTAATTATTTTCATGAATTTTCAGATTTTCCAGCATTGACTTCCAGCAAAGCAGCTCCAGAGATAGCACCCACATGACGTCATGGCCTTTTTCTCAAGCTCTCAATTCTGGTACATAGAATGAGCTGGACATGATGAAATACACTCCCACAACCCCCTTTATATACACATACACATACACATACACATACACATACACCATGCATTATTATCCATTGACTTACTTTCATAACACTTTCCACGCATAATAACAACATTAATTTAATTGCAGCTTTTATTTCTGTGAATTAAGGTAGAATATGGTATGCAAGTATTGATTAAAATATTTATATTAAAATAGCTTTTTATTGACACTTAAAAAGGGGAAAGTTTTAATGTCATAAATAATAATTAATTCATAATTTTCTCTGAGCAGTGTTTTTTAAATGTCAGACTTTGCTGAAACTTGCCTACTGTTTGATTTCCTGTTTGCAGAAAGTAGAGATGGTAACTGTCTCCAGGACAACTAAGTGCAATTCCCTTGGGAAACCAAAAGATAAAAAAATAAAAGCTCCAGTGAATATGTCTGAGCTTGTCTTATATGGTTTGGATAAATCCAACAGTATCACTGAGGAGAAAAACAGCCAATCAACATAATTAAATCTTCATCTGAATATAAAGTACTTATTCGGAGTGGCAGCGCCTCTATATAACCCCAAACTAGAGCATAAGCTTACAACAGACTCACTTCTGAATAAAAGTCATTGTTAAAAAGAAACAATCTCTCACTTTGTACGTCCTTCATAAAAATGGCCACAGATTAGAGTCTATGACTGAGGTGTGTTAATATTCAGCTGTTCTGTGACCAACTGAGTTAACAGCTTCCCTTAAAATGACTCAATCAAAATCAATGCCAAGTTCCTTCACCAGATTCTTTTACACTGCCCCTCAGAAGTCCAGTACTAAGATTTGGCTTTGAATTTCCAAGGTGGGATGAAAGTGTGATTATAATATCAATGATTTTCATTTATATATATATATATATATATATATATATATATACACACACTCACCTAAAGGATTATTAGGAACACCTGTTCAATTTCTCATTAATGCAATTATCTAACCAACCAATCACATGGCAGTTGCTTCAATGCATTTAGGGGTGTGGTCCTGGTCAAGACAATCTCCTGATCTCCAAACTGAATGTCTGAATGGGAAAGAAAGGTGATTTAAGCAATTTTGAGCGTGGCATGGTTGTTGGTGCCAGACGGGCCGGTCTGAGTATTTCACAATCTGCTCAGTTACTGGGATTTTCACACGCAACCATTTCTAGGGTTTACAAAGAATGGTGTGAAAAGGGAAAAACATCCAGTATGCGGCAGTCCTGTGGGCGAAAATGCCTTGTTGATGCTAGAGGTCAGAGGAGAATGGGCCGACTGATTCAAGCTGATAGAAGAGCAACTTTGACTGAAATAACCACTCGTTACAACCGAGGTATGCAGCAAAGCATTTGTGAAGCCACAACACATACAACCTTGAGGCGAATGGGCTACAACAGCAGAAGACCCCACCGGGTACCACTCATCTCCACTACAAATAGGAAAAAGAGGCTACAATTTGCACAAGCTCACCAAAATTGGACAGTTGAAGACTGGAAAAATGTTGCCTGGTCTGATGAGTCTCGATTTCTGTTGAGACATTCAGATGGTAGAGTCAGAATTTGGCGTAAACAGAATGAGAACATGGATCCATCATGCCTTGTTACCACTGTGCAGGCTGGTGGTGGTGGTGTAATGGTGTGGGGGATGTTTTCTTGGCACACTTTAGGCCCCTTAGTGATAATTGGGCATCGTTTAAATGCCACGGCCTACCTGAGCATTGTTTCTGACCATGTCCATCCCTTTATGACTAAACTGGCCCCCACAGTCACCAGATCTCAACCCAATAGAGCATCTTTGGGATGTGGTGGAACGGGAGCTTCGTGCCCTGGATGTGCATCCCACAAATCTCCATCAACTGCAAGATGCTATCCTATCAATATGGGCCAACATTTCTAAAGCTTTCAGCACCTTGTTGAATCAATGCCACATAGAATTAAGGCAGTTCTGAAGGCGAAAGGGGGTCAAACACAGTATTAGTATGGTGTTCCTAATAATCCTTTAGGTGAGTGTATATATATATATATATATGTATATATATATTTTAAACTTAACAGTTTGTATTTCTGATTCACTTAAAGGTATAACTACACAAATATATTCCTGTGATTGTGTTTGCCTTCCTTTGTTTTCCCTGGGTTGTGAAATAAATGTATTTGGTCAGGTTGACATGAGGGATGAGGGAAAAAAGCTACAAATCTCAAGAAATAGTATTATACAGACTTGACAGCAATAACACATCAGTTTCCCTCAACGCAGTATTTAAGCAAATCTGTGGCAATGTGATGTTTGTCACTTTACTTGCTTTCAAAGTTTAGGCCATTTCAGTTTTGCAAATCACTGCTAATGATCAAGATGCAACCATCTTGATTGAGTATGTCCACCACAGTAAAACTGACATTCAATTAACTTGGGCATTCCCAGGCTCTTACATTGTATAAGAATATTCTGGATGGGATTTACTATAGATTGATGAGCTATCTGACTTGTACCATTGTTTATTAATAGTTATGTAACACCCTCTCTGATTAATATGCCTGCAGGCTATGAATTGTAGGTTGTATAATACCACAAGATTGTATCAGATTCATTTAATGGTGAACAGCTCATCCCACTGACTGACTGTTGATGCAAGTTACAATAATTGTGCCATTGAGTCACAGTGAGGTCCAGCTGAAGTAGTCAGTTTTATCAGTGTTTAAAGGGTAGGGAGTTATATAATACACACTTGGTGGCTGGTGCAGACATGAGTATGAGTAAATATTTGTACTGTTTGCATAAAACTGATTTTCTGTTTGTTCAAGGATTTAGGGCCAGATAAAATAAAAAATTTGACCCACCTGCTAATAGCAAAGTACAAACTTGTTCATCATAGCAGTTACATTTATGATTAGAAGAAAGTGGCATCTTACTAAAAATGAAGCTGCAACTGAGTACAGTTCTTTAGTTTTCTATTAGCGGGTGGGTCAAATTTTTTATTTAATCTGGCCCTTAGTCTCATAGATGAGATGAAACAAAAATCTGTTGTACGTCACTGTCTTGATAAGTGTGTCAGTACAGTTCCAGGAATGGTTGCACACAGCAGCCAAAATGCTGTGTAAATAGTGTTTATTCTTCCTAAAAGACTCAGTGGCTCTGATGGCATCTGCAATTGCCGTCACCCTCCAACTCCCTGTGACTCAGTCTACACATCCAAACATCTTTCACATGGGTCTACCCTGCACTTGAAATTTGCAGCTCCCACTACCACTATGAAAGGTTTATTTTTTTAACCAATCATCTTGCTCTTTTCAACATGCCCCCACCGATACACAACAAAAGCCTCTTGATGCAGGTACGGTGTGGTTAAGGTAAACAGCACACAAAGATGCTGTCCTGAGCCAGCTCCTGTAAGCATATGATGTTGTTGATTTGACAATATCCTTGCCCACACCTTCCTGACTTACACCTGCTGCCTGCAGGCACTCGCCCTCCCTTCCCCTCTCCCGACATGTATGAGCACATCTGCTGACACACCCTGCTAAATCATCGTCTCTGAGATTAAACGCAGCTCAAACCTCTCTCCACAACATTTTTCCACATTACCACCTGCATGATGAGACAGAAATGATCATCAAAGATGATACCACATTCCCTCATCCGATAAAACAAACAAAAACAAAAATAATGCACCCCCCACCCCCTTTAATTCCCAATGGTGTGCACTGTTTTAATTAAATTACTGTAAAATACATTAAGTAGCAAAAACAGTTAAATGTGAAAAGGAATGGCAAATTTATCAGTTACATACACACAGAATATTTTTTTAACTATTTTATTGTGACACACTGCGACACTCCATTGTATGGAATGCCAGAAATCACATGTCATTTGATTATTATCTGTAATATGGAGGATTATTAATTCCAGCATTTCATTTTACATTTGAAAATATGAATAACTACAGATTGACACATATTTCATAGTGTAAATAAACATTAGCTGAGTAAGAGCACGCCAGTTGAGCATGAAGGACCCCATTTAGATTCCATTTTAAATAACTAGAAACATGTTTCAGAACAAAGGAAAGTACATTTAAAAGTCAACATACTCACAGGTCTGCATTGTCTTCCAGCTTCTCTGCCTTTGTTGCCTTTGTCACCACATTCACTGTTGTCAACAATATGGGGCCATGACAGGAGTTTGTCTTTTACCATGTCAAACAATTGCTGTAATTTAGAAAAGCTAAACAGAACAAAAACAGTAGGCTCATCTAGACATATTAATGATTACATTTTCTCTAATATTACCACTTATGAAATGTGAAAGTAAGCCCCTCCATGCCTTCACCATGCTTTCTTTAAAAAGGGCCTTCCACATCCCTTTACAGGCTGACAATGGTCCAAAAGAATACTTGGGGAGGCCATATCCCTTGAGGTACATTCTAGCGGAGACCACTGCTCTTGTCCTGAAGCATAGGGTTAAAACGAGACAGAGGAGCAAATATGAGTAACAGTTATTGAAAGCGAGTGTCTGTTTGGGATCTAAGTAAGCCTGGTTTACTTGCTGTATGGTGTTTCATGTTGTACTCACACCTGTATGAAGCCATTCTCCACTGGTCCCAAAAACTTCTGCAATTTTTGAATTAAGAAGTTGTGTGATGAAGTGAAAATTGTCTGAAGTCTATTTCAACCATAAAACAGTAGCACACTTCATATCAAAGGTTTGCTGTACACAGGGAAACAAACGCAATGGGCTGTGCTACACAGTTTCAAATGCTTCAAATGGTCAATTCAGTCAGCATCCAGTTTTTTTCTAACATTCACTGGTTTGAACAAACAATAAAAGGTTACATTCATACAGCTTTACATATCAGAAATTCTCACTAACTTTGTGATTCACGTCTCGCTATTTAACACTGGGGGATTAAAACCTCTCCCCTTCTTACGCAGATGCAACCCCTAAACACAAGATCCGACTGCCTTCGCCCACACTATCCCCTGACCTGGTAAGTCATCAGAGCCCGCACCCACCACAGAACACCAGTTCCTCTCACTGGCTGAGGGCCACACAACAATTAAACTATGTGTGTGCTTCCTCTGCAGCATACATTGGGTGTGGTATTATCAGCATCACCCAGCATGCCAGGCAGAAAATGTTTAAAGAGAGAGAATACCTTTGGGGCTGGCATGCCATTCCCTACATCCTGCACCTTCTAAGGCGCCAGCGGTGCCAATTCCAGGAATGGGTCTGTTTGGGTTTATGATTTGCCTGATAAACATCCTTCTGAACAAATAGTTTTTGCAAGTGATGTTCAACATTTTCATAGGGTGTGTAGACAACCCTGTCCCAGTGACATCAGTGCCATGTATTAGAAAGACTGTACAAACACGCAGGCTGTTCTTTTGGAGAAGCAGGTTTGCCGCTCACTCAGTCTGGAGTGATGATGTACGTATAATTATGTGAATCTTTCAGTTATGTTATGCAATGAAAAATGTTAAATATATTTAATAGCATCTCAGTTCATGAGGCCTAACTCTTGCCTTAGTATGTACTACTGTGCATGCCGCCCTTATATAAATGGAGAAATAAAGGAATCTTATTTTAGAATTGCATTGTGCAATCTTCTGAAGTAATAGGACAGTATAAAAAAACAACGATTGTTTATAAATATTGCAAATAATGCACTGATTGCAACAGCAGGCAAAGAATGGTGGAGGTGGGGGTAATTCTTATCCTGTTATATCTATTTTGGTGCCTTAATCATATGTAACAATGTAAACAAAGGAAGAAAACAACCTTTAGCCCCTCTCCTTTTTGCTCAGATCAGTAGGGTTCTATTAGAGACTAACACTTCTTTCAGTGTGTAACTTTTTTTTTAGCCTTTTGTTAATCAATGATGCAGAAAGCTTCAGTAATCCATTTCTTTCCCCTCTCTCTCATTGGCTTTAAGCTCCTTGAAGCACACCTTTCAGCAGACATGAAATGAAACTTGAGATTAAACTGTTGCATGAACCAAACTGTCATCTCAGACATATATGAGTTTAAACTTTTAAACTTATATTTGATTTTTTTTTTTTTTTTTTTTTTTTGAGGTCTTCTGTTCCTGCACTGGTAAACCTTGTTTCAGCACATACAGAGTGTAATTAATATGATGGTTTTGCACTCCTATAGCATCCCTATTGGTGCCAAGTTAAAAATGAGGGGCACTGCATTCCATGTAGCAGGTAGCCTAAACATTTTTTTTAAGATAATACAAGAGGTTGATTTGGTGGAATGGAGGTGAATTAAGCTTAGGATAAAGAAAACAGTAGAATTATATAAAACTGCCGGATAATTTAGGTCTAAAAACGATATATATATCACTGATTCCTGATCAGATTTTACTTATTTTCCACAGGTTATCTCCAAACCACAGTGATTGACACTTAAGAACAGCTCTAAGGTTATTTTAACATCATGGGCAAACAAATATTTTAAACATAACAGTACAACACAATACATTATAGTGTTATCAAGCATGGACATCAGAGCATGTTGCAGACAGACAAACTTTTAGATTTTCCTTGGCAAACAGTCCACTATTACAATCGACAGACTTGCCAATTCTAAATCACTGTTCTGTACTTAAAGAATGAAATTCCTTCATTAAAACATGGTCATCAGTTTCCACAAAGTAAAGCTGCAGAGGAGCCCCCTGACAGCACAATTATTGTCCTGCTCCAAGTGCAAATGTGTTAGATAAGATATGGTCAATTTATTATTTGGCTTATTGTTTTAATCACTTCTTACCTGAGATGGGCTTTAGTGACTGGGATAAATGTTATTTATGTTAAATATGATAGTGATTCAGCACTTCCTGATTATGCAAAAAACACCTAGACAAAACCAGAATTAAAACTGTTGCACAGAAAATAGGCTGAAACAAACCACATTTCTACACAAAGTCTGTATTTAATTTCATGCCGAGTTGGCTCTTCCGAGTTCCCTTCAAAATCCCCCTTCAAAATCACACACATCTCATACATTGGCCAATTGTGTAGCACAGACTTGTTACTAAGTTAATTCATATTAACAAGGGGAGGGGGGAATTAATAAGGAGCAAGGGGAATTAGATGTACTGAAAAAAAAAAACTATTTCTATATATTGTATACTGTTATACTTATCAATTGTAATTAATTCTGCATAAAAAATAACTCTTAAGCCATTCATATTAAGCAACAAAACAGATACCTAAAGATACTCTTGCCTTTCAGGACCGAAGGATCTTTAATTCAATCAAATAAATAAAGTGTAATTGTGTATGCAAGTATTAATATTTCCATGGGGGTTGGCAAAGTCAACATATCTTTAAGATATTTAACATAATAAGAAATGAGAAGTAAATAATTTGGTGGATTGTCGATGGGAAGACCATACAGACATAGGCCAAAGGTCCCACAACTGTTGTCTGGGCAACTGTCGTCAGATCACAAATCAGTACTTTCTTTTCAAACCAAAGATGTACCTCTAATATTTATTTCTTCTCCTCTACTTCTTCGCCACATCAAAAGAATCCCAGGTGTTCCAGCACACACCCAGTGTTGTAACCAGAGCACAGGCAGGAATATATACCCTGAGAGTGCTTTGTTCTGGAATCAATTCAGACTATATAAATGGCTCCATAGAATGTTTATTGTAAATCAGCAGAAAATCCTTTCAGTTCACAGTGACTCACTGAACAATGGGAGGCTTTGTTGGTATGTCTGGAACAGGTCATCCTTAGTTTTGATGGATGTTTTTTTTTTCCTGCAAGGTAAGAATAATAAGCAGGGCTGGGCTGATTCAGAAACCCTGGTTGAATCAGCCATCTTTTCATCTTATCTTTAACGGTCGTCTTTTCAAAATATGTCACAGTAGCATGAGTTATGTACAGTAAACGTGAATACAAAATGTAGTTTGTGAAGAATGCAGGTTCCGACTGTTTTGATTTCCCCTCATTGTAAGATTCTTACAACAATGTTATTAATTCTGTGAGGCTTCCTGACACTTCCCATCACACCAGAAGGCAAGAATCTGGACAAGAACTGTCTGAATTACAAATCACACTGACAATGACTAGGCCTTGGGTTGGTTTTCAATGAGAGAGATGTAAAAATATTCACACCATTTATTTAAAATGTTCTTCAGTGATTAATATCGCTTAAGTAATATTGTTAATTACTGATATCTGTGGAACACCAATTCAGCTGAGAAGAAACTAAAGATTCCAGTCCATTGAAAAGAGTAAAGACAAAGAGTGAACTCTCATTAACTTCCATTTCTATAGAAAATTCAACATAGCACCTCAAATGCACAGTGTATGCAGTGCATTTACACATGTTTATTAGTGTATTGAGCAGCTTTAGTTATAACCATATCCACAGCTGCTTTAATAGAAAACACTGAAGAACAAGAGTGCCTCACAAGCATGACCTTTAGGTTCCAGAGTTTCAATGCTTTCTGGAACAGTCCTCTTAAAAAATCTAAGAACACTATTACATCTATTACATCAACCCCCCATATTTGGGAATCACTGTTACACACCTCCAAAACACAATCTATTCATCCTGATTATACTATGTTGTGTGAAGAAATGTTGCTGTTCACTTCAAAATCTGCTTAGTCTTTAAAAATCTATATTTCATACAAGACATCTATAATTAATATTTATGAGGTTTCAAAAATAAATAATTCGTTTAAATCTGCATAGCTGTCACTTTTCCATGTAGACCCATGTCTCACTGCTCTGGCAAGCAGTGACTTCAGGAGGCAGCAGAAGTTATTATTAAGGTCAGCATTTATGTTTGCGCACTAGACAAGAGGCCAAAGAAAACTTGTAAAAGCAGGTACAAAATGTCTGCAATTGGAATTTACCTTTTCCCCTGGTTCATTTAAAACAAAAACAATCACATTACCCCTGAAAAACACAATTTCTGTTATCTGTTATCTGAACCAGATTTTATAACCCAAGGAGGTATACTATGTTGTATGAATTTCATGTTGGATTATACTATTGTTCACAGGATTGATTCTTCCAATTAAATTCAGTGGGGTATTTAAAATACATAACCTGGAAGATTAATCATACTGCACATGCAGCATCTGAGCATTTTCTACATCCAGGTCTCACAATCTATTTAGAATGGTCATATTGTTTCTTAATTTATGCTATAATAAAAGCAGATTTGATTTTCAAGCCATCTTTACATTTTGATATACTTTAAAGTACGTTCCATTGCCAACCTACTGACCATTTGTGAAGTACAGCCAGACTATTGAATCTCTCAGATAACATTAGGTAAATGTATTAGATACCACCATTTCAAACGCAAAGAGTCTGAAAAGCTTCTGAATTGGTACATTTTCAGTTTTTCCATTTCTATTTATCCCAATCGAAGAATGCATGAAGAGAAACACTGGGCAATTTAAAAATACCTTGTCTCAAAAATATGTATAATTTTGTAATATGTAAAATGTAATATTATCAGATAAAAGCAGTAATGTTTAATGGGAGAGTGTTAGCAAACTTTAAAGAAGCTTCTCACCCAAGGGGAGAACATAATTATAGACTGACTTTTTGTTTTAATATGCAGACATGCTGTCTTTCATTCCTGGAGCATTTTAATGTTTTGGTGAGGGAGAGTAGCTGTTAAAATATACCTTAAGGATCTGTGATTAAGACACACATTTCAGACATCAGTGCGGATCTAATTTTCTACAGTCAGACTTTTTGGAAGGGAGAGCTCTGGAAAAATGTGAACCTGCAACCACAAAAAGGATCTACACTCGAGGCAAATTTACTTATTTCCCTCATTAACATGCAAATCAATGTATAACTTTTTTGAAATGCGTTTTCCTGGATTTTTTTGTTGTTATTCTGTCTCTCACTGTTAAAATACACCTACCATTAAAATTATAGACTGATCATTTCTTTGTCAGTGGGCAAATGTACAAAATCAGCAGGGGATCAAATACTTTTTTCCCCTCACTGTATACCTTGTGTAAAACAACATCTTGGTGTACTACAGGTAGACTGGTTTACTCGTACTTTTCACACTGGATGACTCCACAGTCACATATTAGGTATGTGATCTATTGCCAGACCTCCCAAAGCCTTGAACATCACAGGAAGAAGATAAAATGTGTGTTCAGCTTTGTGAGGCATTATAAAAAGTTTTCCATCACTGTTTGGTGGTGCATTGGAATACTGCATTCAGATACCCAAGTTCACCATCAGCAACTGACTCACTACTTCTCAGTAGAATTCAGATGGGCGTACACGTGAACAGGCTGTGTCTTGGATGTCATTAAAACAAAAAAAAGATTTGGTTCCTTACTCATTTAAACAACACTGATGCAGATCAACATCCTGGTCATGATGAATTCAAGCAAGTGTTTATTTGAAGAAAAAAAATCCGACACCCTAAGGCAGGTAAAATAAGAAACCTCGAACTGTGAAATTCAAGTCAAGGCAGGGCAGGGTTCCGATCCCCACCTTTCTGCTGTAGGGAGGAAAAAAAAATGTTTGTGCAATGCAGGAAAACAGAAGATGGTCACTGTGTGGCAATGAGTGTAAATCTTGTAGCGTGCATCAAAAAAAAAAAAGACAAGTCAGACTTCAGAAGTCAAAGAAAGGGCTCTAACTTCAGATTCTCAACATTCATGAGAAATTGTATCACCAAGGAAAAAGAGAAAAGCAGGAGAACACATATCTCAATCTTCAATGTAGACTGAAGTTTCTAAGTCAGAGAGAACATGTAGAACAGAACAGAAGAGAAAGGGGGGCAGCATATTTGTACATTGTGAACACTACAAAATTCAGATTTGAATCACCTAACACATCATTGAAGTCAAGCCTCATGCAGTATCCTTTTCTTAAACAAGTTTCCGTCATCTGATAACATATGCAAGTGGAACATCACCTGTTTAGAGGGAGACCATGCAAGTGCACATCATTTGTGAGTGTTTTGGAACTGATTTCGCACTGCTGTGGAGTTTAAGAACTGACATTTTAGTTACAAGGTACATAAATATAATAACATAAACATTTTCAGAAAAAAGATAGATCACAATACTGTTACATATATATTGATCACAACGATCAATTGATCATGCAAAATGTTAGTTTTATGAAAGAAACAATATTGTTTTTCATCAGAAACACTATACTTTGTAACATTTAGATTTTGCTGTACACTGCAATATGTTGCACTATTCTACTTAGTACTACATTGTGAACATCCAAGGGATGTGACAATATTTCTTATATGAACTGCAATTCATAAAAATACCACCAACCTACATGTTTTATTTCTTAAGCAATGTTGCTTTCAGTTTAAAAGAAGACTGATCATTCTATAAAATCAAAGAAATTCAAGTCATCAAAGTTGAGGGGGCATTTAAATGAAATACCAACACACGCTCCCTGCTGGGTGAACCCAAGCACATCTCTTTAAAAGCTGGATCAACTTTATGATGTCATCAGTACGCACTTACCAAATAATATCTTGAATTTTCAGGCAGTAGCTTCATAGGTGATGGTTTGCTGGTTGGTGAACACATGACTAAATTCCTATCTCCTTCTCTGATTTTATGAAGCAATCATTACCCTTTAATATGGTTTACAGGAACTACAGGTGGACTTGATTGAACCTGCAGTGGCAAGGTCTGTGTGGAGAGAGAAAGAAATCAGTCTGGATCGTGTGAGTGTTAGCAGTCTTACAAATGTGTCTCCATTCTACCAAGAGAAAAGCCAGACTCCTCTGAGGGTTGAATAAGTTCAGAGCTCAATTCTTATGGATACCTAAATACTGTATCTTCAACTATTCATTTTAATACACGTTTTACCATGGTTACAATACCCTATTTTAGATATTAAATTATCAGTCTATCATTATTTAAGACAAACTGCAGGAGTGTTTGATTTAGGCTACTTGCAGTCTTGAACACGTTTATTATTAATAATAATAACAACAATAATAGACAATATATTAGGAACCGTGTAACTTAAGAAAATGTAACAGCTGTATTACTATTTATACAATGGCAAAAATGATAAGCGTTGTTGACTACATATTCGTGCAGGTTTTTAGGGTACACATATCACAGGGAATACCTTGAGCTACAAAATGTAAGGTTTGTGTTAGATCTAGAAACCTTACCCCAAAATGTGCCTCACCACGTGTTTCGTTCTTTTATTTTCATAGTTCAAGGAAAACTCATTAAACTCATTAAAACTATAAACATGAAACATTTGATTGATTGAACTGGTGATATTTAAAAAGCTAGCATCTTCTTAATGAAGTGACATTCTCATAAGGAATGGAAGGCCAAAGAGTTTTATTAATTTACCTTAACATCATGGGTAAAGTAATGGCCAGATTTGTGCCGGGGTTAACTTCATTCCCGGCTGCTTCGTGTTCTGCGCTCGTTTCCTTTCGTTGCTCGAAACATTACCATTTTTACAACAAATCATTATGTCAGTCATGAACAGAACTATTATTTATTTGGTAAGTTTCCGTGGCAAACGATACACAATTACTTCATAAAAACTAAACAAAAAGTTGGGTAATTCAACTACAAATACCACAATGCAATGCGAGGCGGCGCATGCGATCACCGTACAGCGGGAAGCGGCGGCTGGTTTGAAGGAAGTTTGCAGAGGAACATGTAGGTGTTGTGTTTTGGTTCACAAAATAACGCATTTTGCTTAAAAACGCAGTATATGTAAAACATGTTTACTAATACCTTAATATCAGAGAAACGGTGTATATACGTGACGAGAAGCATAAGCGCCACTGATATGTGGCAGCAATAGCATTAAATCCAGTCCAGTAGCTTTAGCTGCGCGCAGTTTGACCCTCGCAATGCAGCTCATGTTATATTGACTTGCGGGAACGGACTTCAGTTCAATATTAATATAATTACACTGTATCACTGTATTATTAACAAGGAGTAATTATTTATAAAAATATATTTGAGTTGTAACATTAGTTACTACTGTACTAAAATGGCACACTTGTTTAATGTAATTTATTTGTATTAAAGACAACTAAACTAGTTACATTTGATAAATATATGTATTTTTTACTTTCATATAGGGGAAATGGACCGAATGGCTTTTAGCTCTCTTTGAGAACAGCTGTAGTTCTCTGTATCAAGCAGAAATAACGAGACACCCTTTCCTGCTGATTTACTCAAGTACTAACGTCGTGCAGCGTCAGTATGGAGACTCCAAACGCTCTGAAATCGAAGTCTGTGTTCGACACACGGGATACTTCAGCACCTCGACTCACCCCAACAAATCAGGTAAAAAATAGGAAGATGTCGTTTTAAACCCCAGCCAGTCCCACACTAGCGGAATGAGTTGATATGAGCAGAACTGTGTAGTGTTGCCACATTTCCATTTCACCATCTATTTAGATTGCAAACTGTAGCCAATTCAAATCTTCTCTTAAATCTTACTGGTATTAATTGCAATGTGAAGATACATTTATTATTGTGATGTTGTTACCCTTGAAATATTGTGTATACAATGTTAATGATTGTGAAAAGCATATATTAACAATCATCATCTTCTGATTTGTTTTCCTTTTAGTCTATGAGTGCATCACTAAAAGAAAGACTGAAAAGAACAAGACGCTCCTTTAACTCCCCCTTCACAGTGGCCAAACGCCTTAGAATAAATGCAGAGGCCCAGACAGATTTGAAAGCGCCCACAGTGTCTCCAGAAGCAGCAGGGGCCCAGGACAGAGGAGAGACGGACTCTAACAATAAGGATGTTTCATGGGAAAGTGCAGAAGTGACTGGTGTTTGCAGAAATAGGCCAGCACAGCGATCTTGTACAGGCATGGTTACTGAAGCAACCCACGGGACTTCTTGCCTCACAGGAGTGGAACAATCCTCACAGTCAGATCTGTTTCATCTGAGAGACAGACTGAAGAGAGAAGTCCGAGAAAAGGAGGAAACACTGAGGAGACTGAAGATGGTTCAAATGTACAGAACAAAGGTAATTACAGGAGAAGGTCAGGAAATGAAAACATTACAGTTTGCCATGTCATTAAAAATCACACATTCAACTGAAACAAAGTTAAAGCTTTGGAAGATGTTCTTTTTTGCACTACCATTTGGATTATACAAATACAGCACCATGTTTGCATATTTAACACCCTCGATGTTGTGTTCTGCTGTATGCATTAGCACAGCATCCACAGCTGTTGCGTGTTAAATGATGAAAACACAAATGATAAGGAATTGATTTCACTTAACACTGCCCCTTGTGGAGTTGTTTACAGCATGCGAGTGTGTCCTCTCTTCACAGAATGACCTGGATGAGCTCCAGTGTCTGGTAAACAAGTGGAGAAGCTGCAGTCAGGCAGTCCTGTATGAGCTCCAGTCAGCTCTGTCCACAGATGGGAGCAAGCTGAGCCTCACACAGCTTATAGATCACTTCGGGCTGGAAGAGCACATACTGCACTACAACAGGACAGAGGAAGACTTCACTGATGTGTGAAGCTCTCAGCATGGAGTGCACTCGATTCTCTCTAGTCTAAGATTACATATTCACTGATGTCTAATATGAAAGTTTTCATAGTCTATGTTCTTTTGTTTAAACATTTTTCTCTTCATATGGACTTCGTGATGATTTATAACTCTAAAATTGCATTCTCCTTTGTTCCAATGTGTGTGTGTGCGTGTGTATATGTATGTATATAAATAGTTTTTACAGAACTGTACTAACAAGTTCAAATGTATACCTTTTATTTAGTCTCATTTACATATTTCCTGAAAAGGATGTAGGAGCAATTCAGAACTGTAAACCTATTTTTGCCGGTTAGTGTTCTCAGACTTTCCACATCTGCTCGGAGGATCACAACCTCCTAAGCATGTGCTTTGGCCAGGTCCACCAGTCTTTTTCTCTGGAGGATGTCTTTGTACCGTTCCTCTGCACTGCTCTCCTGATTCTGCTCCATCGCTGGTGACAGAAAATGCAAAGTCATTCACAGTAAACGGGGGCACGTCACAACACGAGTCAGAGAGGCTCGTAGGCAGAACACCATTGCTGTCCTCATCACCATAGAATAGGCTGAAAAACCTGTCCCTTTCTATGCTTGTCGTGGTACCATAGTAATCCCTTGCCAACCGTGGGTTTCCCTAACGAGATTTTGAGTGTCCACACTATTTTTTTTTTGTCTGTTTTGGCACCACGTATACAGTTTCGCATATCCATGGATTTGTGTTCCCGTGAGATTTTTGACCAGTCATTCATTCTTAAGCATATTGAAGAATTGTGACGTCACACAGTATTTGTGAAACCTATATTTAATTTATTTTTGCCTTAAATCAGTGTTTCTAAATCCTGGTCCTGGAGGAATACCTACCCTGATGGTTTTTATTCTATTTCTGAGCTCTAAATTACTTAATTCAACCCTTAATGGAAGTAATTTGATTACATTTGAATCTTTAAATCTTTGTATAAATGATAAACATTTGGTTCCTTAATAAGATATTTTCCTCATGCAATTTCATACTTAAAACCCCTACTATTAAAATAATTAAAAGGCTCTGATTTAGGACATTAATAGTTAAATTAAGGGTTCAATTAAGTAATTGAGCTCATTTGTAAAAAAAACAACAAAAAAACTGCAGCGTAGGTGTTCCTCCAGGACCAGGAGTGAGAACCACTGCCTTAAATCATGGCCTCTGAACAACCCATCATCCCTCTAACCATCCCCATTCCCATCCTCCTCATCCTCTGGACTTCATTATCAATATTAAAGGTACATTATTTTGTTCACTAGTAACGTATTTTTGTTCATATAGGTACATGTGTCTCACATATATTAATGTGTATGATACATAATTATGCTAACGTGTAAATCACAGCTGTGGAACCTCTACCCTTTTCCCCATAGGTTTTCAGTCTTGCCAACCACAGAGTTTTTCAGGAACCTACCCCCATGGTTGGCAAGGGATTACTGTAGTATTCTAAAAGATGTACTGGGTAAGCTCAGAAGATCATGTGACATAAAGACAGAAAAGAATGGTATTAAACTGTCTAATCAACTGCAATGCACAGTCTGATGGGCACTGTATTTCAGAGTACCGTTGCAGGTCCTATACAATAAATTATTGGCTCACCCATGGCATCACAGATGTGTCTCTTCTCTGCCACAGAGATCATCATCTGGCCTTGGCCTTCTGTGCTGTCTGTCTGTTCAGCTGCTGGATTGATTTCTTGGCCTTGTTCACCTTCTTTTTGTGGTTCTAGGAGGTAGCAGGTGATTTTTTAAACTGTATAACATTCACATTTTCTAAATTAAGGATCAGATTAAAGTAGAGGTAATCAGTAGAGATTAGAGAGTAGAGATTCCCAATCAGGGCTAATTGGGAATCAAGCTCGAGGGCTCCTTCTCTTCCAAAACCTGAAGACTTCCACCCACCCCACCCAAAAACCAAAACAAAAAAAACTAAAAATGTCTGATGTTGATCACCAAAACTCTTAAATCAAGTGCATTTTGTTTGAAATCAAATATAAAACCACATTGGAATTGTCAATTGGTTTAACACTAGAAGCACAGACATTTTGAACTACCTACAAGCACCAAAGCCGGTCATTGTAACCAATAGCTCTTTAACAGCTGTGATATCATAATCAAAGGCAAACTATCGCATAAAACTCGTAAGTTTTATTCATGAACATGAAATCCAACATTTGAATATCACAAATTGATTATTTAAATGGATATATTATCATATACATTAATAGTATTGCTATGAATAACAAAGCACTTTTTTTCTAAATACGCACACTGCAGTCAAGACATAAATACCTATATAGCCTACAATAAGCAAAATGCGCAAAAACAATAAGAGAATGAAACAAGTGTAAATGTAAATATTGGAATAATGCTCAAAAGCAATATTTTATAGTTCAAAAATAACTATTGCATTTGTCAAAACATAATTGTACACAAAAGTAAACATTTTCAACATCGTGTAAACTTTGTTTTCAACATACACTGCTTGTATTCACTGTAGCTTTGTATTTCAATTTACTATTCAATTTCAACTATTTACTATTTATATATAGCCTGCATACCTGACAGCTCATACAATCCACACAGGACATTTCTGCACTTTCCCTGCAGGAGCTTGTACCTCACACTGTATTTTGACAGCCTCTCCAGGTGAACACTTTTACTCCACGAATATATAGCATCGCAATAAATGCTCCTCCGCTGATAATGTCTGTGAATCATTATTTTGAGTGCGATGTGCTGTGTTATTGCACTCTGTACTGTGCAGTAGCAATCGCATATTGATAAGTGGAGTAAAAGCACTCGGTGCCACTTGGACCTGGTGTTTCACTTGCTGTGTTTTCACTGGCACAAACCCACGAATGATCTGTCATTGCCAGTATCACTGATGCCCCTGAATCAGTCATGTTCATATACACGGCATGTCCAAAAAAAGCTCTCTTCAATCTCTGTTTACAATCATGTTTATTTGCATGCAATCACTGTATCCACTCAATCAGCTGTAAGAAAACATCTGTAATGCTGTACAATGCGTGTGCTTTTCAATCACATAAAAGACTGTAGACAGGTAGAGATCGCCACCTGAGCGCAAGACTGACTAAAAAGGAAAGGAAAGACAAGAATTGAGTTATATTTGATTTATTATGTATGTAAATGACTGGTCAAAATAACCCGATTTTGGCTATTCTAGGTAAATGTGTTTATAACTTATTTATTTTCGCATTTATGCAGCTAAAACGCTGCAGGCATGTTGAATACATATGGTTAGGAAAAGTCATGAACGGGTATGCGCAGTGTATGTAGGAACAAAGAGTAATTACAATTTTAATTACCAAATCGGTCAAATTGACCGGCTCGCCGGTTCTAGTGTTAAAGGACGATAGGCGAACAAAACTCAAACTGTCAAGATTGGCAGCGTGTGTTCAGACGAGCCAGTCTCCTGCCAGCTGTCCAGTATGGCAGGGTCTCCAGCCATGGTCCTGGAGAGACAGTACTGTACAGCAAAGCACACACAGTCCTATTCTCACATGCAGAGCTTTAACTGGAAATTGGACCATTGGATTAACATTAAAAAAAAAAATGCAGATGGTTGATTTTAGTAAAACATTTAGCAGTCCAGGATGTTGTAAACCACCAGGGCTGCAGGAACATTATACCTCTCTCAGACCTAGTAGGTCTGACTGGAGTTTTCTTTTCTTGTAACATTTTTATTCGTTTTTCAGCTTAAAACAAAGTAATGTTAAACATATGGCAGTATACATACATGAATAAAGATTAACTCATAAATAAGTGAATACAAAATCAAGTTCCGTAAATCAACAGAAACACATTACACATGATGACTAAGGAAAAAGAGAGCAAAAGAAACATAATAAGTAAATAAATAAGAACCTGAACAGACAATTAGTTACCTATGTCCAAGTTTGGATAGACACGTTCTTAAAGTACTCCATGAAAGGTGTGGAGTTTTTAACAAACATGCTTTTATCCATTTTTAATGACTAAATACTTTCACAGTATTTCCAGTGCCAAGTGAAATAACATGAAGGTTAATACAGATTTGTAACAAACAATTTTGGGAAATGTTTATGCACAAATCATTGGAAGAGATTGAAAGATCACATATTTCTCTATAAATCAAGTTGAGAGCCATTGATGATTCTTACAACATACATATTGGCACCTTTTCTTGGATGGAAAGTGTTTTTTCCACAGTAGAAAGCTTCTAGGACAAACTGTCATAATCCGTCTCGCTCAAATACTGAAAAATAACAAAGCGTTTCATTACTTAATTCAAATGAGTCCAGCGCACACATTGCTATTTCAAACCCGTGTCTCCCAGACACGTCTGTTTTAATTCACTTTAACCCACAAGTGTGAGGGATCAATGCTGTTGCGACTGATGTACCTGGTCTCACGATTACTGTACTGACTGCAGTGGCGCAACAAGGCTAATCAAATGCCATCCAGTCCAGTGCACAGCTTATCACTAGTCAGTGAGGTAGGGCAGTTATACAGCAATGTGGAGCCTGCAACTTTATATGATGTTATTTCCATTACTGATTTTTTACCTGCAAGTCCTCAGTGTGCAGTTGCCAATTATAAAGCAGTCTAGTGGAGGTCAGCTACACATAACGTAGCATCTCTCTGGAGACCCACATCATCTGAATATCCCGAGCCTTGTTCTTGAGATACTCCATCCACATTTGCATCCTGTTGAGCTCCCTCTCCTGATGGGTGTTGCCTTTGCAGAAGTCTTTAGTTTTCAACATGATCGCAATCGTCTGTTCCTCTAAAGCCTGAGTGAGGAGGCAGATATAAATATTGGTATAAATATCGGCCTTTGCTGGCATAAATCAATGGTAGGAACATGATTACACTATGTTACACAATTTTTGTTCCTGGGTAGTAAGTGTTATTTCCTAATTGCTTATGCCTCAAAAGTATAGAAAATGGCTATTATTCCCCACAAACCTTGCTTTTGTGACCAGGACAGTGATATTTTGAAACTGAACTATTTCCAATGAGAAAACGGGCGAATTTACATCTTTTCGTTAACATAAAAAAGTCAGAAAAAAACATATGAATCCAAATTAACATGTATTTATACTAAAGTAATACACAAATGACTACAAAAGATTTAGAAGTGAGTAGTTTTTCGAGATTTACGATTATACTGTATTTACAGTATAATGAGTTTTTCGAGATTTATAATATAATCGTAAATCTCAAAAATGAAACTGTGATCAGTTTGTGATGTTTTGCACTTAACGGGTTGTGTTGCTTACGGTTTTGTGCAGTTGCTTGATACCGTTCCTGATGGTTTGTCTCTTTTCCGCTCTTTTGCTTTTTCTCCTCATTGACTGCCTGAATCAAACATTTGAGCAGAGTAGTGATCAGCGAGGGTGAGGAATTCAGACACGCAGTTCCAGAAATGCAATCACTTTAGCATTGATGATTGATCATGTTTGATTTGTTTTTCATATGCCCTGAAAAAGTTTCATAATAAGTTAAAAGGCTGTATTTTTCTAGTCTCCTGATCCTTCAGTAGTTTGACAAAAATATATTTCCTCTCATCTGCTCATGATTTGGAGTGATGTTGCAACCATAATGCCCCTGCAGACATTTGCTTTCTTGGCCAAATCCATCAGAAAAACACCTTCATGTCAAATACTAAAGTGGCATGCTAGATAAATCAGCTTCACATGTTGGCCACACAATAAAAGAACTACTGTTACAAAATAATCAGATATGGTCTATACATCTGTAAATACATTGTTTAATCCCTCAAGCCTGAACTAAAACTTTAGAGATAATTGGTTTTAGATATTAAGAGATTATGTAAAATTATATTGCACACATTCAATATGATTACATTAAATATGTTTAAAAACAGGTTTTGCTAATTGCTTTTAAGAAAGTTTAAATATTTTATTAATAAAAAATATAAATATAGGCCATGACAGAGGCACAATCAAGTTGGACTGATATAACAGCTGGACTCCTCAATGCAATACACCTGTAAGGGCTGCACAGACTGCTTATTCCGGCGCCCTACACAGTGCTGGGTATAATACTTTGCGGTGGCAGCAGTGGCACTCTTTGGGATTACAGTCTGTTCCCTTTCAAATTGAAAGACAGCCATTACCTAATGGGAAGAGCATTCTGACCTGCCAATCATTTCCTGACCTGCCAATCATTGAAAACATGTACCAAAGCTGCCCAATAGGGGCCCTGCTGTCAGGAGAAACCCGCCCCCTATGTCTGTGAAAAGTCTCCTCCTGACTGCAGCTCCCTGACATTTCTTCTGTCACCTTGCCAGTGAATGTGCTGAGAAGCGCGCTCCCCTACTCTTCGGAGTTAGGTTCCTCATCGGATTATATCCTTTGATTATTCTCGCTCTTCGGAGCTCAGACTACGGTCTTTTTGTGTATTACTATTGTTATTTGCGTTTTCAGCTTCTCTTGGAGGTAAGTGTGCATTAGGAGTCTTGCTTGGAGCCGGCTTCGGTCCCTCCTCTGTGATCTACTGCACGATTTTACTTTCTGTACCATTTTTATTCTTTTACAGATTCGAGTGGCGATACGAGAGGGTAGAGAAGGAGTCTACTCCACGGAGCAATCTCCCTGCGGTTATACCGCCAGCTCTATTCTGGGATCTCGACCTCTGTCGGTGGATTTTAACCCGCTCGACACGCCGAAAACAGCTCTCGACACCGAGCTCGTCGATCCCTCAACCTTGTCAACATCGACCAACCCCATCGATCCCTCGCCCCTGCTGCTTGACATCGATCAACCTCATCTATCCCTTGACCCTGCTGTCGACATCAATCAACCTCGTCGATCCCTCGACCCTGCTGTCGACATCGACCTACCTCATGGATTCCTCGACCATCGACCACTTGACGAGCTCACGTCGACCCGCTCTCGACCTCTGGACGACCTCTCGGTCCTCCGGCATTGGAGAAATGCCTGGCGTAATTCAGAAGGGCATTAATTCTCTGGCTGGTCAATTTTCAAAAACTGATGGTGGTCGCCTCGAATATTCTCCCCTTGAGCCTGCTGCGCATGTGCCCATTGCAACGCTGGGTAAACGCCCACAAGCTACACCCATCAAGACACAAACACCGCCCACTGACAGTGACCGCGGCGTGCTGGAAGGCACTGTCCCGGTGGAGAAACCGGAACAATCTGCACCTTGGCTCCCCCATCGGATGCCCGCACAGACGGGAAGTCATCACCACAGACGCCTCCAGAACAGGCTGGAGCGCTGTCGGGAATGGGATGTGAGTCAAAGGAGTGTGGAGTGGCCTCTGGTCAGCCGCACTCATCAGTGTACAGGAGTTGCAAGCAGTGCAACTAGAGCTGCGTCACTTTCGCCACAGTCTGGCAGACAGACACGTCCTGGTTCGGACGGACAACACATCAGTGGTGGCCTACATCAACCACCAGGGTGGCCTACACTCCCCCAGACTACATCGTGTGGAGTGCAGACTTCGGTGGGCACAAGACACTCTCCGCTCCATACGGACAATACACCTGCCGTGTCCAATACAGCGGCGGACGTCCTCTCTAGGGGAGGTCTGGACAGTTCCGAGTGGAGACTGAATCCACAGGTGGTGGAGCAGATCTGGAAGAGGCCGGGACGAGCTCGGGTCGACCTCTTCACTTGCAGGCAACGACCCACTGTCCTCTGTGGTTCTCCCTGGAGACAGGAGGCGGCCTGCTGGGCGTGGACGCTGTTGCTCACTGCCACTTCTTCCACTGACACTGGAGAGGATTCGCCAGGACGGAGCTCGAGTTCTCCTGATTTCCCCCCAGTGGCCGAGACAATTGTGGTTGGCACAGATGATAAGCGTGGACCCATGCCAGCTTCCGCTTCGACGGGACTTACTGACTCAAGCAGAGGGACTGTTGTGGCACCCCATACATATGATAGATAAAACTTTCTTACATCTGTCTTCAAATCACACTTTTATATAGCACGTTTGTTTTGTCCTCCTTGTGTTATCCCCTCGCCCACACACACTCATAAAGGGTATGTAAACAGGACTGCATTTTTCTTCCCCTCTTTCATCCTCTGCCATGTGTGTTCTTGTCTAACATGGGTGGAAACAATATCACACAATGATTTTAATGCACAGGTTCTTATTATGCTTTGTGCCAGCATCTAGAAACCAAAGCACTGAGGTCCTGTGCAGCAGACCTACCGGAGCTGCACACACACCAGAGCCCCATCCCGGAGGCTGGTGGTGAGGAGGGTCTGGCTGTCCAGGGAGAAGGCCAGCGCCACAGGCCCACTCAACCGGCTGGAATGGCTCTGCAACTGGAGGACTTTCTCCTGTTAACACACACACAAGAGCAGGAACTCCACGTCACCCTTTAAATGACTAAGAAGCCTGAAAAGACCTGTTATTATCGTAGCAGCTGACGACACACTGCGATACCCAGATGTCATTTCTCTGTTGTCTTTATATACACATTAGCTCTTTACTTCTCTAATCTCTCAGGAAACCCTTTATAAAACACAATTTCCCCCACCAGGCAAGACCCATACTTAGATTTGAATTGCTGTCTCATGTATACTTTTGAGCGCCTGATCTTCACGGCCCAGAAACCCAAAAACCAGTCCCTTGATGCAGGCACATTTTACGCACTATCTACGGTATGGCCCTGAAGTGCAAAACACAAATGCAAAAAGAAACACGCAATTGCAAAAAGAAAAACACAAAAACCAAAAGCAGAACGCAATTGCAAAATGAGAAACACAAAAACTAAAAGCAGAACGCCAAATCAAAAGGAAGAACACAAATGCAAAAAGAGAAAAACAAAAAACAGAACGCAAAAGCAAAAAGAAAAACACAAAAACAAAAGCAGAACGCAAAAGTAAGAACACAAATGCAAAAAGAGAAACACAAAAACAAAAATATTATTTTTATTACCGAATTGCGTCGTGTACAGTCCTACCAATAGAAAACGTGTCCCGCCTCTTCATCCCCCGGCGTTGTTATGGGCAGCTACACAGGACTGAAGCGCTGCTATTGGTGAGCCCATAGTGTACTGCTCAGTTTAAAGTATAGGTATTGATGCAGACCTGGAAATCAGACGGCTCCTGGAATTACAATTATTTTGAATGTCACTTTCGCTTCTTTTATTAAAAACACAAAATACAAATAATTACTCTATTGATTGTAAACTCTTTACAGGGAAATATAATTAGAAGTGGAGGTGCACTGTATAGAGCTACAAATGTAGGTCTTAAAGGCAAAATCTAGCAAAACCTATATTTGTTAATATAGAATGCAAAAATACCAGCTCTGGGACCAAATCACTTTTAATATCAGAAAAAAACAGTGTTTAAACAGAGAGCTTAACTCACATTCATTGCACCAATTATGTGTGTTCCCTGTAGTGTTTACAGTGAACACTGTCCTCATATGTAATTGTACGTGAACACACACACAGAGACCGACATACACACAGGCAGTATTGTGTGAACTGTAACGTTTTAGTGTTCAGCTAATAAAAGCATGATGTTCTTCATTAATGTGAAATCAGTCCTCTTATTTCTGTGTTAACATCTGTGTTTAGTTGTATCTGTTAACTCGCCAACACACCCTGTGCATGGCAATTGCTTTCAGAAACACTTACTTAAGTAGGCTAACATCACTTTCTAACGTTTGTAATATAACCTGTATCAATACTTTAATTCGAGCACTTCTCTCATGCACAGAGAGCACAGAGCAGAGAACAGAGACGCTGACCAATAGCAGCGCTTCAGTCCTGTGCGGGCGTGTAGCTTGCCCATAACAGCGGTGGGCTTACAGTTTTTCCCAATTGTTTACACACGTTTGCTGAATCTTTGGCTCATTTTCCCAAAACTAAACACAAAACCGCAAACACAAAATACAAAACTATAAATCGCTAGCAAAAGCAACCACTGCATTCAAAATCTCTTTCCAAAATGATTTTTTGCATCAAAATGACACACTGATGTGCTCAACACAAAACACTACTATGAATATCCCATCTTTTATGCTTTTTGCAATTTCAGTGTAAAAGATTGTCACAGTATTGTATACCTTCTCAAATATATATAAACAAACACACACAAATGCAATACAGTAACAAAAACATTGTAATTTATTTCCAAAATGCAGTATTTTTGAACACTTGTGTTTTGTATGTAACACTTTCCATACTCAACAGGAGAAAACCAGGAAAATCATTCAGTAAGATAAAGGGTTTTCTGTACAAAAATAAAAAATGAAAGTGGCTCATTCTTTCAAAACTCTAAACACAAAAAGACAAAAACACATGCAAAATGTAAGACAAAGGAAATTAGGCTACATCCCACCTCCTATTTGGATCTGGCCACAGCACCTCATCTACATCACAAGCGATGTTCTCCCTGGCTAAACAGCGGGAAAGAATCTTCTGGAGTGACGGATCCAGCGACTGAAAGCCCCCACGTCAACTTCACCACATGCATCCTCTATTGCCTGGAGAACAGGCACGTGTGTGAGAGGGTGGCAGTCATACACCTTCCATCGCCATGCCAAAAAAAAACTCTTCAATTGGGTTTAGGAATGGGGAATATGGTGGGAGGTATAAAATAATAAATTGTGGGAGGTCGATGAACCGGTTGCGGACCAGAGCAGCCCGGTGGAAACTCACGGTGTACCAGATTGACAACATACCTGGGCTGCTCTGGTCCACCCCTCTGCTCGGCTGGAATGAAGGGCGGTGTTGTAAGGACCAAGGCTGGCATGGTGATGGAGGACGCCTGTGCACATGGTGATATTCCCTCCACGCTGTCCAGGGAGATTCACAATGGCATGGTGGCCAATAATGTTCCATCCCCGTCACCGTCCCTTTCTTTTGGCTAGGTTGAAGCCAGCCTCATCAATGTTAATATAAACATGCTGAATTGCAGCAGCATCCAGCTCCAAGACTCTCTGAAACAGACAAGACAATATGTGAAATAGACCTAGACCTTTGCATTTTTCATTTTGTTTTTGTGTTTTTGTTTCTGCAGTTGCATGTTTCCTATTGCATTTGTGTTCTTCCTTTAGCATTCTGTAACTATCACCTCTGTTGCAGTTACACTATAAAATGAATACTATATATTTATACTATATAATTTTCTGTAGTATCTTAATAAGACTTTAGTTGGTCTAAGAATTAATTAATTGCAAATCAGCATTGTTTTTCCCAAAATAAATATTTAACATTGATATTTTTATGTCAAATAGAGATGTTATGTTCTAGCAAGCTCTGAATACAGTTGCATCCGAGTGCAGATAAAACAAGTGAAAGTGTAACGTTGTGGACGTCCATTAACTGTGAGGCCAGTGCCGTAAATGAAGCTCTTACCATGCAGGACGTCTCAAAGACACACAGCGAACCGTCCTTCCCCAGAGACACCAGCCACAGCTGGTGGGGCGAGAGGAGAAGAGAAGCTGAACCAAGAGCGTGACCTTCAGTTTCCCGTTCTGGGGTCACCTGGACAATGTCTTCAGTGTCTGAAATCCCCTAAGAAAACATCAAAGCATATCAATAAAAAATGGAATCTCCCAAATTAACAGATCATATGGAGAAGCAAAACAGACATCTCATACCCATACAGCGGGTACCTCATCCAGGAGGAATTTCTGGATAGTCCTAGTCCGGATGCAGTAGCCGAAGGCCCTGTTGTTCGGCCCCAGGACTGCAGAAGAGAGAGGCTGAGCAGCAGCATAGTGCCGTTTCTGCAGGATTTCATCTCGAATACAGCCCCGTCGATCAGCACAGCCACCTTGCACAACAGAGACACCAGCACCAAGCTCAGGCATTAATTAGGGTGGCAAGACATTAATTTTAATCTTGAATATAACATGTTTGTTTTCCAAATGATGATTCTAAAATGTGATTAATAAAACAAGCAAATCATGATTATATTTCCAAGTAATTATATCTTTTGCATCCACACAAACAAGTCCACTTTACCTTGGACGAGAATATCACTTTTTCATAAACTGATTGACAGTGGATGACATAAGGATATAAAAGTATTTGAGCATTGGCCGTGGTCTTTCAAGCATTCGTGTTTCATTGCAGCTCCAGGAATGCAAAACTGATCCATCCAAGGTAAATGTGAACGTATCCATGTGATACCAGCATGATAATAAGCATTCTGCACTGATGAGACCAATTTCAGTCTGTATCTTTATTACTGGATTTAATAGTAAGAAATGCAGTTACAAAGCAGCAGATAAAAACTTTCTTTATAGGAAGAGTATTTGAAATCTGAGCTGTATTGTGTCAGTGAGATATATCCCCTGTACCTTTCAATAGCTGGGCCTGCAGCATGAATATCTCCAGGCAGCTCCCTTCTTTCACACAGTTTTCTTTGTTCCCTGCAGACAGCACCAGCACGTTCACCTGTTTGCTATCCTTGTTGTAAAGAGAAGATAGATCCACAACAGAACCTGCAGCCTCTGAAGAAATAAAAGGTTGCCGTGTTATTTCATATTGTGCAATACATCATCTCTGCTTCATGACATATGCAAAGGTTGTAAAATATTATATAATATGTGATTATACGTTGTAAGGAAAATGTTGACTATCTAGTAAGGGGATATCTTTTTACTCAAACAGTCCAACTCCTTATGTATTCTAGCGGTCACCTTTGGGAATTCAATTAGTACATAAACACACCTGTGTATCCAATAACCTCAAACATTTTGGATGGTCTGGCATCCAGAACAAACACATGCGAGTCTGAAGCTCCGCTGATGAGGAAACTTCCTCCTTGGTCATACCTAAAAAAAAAAGGTACATGTTTTGTTTTGTTTTGTTGTATTATATTATCAGGAGACACAGACTCTTTACATTTTATTTTATCACAAAATAAGCAATACCAACATTTGTTTTAAAAAAAGTACAATATGAGGCTTTTTCTGCAAGATTTAAATGCATATACATATAAATACATATGTCCAAATACATATATATTTCTTTGCAACTTTTACTTCAAATGGATGAGATTACACACAGTAGCATTGTCTGAATAAGAGCTCTGGACAGTGTAATGGGAACAGAGAACTCTGAGACAGCACACAAAGCAGGATGAGCGATATAGCCGAGAGAACAAAGAGGTTAACAAGCATTCCCAGAAGGCGTGTGGGACCCACAGCCAAGAGGGAGGTAAGACTCACTGGAGATGCTCCACAGGCACTCTGTAGAGGTGAACCCTGTGAACCGGGCGCGGCAGCTCCTTCTGGGTCAGGTCTATGAAGTAGATGTGTCCAGAGGCGGTCCCCACAGACACACACTCTGCAGTTGGGCAGCATGCCAGGCTGGTCGCCTACATTCAGAGACCGACAGTACAGAACAACAAGGTAAGACACCAGACTCAGAATCAAGCAGATTCAACAAAAAACATCTCAGCTACGATTTTCATACATACATATTTTTAGTATCCAATAATTTCAAATGAATAAATAAATATATATGTATATATGTATGAACAGTATACAGTGAAGGAAAAAAGTATTTGATCCCCTGCTGATTTTGTACATTTGCCCACTGACAAAGAAATGATCAGTCTATAATTTTAATGGTAGGTGTATTTTAACAGTGAGAGACAGAATAACAGCAAAAAAATCCAGAAAAATGCATTTCAAAAAAGTTATACATTGATTTGCATATTAATGAGGGAAATAAGTATTTGATTCCCTATCAATCAGCAAGATTTCTGGCTCCCAGGTGTCTTTTATACAGGTAACAAGCTGAGATTAGGAGCACTCTCTTAAAGGGAGTGCTCCTAATCTCAGCTCGTTACCTATATAAAAGACACCTGTCCACAGAACAATCAATCAATCAGATTCCAAACTCTTCACCATGGCCAAGACCAAAGAGCTGTCAGGACAAGATTGTAGACCTACACAAGGCTGGAATGGGCTACAAGACCATCGCCAAGCAGCTTGGTGAGAAAGTGACAACAGTTGGTGTGATTATTCACAAATGGAAGAAACACAAAATAACTGTCAGTCTCCCTCGGTCTGGGGCTCCATGCAAGATCTCACCTCGTGGAGTTTCAATGATCATGAGAACGGTGAGGAATCAGCCCAGAACTACACGGGAGGATCGTGTTAATGATCTCAAGGCAGCTGGGACCATAGTCACCAAGTAAACAATTGGTAACACACTACGCCGTGAAGGACTGAAATCCTGCAGCGCCCGCAAGGCCCCCCTGCTCAAGAAAGCACATGTACAGGCCCGTCTGAAGTTTGCCAATGAACATCTGAATGATTCAGAGGAGAACTGGGTGAAAGTGTTGTGGTCAGATGAGACCAAAATCGAGCTCTTTGGCATCAACTCAACTCGCCGTGTTTGGAGGAGGAGGAATGACCTCAAGAACACCATCCCCACCGTCAAACGTGGAGGTGGAAACATTATGCTTTGGGGGTGTTTTTCTGCTAAGGGGACAGAACAACTGCACCGCATCAAAGGGACGATGGACAGGGCCATGTACCATCAAATCTTGGGTGAGAACCTCCTTCCCTCAGCCAGGGCATTGAAAATGGGTCGTGGATGGGTATTCCAGCATGACAATGACCCAAAACACACAGCCAAGGCAACAAAGGAGTGGCTCAAGAAGAAGCACATTAAGGTCCTGGAGTGGCCTAGCCAGTCTCCAGACCTTAAATCCCATAGAAAATATGTGGAGGGAGCTGAAGGTTCGAGTTGCCAAACGTCAGCCTCGAAACCTTAATGACTTGGAGAGGATCTGCAAAGAGGAGTGGGACAAAATCCCTCCTGAGATGTGTGCAAACCTGGAGGCCAACTACAAGAAACGTCTGACCTCTGTGATTGCCAACAAGGGTTTTGCCACCAAGTACTAAGTCGAAGGGGTCAAATACTTATTTCCCTCATTAACATGCAAATCAATTTATAACTTTTTTGAAATGCGTTTTTCTGGATTCTTTTGTTGTTATTCTGTCTCTCACTGTTAAAATACACCTACCATTAAAATTATAGACTGATCATTTCTTTGTCAGTGGGCAAATGTGCAAAATCAGCAGGGGATCAAATACTTTTTTCCCCCACAGTATATGATACAGGCACTGGGCATTGGCAGCTTTGTGCTGTTCCCCACCTCTGGTTTTATAGGATTATTTACTGCTTTTAAATTATACTTTTGTTCCTTTCCAGTCATGATTATATATATATATATATATATATATATATATATATATATATATATATATATATATATATATATATATATATATACACTCACCTAAAGGATTATTAGGAACACCTGTTCAATTTCTCATTAATGCAATTATCTAACCAACCAATCACATGGCAGTTGCTTCAATGCATTTAGGGATGTGGTCCTGGTCAAGACAATCTCCTGAACTCCAAACTGAATGTCTGAATGGGAAAGAAAGGTGATTTAAGCAATTTTGAGCGTGGCATGGTTGTTGGTGCCAGACGGGCCGGTCTGAGTATTTCACAATCTGCTCAGTTACTGGGATTTTCACACGCAACCATTTCTAGGGTTTACAAAGAATGGTGTGAAAAGGGAAAAACATCCAGTATGCGGCAGTCCTGTGGGCGAAAATGCCTTGTTGATGCTAGAGGTCAGAGGAGAATGGGCCGACTGATTCAAGCTGATAGAAGAGCAACTTTGACTGAAATAACCACTCGTTACAACCGAGGTATGCAGCAAAGCATTTGTGAAGCCACAACATGTACAACCTTGAGGCGGATGGGCTACAACAGCAGAGGACCCCACCGGGTACCACTCATCTCCACTACAAATAGGAAAAAGAGGCTACAATTTGCACAAGCTCACCAAAATTGGACAGATGAAGACTGGAAAAATGTTGCCTGGTCTGATGAGTCTCGATTTCTGTTGAGACATTCAGATGGTAGAGTCAGAATTTGGCGTAAACAGAATGAGAACATGGATCCATCATGCCTTGTTACCACTGTGCAGGCTGGTGGTGGTGGTGTAATGGTGTGGGGGATGTTTTCTTGGCACACTTTAGGCCCCTTAGTGCAAATTGGGCATCGTTTAAATGTCACGGCCTACCTGAGCATTGTTTCTGACCATGTCCATCCCTTTATGACCACCATGTACCCATCCTCTGATGGCTACTTCCAGCAGGATAATGCACCATGTCACAAAGGTCGAATCATTTCAAATTGGTTTCTTGAACATGACAATAAGTTCACTGTACTAAACTGGCCCCCACAGTCACCAGATCTCAACCCAATAGAGCATCTTTGGGATGTGGTGGAACGGGAGCTTCGTGCCCTGGATGTGCATCCCACAAATCTCCATCAACTGCAAGATGCTATCCTATCAATATGGGCCAACATTTCTAAAGAATGCTTTCAGCACCTTGTTGAATCAATGCCACGTAGAATTAAGGCAGTTCTGAAGGCGAAAGGGGGTCAAACACAGTATTAGTATGGTGTTCCTAATAATCCTTTAGGTGAGTGTATATATATATATATAATGTAAGAATGCTTGCTGGAAAGGTTGTCTGAATGTTTTTTGTCTTGCAGATTATGTAAATGGCCACACAATTAATTAATCACACCATAACTTTACAGGTTTGTGTTTAAATCAACAATCTACAGCTTCTGTAAACTGTGGCAGATTTTTTTGTTTGTTTTTTGATTTATAATAATCTTGAATGGTTAGTATGTGTATTTAACATCTTCCATAAAGAACATGTATAATCACCATACAAAACAAAACAGGATTTTACAATGTATCACTGTAGCCTAAATCCTTACAAGCTCAGACTACATTTTGCTAGGTGGTTTTGGCATGTCAAAGCATGACTTCCCTCTGTTTTCCACAAGCACTCACAGTTTAAAAGTGTTGAAGAAATATTTATTTTTGTAAGTGTACCTGCTGGTCACATTTCTTAAGCAATTAAACCTGCTCAAACAGATGGTGGTAAAGAATGATCCTAACATGACCCGGTGAATAACAGATCTTGTCACCTGATTTAAGACACATCTGAGTAATACAGGGGAAGATGTAAAGGGGCGAGCTGCATGTCTGAGCAAAAAAAGTTACCCTATACATTGTGTGGACAGTGGCACACCTGCTTGCTGGAATTAAAACTATTCCCTGTAATTACTCCATCCATATATCAGCTAATATCTTTAAAAACTTGGCTTTTGAATCATAATCAACCTCCCTTTTGTTAATGATTGCTAACAGAGAAGCGTAGATCATGAAGCTTTTAAAGACTATATTGCTGGAAGTTGATGTTCTTACTGTTTGCAGGGAGCTCTATATAATACTCCATTGATGATGGAATCGAGGGGAAAAGTCACGAATGAAAGATTCTTTAATTCGCAAACTCACTGATTTAGTAAACCAAGCACATAAATTAGAAACCACAATAATGACAAATTGATTCATGTTCAATCTATGTCAAGATATGCCACCCAGAGTCAAAGCTAGAGTTTTAATGCTGAATATAAAAAGGGTTGAGATATATTGCTATAGAGCCCCAGAGAAGACACAGATGAGAATACATAAATACAGTATAAATAGTGTGCACAATTAATTATCACCTTTTTACCTTTATTATATCATTCTTTGTAGACAGTGTGTACTTTCCCTGCATCAGTTTCTCTACAACACTGAGCAAATGCAAGGAACATACCTGTACTTGAAGGCACAAAGAGCTGATGCAGGCACCGTCTTTCACTGACCAAACCTGTAGCTCCCCAGAGGCTCTTACTGACTGTCAATCACAGAGCAAACAAACACATGCAGTAAGAAGGACACGAGTTCTCATAATGATCTATGTTAACTGGCCATGAATGACTGTGTTGAACAGGAAGTTCAGCTCCTGTTTTGTTTTTGTTTACATTCTCTACTTCCAACCTTAACCCTAATCTTGTTCACCACCTAACCTTTGTGAGGTGATTAACCGTTTGAAGGGTATCTGAGGGTTTCTACATGAGGACACTTCCAACAGGATTACTGAGCAGGACTGAGAATGTGAAGAGCATCTTGGCACTGGATGAATGAGGCACTTTGCAGTGAAGACATTACCACACAGAGATGGCTGCTGGGACGCAAGGGAGCTGCTGCCACAAAGTCACCCACACAAACATCAAGAACTCTGGACACCTCCTGAGGCTGGCTGGGGCTGTAACTGTACACGCGTCCCTGGAAACACAGAGCAAGGGCATTTTCATTATTTACTAAACATATATCCCACACGTGCACTGCACTTACTACATGTATTGCTTATCACATTGCTCTATGACAATGCTTCACTAGCACTAGCAGCAGGGTCCCAATGGAACACAATGTTTATACCATTATTCTAAATATTATTCTGGTCAGCTGTTTTTTAATTTAAAGATATTTGTTCTGTAAAATTTATTTTTATTTTTAAATATTATAGTAACAACATTTTTTTAAATTAATTGAGTCCTGTGCAAGTTAAAAGAAAATGATTCTTCCTTCAGTTGTGCTTGTATTGAATTTTAAATGCACAGGCCTTGACAGTCATGCCACACAAACATTTATAACCAGTATAAGATTTCTTACTGCGTTACTTTAAGTCTCATTTTGCCCAGCAGATGTCACAATTAGACAACAGAACAGAACACTCAAATTCCTTATATCTAAGAATCAGTAGGCACTTTTTCATGGCCATTTCTGATCTGCATCGGAACATTTGATCAGCATCAATGGTGTTGCATTTACACTGCCATTTGATCAGGATCAACTTTCAGCCGCCACAGGGGTCCTCCATGTACACTAGCACGAAAATGTCCAAACTTCATTAAATGCATATATTAAATTAACCTTTAGAATACAGCTATATGAATAGCTTGCATATGTTTTGCAACTAAAGCATTTTAAATACATATACACATTTTGCTTGCACACATAAATTAAGTTACTTTTCGCAGTTGAAGCATTTTAAATGAAAATACAATTTTATATTTTTTGCTAAGATAAAGTAACAAGCCATTTAGTGCTAGTTTTAACAATATTGCATATGTAATAAGGGAAGGGCCTCTTATCTGTTCCACTGATGTATGTCTGCCTCCTGCCTTTAAAATGCTGCCGCATTAGCAAGTCAGACCAAACTTAATTATATGGATATATTAAATTAGTCTTTTAGAACACTAGAGCTGTATCGAATTATAACAAGTAAAACCAACGCACTTGCATATTTGCATACTTCAACACCTCGACTCAGCCCAACAAATCAGGTAAAAAATAGGAAGATGTCGTTTTAAACCCCAGCCAGTCCCACACTAGCGGAATGAGTTGATATGAGCAGAACTGTGTAGTGTTGCCACATTTCCATTTCACCATCTATTTAGATTGCAAACTGTAGCCAATTCAAATCTTCTCTTAAATCTTACTGGTATTAATTGCAATGTGAAGATACATTTATTATTGTGATGTTGTTACCCTTGAAATATTGTGTATACAATGTTAATGATTGTGAAAAGCATATATTAACAATCATCATCTTCTGATTTGTTTTCCTTTTAGTCTATGAGTGCATCACTAAAAGAAAGACTGAAAAGAACAAGACGCTCCTTTAACTCCCCCTTCACAGTGGCCAAACGCCTTAGAATAAATGCAGAGGCCCAGACAGATTTGAAAGCGCCCACAGTGTCTCCAGAAGCAGCAGGGGCCCAGGACAGAGGAGAGACGGACTCTAACAATAAGGATGTTTCATGGGAAAGTGCAGAAGTGACTGGTGTTTGCAGAAATAGGCCAGCACAGCGATCTTGTACAGGCAGGGTTACTGAAGCAACCCACGGGACTTCTTGCCTCACAGGAGTGGAACAATCCTCACAGTCAGATCTGTTTCATCTGAGAGACAGACTGAAGAGAGAAGTCCGAGAAAAGGAGGAAACACTGAGGAGACTGAAGATGGTTCAAATGTACAGAACAAAGGTAATTACAGGAGAAGGTCAGGAAATGAAAACATTACAGTTTGCCATGTCATTAAAAATCACACATTCAACTGAAACAAAGTTAAAGCTTTGGAAGATGTTCTTTTTTGCACTACCATTTGGATTATACAAATACAGCACCATGTTTGCATATTTAACACCCTCGATGTTGTGTTCTGCTGTATGCATTAGCACAGCATCCACAGCTGTTGCTTATAGATCACTTCGGGCTGGAAGAGCACATACTGCACTACAACAGGACAGAGGAAAACTTCACTGATGTGTGAAGCTCTCAGCATGGAGTGCACTCGATTCTCTCCTACATTATAGTGTACTGGTGTTACACACGCTACCTGAAAGTTCCCCACTTGATGCCGCCCTTGCTAAAGTGTTTTCTCATGATTTTCACTTCACTCATCTCATTATTGATTAATTAGTCCTTCTCTCTCGTTTCTCACCGCACCTGCTCCTAGATCTCTACTAATCACCCCTTTGCGTATATTCAGCCCTTTGTTCCCAGCTTTCATCGTGAAGTCTTGTCGTCAGTATTGTCACATTTCTGAGCCTAATCTTGTTTTCTCGTGTACCAGTCCCGTTTTTGTCTCTCGATTCCCGATTCTTGGATTTTCCTGACCAGCCTGATCGCCCGATCTCTTGAACCAGGAGTTTAGCTTAGCCCTTGTTGTTCCCATTTGCTGGCATTCGATCCTTGCCCGACCTGACTTGTCCAATGTGCTCTGCACCTGGGTTCACCACACCCGGCGATCCCCGTTCTTACAACTGGACACTAGCCTAAGATTACATATTCACTGATGTCTAATATGAAAGTTCTCTGTAATAACTCTGAAATTGCATTCTCTTTTGTTCCAATGTGTATATATGTATGTTTTTTCAGACCTGTACTGACAAGTTCAAATGTATACCTTTTATTTAATGATTTATTTACATATTTCCTAAAAGTGAGTTAGAAACAATTAAGAAATTGAAACTAGACCAATGAATAGGTTTACATTAAAACAGTACAGTAGAAATCCTGTATATTTTTACTCCGTACTCTTTGTGCTGATCATTGTTAAAATTAGTCCAGGGCTGGGAAGGTCTTCATTCTAAGCCTTTCCACCTCTGCTCGGAGGATGGCAACCTCCTGAGCTTGTGCTTTGGCCAGGTCCACCAGTCTTTTTCTCTGGAGGATGTCTTTGTACCGTTCCTCTGCACTGCTCTCCTGATTCTGCTCCACCGCTGGTGACAGAAAATGCAAAGTCATTCACAGTAAACGTGGGCACGTCACAACACGAGTCAGAAAGGCTCGTAGGCAGAACACCATTGCTGTCCTCATCACCATAGAATAGGTT